>NW_024344240.1:6718776-6878926 GCF_902729225.1 Pteropus medius | reverse complement strand
TTTTGAGAAAATTCTTTAACCATTCTAACCCTTGGCTTCTCTGTTTGTGAAATGATAATGATAATGCGTGCTTTAATCATAAACATTAAATGAGATAATGTATATAAAGAGTATAATATCATGTCTGGCACCTAATAAACACTGTATGAATGGTAGCTACTAATATAATATTAATTGAATTAATACTTACTACCCTATTGTAGATGAGGACGCAGGTACAGAGAATAGCCAAGTCTGCCCGAGGTTACAGAGCTATTAAAGAAGTCTTCAGTAGTGGTTGTTCTCAGGTGTATCTGACTTCAAGCCCCGCCTCTCCTTCCATCCAGGGCCCATTAAACACACCTGTGCTCCCAGGAAATACAGCAGCCTTGAGTGGGTAAGGACCCTCGCTGATGTGTGTGAGAGTGAAACGTATTTGAAAAGGTTTGTTTGAGGGAGGTGATTTGTTTCTTCCAAGGTTCTTGCACTGTAATGATGTGAGTTATTAGCTTTATTGATCCACCTATCTGGTCATTTTTATGGTACTTTTTAGTGTAGAATTTGAAGACTTACACTAATTAATAATTCTGAATTCTAACAGACTATATTACACTTAGAAATGAGAAATTCTTATTAAATTTAATTGAACCTAATTTCCCTCACACTTTTTTCTAACAATATCTCACTGAGGCCCACCCTATTCATCCTGTCTAAAATTTCATACAACAAACACACACACACACACACACACACCCTCAACCAATACGTGAAACTCCTATTGCCATTCCCCTTACTTAGCACTTATCAATAGTTAAGATCCTCTGTATTTACTTATCTTGTTTGCTGTCTATCTCCCCTGCTAGAGTGTAAGCCTCAGTGGTTGATGCTCAATGAATACCTGCAGAATACATGGATAATTGCTTCCTTTTTGTCTTCCCTATGCCTGCCCACAGTTTGGCCTGACTATTCCACAAAACCAAAATTCACCAGGAATTCAGGCTACCTCTCTCTTTTATAATTTGCTGCTAAAATTCTTCATGATGTTTTATTTCTATTCCATTACTTATTGTGACCTCAATTAAATTAACAAATAAACAATAAGGGTCTGTTTTTTTGTTTGTTTGTTTGTTTCCCCTTAGAGGCATTGATTGTATTTCTCTGAAATATATGACAAAGGCTGTTTAGTATTTTTGTCATCATACCTAGGGAGGTGAGACTTTAGGGAAACCATATTATACTAAAGGAGAAAAGGGAGAAGGAAAAAAGGTATAGAGGACCAGAGAGACTAGGAGTCAGGATACCTGGGTTCTACAGCTGGCAATTACTGATCATATGACTTAGGGAAAGCATTGGATTTCTCTAGAACTTATTTTCCCTAGAAAATGGTCAAGCCAGGTCACCTCAAATTTCTCCAAAGGTCTATAATTTTCGGTCTAACCATATATATAGGTCTAACCAGCTCTTACATTCTATGACTCAAAACAACTTAAAATATGGTTTCTAATATCAGGGACACTTTTCAAGTTTTCTTCTTTCTATGATACTAAAGGAATTGTTTTCCTTTGACAGGTGTAAGTATTGCACCAACAAGGTTTAGCTTAAAGGGCTTCTATTTTAAGTTCCTTTGCACTAAGCCAATCTTTCATTTTCTGAGAGTAATATAAAGAAAACTGTCAAGATTTTCAAAATTGATGGAAGGTAGCCTTTGGCAATCTTTTAAATTTGTTCTCTAGGCTCATGCAGAACATGCAAAATAAAGCTTCAAGCTTCTTTGAAAGTAAAATTAGTTGAAACCAATGGGGGTTTGGAAACAGGTAGCAGAGCAGATTTCCTTCTGTAAATATCATATTGATTCTCTATGTGGGATGGGGAATGCAAGGGATTTAAAAATAGATTTTGGTCATTAATAGGCTAAAGGGTCACTTTTCTGGAATGAGACATTTCTGATAATAATAAGTTCTTTCCAAAGAAGAAGGGAACACTTGGCAAAAATGGGGGGGGGCGAGGCGGGGAGTATATTTATACAAAGTATCTCTTTTTAGATTGCAATCAATTTTTATCCATGTCCTGGAAGAGAGTTATTAGTTTTAATAAAATGAGAGGTCATGAGAGCATTAAGTTGAGGAACTTTGATGAATAAGGTCAAAACCAATATTTTCCAAATATCATCTGAAAACTGCCTTAGATAAATTTTAAAATGATTTTGACTTTAAATAATATTAATGGAGAACATACATGTAAATATTGTATGGACCCTAATAAATAGGCAGGCTGTTGGTAAATAAATTAATTCACTAATGAAACATATTCAGTAGAAAGGCACTGACACTTATTAAGCACCTTCTCTGAACAAGTCCTTCATATAAATTGCCAAAATTGATTCATGCAACGAATATGTGAGAGAGAGATTGTTTTCCAATTAAACTCAGAGGGAAACAGGCTCAGAGAGGTTTAGTAACTTGCCTAAGACCAAATAGTTAATAAGTTATTATGGACTGAGAGTTTATGTCCCCTCCAAATACATATTTTGAAGCCCTAAGCCCCAGTGCGATGGTGTCAGGAGGTGAGGCCTTTGGGAGATGATTAGGTTTAGATGGGGTCCTGAGGGTGGAGCCCTCATAATGGGATTAGTTCCCTTATAACAAAAGTAAGAGATCAGAGCTTTTTTTGACAAGAGCACACACTGAGCAAGAAAGGCCATCTGAGCACACAGAAAGAAGACGGCCACCCGCAGGTCAGGGAGTTCTACCAGGAACTGAATCTGCTGGCACCTTGATCTTGGATTTCTCAACTTCCAGTACTGTGAGAAATAAACGTCTCTGGTTTAAGCCGCCGGGTCTTCTTGTTATGGCAGCCTAAGCCGACTGAGACAGTGGTAGAGTTGGTGTTAGAACCCAGCTCTGTCGGATTTCAAAGTCCATTCTGATAAGATATGGGATCAAGGAAGCTGTCGCGGGCAAGGGGCATTGCGGAGGCTAGACACATGCAGCAAATGACTTTGGATCTCTGTGGGCCAAGGGTGCTAGAGCCCAATGGAGATTACCTCCTTTCTCATCAAAGTAGAAACTCGAAAGTGGGAAGTGCCTTCTTAGGTTTCTCCTTTCCCCACAGATGCCCTCACAGAATCAATCCATAAGCCCCGCAGCATCTCCTTCTTTACTTGATTTTCAGTCCATTCCCTCTGACCATCCCTGCTTGTCCTGCCTCAGTTCTGTACCTTCGCTCCCCCTTGGTCTTCCTGACTTCGGTCTTATCCCATCAGCCCCTCCCAACCCTGAAATGTATTCTTGAAAAATAAAAATTATGTATATTACTTTTCTACTTCGATCCTTCAGTAGTGCAAGGTGCAAAGGGAGAGTGGCAGTGTGCCTCTGTAAGAGCAGGTGGGATGGGCAATAGTGTGGCCTACGGTATCATTGTGGAAAATACAACCTGTCACAAGGTGATACTAGGGGCTGTGCTCTCAGCCCTTTCCCATGGTGTCTCCTTTGCATGACCCAAAGCCCTTCTCAGTCCCTCTCCCGCTCTCCTCCTTAGGATCAGCCAGATCCAGTAAACAGACATGCTTTGCAAGGGGTAAAGGCATAAATAAATACAAAAATAGTTAATTACAATTTTGAAACTGAAATTGCATGCAAATGTAAATAATGCATATTTAAAATAATCACTGTAATGCTATTTATATAACACCTTTTCACCCAAAGAGGGCAAAGCAGTTTATAGATATTCTGTCTCTAATCCTCACCATTCTCCATTAAATTGTGATATAAATCCTGTTTCAAATCATGAATTCTTTCCCCCTTTCACCTCCCAAACCATCACTGAGTATTTTTTTGAGTTACTTAACATAGGCAGCTCGTTACCTAACTAGTAACTTACAGGTAATACATTTGAGAATCGATGTCTTTTCTAGTGCAGACCGAAATGCAACGCTCAACTGTAACAAACATCTGAGTAAGTGCAATTATCAAGCCACACTCAGGTGTGCAGAAATGTTTCAAAGGCCCATTAGGACCACTTCTCATTTTCTTGATTGAAATTAAAAATTAATAATTATCAGTGTGTTGAATACCAGAGCATACGTGAGTCGTTTTATAAAAGCATGCTATTTTTTGCCATCCAGAACGGGCACTATGGCCGAGGCACAGTACTTCCAGACTCCACACGATATGCCACTCGACTTCATTTGTTGCCTTTTATCTCTCTCCGCCTTGCTTCTCTCATTCATATTGCCTTCTGTTACAAGAATGTACTGGGCACACTCTGGCCTCAGGACATTTGAATTTGCTGTCCTACTGGCTGGAAGCTCTTCCTCCATATATCATCCCTCCTCACATTATTTGGGGCTAACACAGCATCCTGATACCATATTTGATTTCCCTAGCCTGACTTTATATTTCTTCCTTGCCATTATCAGCACCTGTCAGGTTTTATGTTTATTTGTTTATTGTTTCTTTCTTCTTTCCATAATTCAGGCCTTGTGAGAGCAGGGGCTTTGTCTATTGTGTCCCCTAGTGCCTAGAACTGTGCCCGAAACACAGAGGCCCTCATTAAGTATCTGATGAATGAATAAATAGGTGGATGAACAAATGCTCCCTGGCTAATATCTGTGGTGTAATGAGAACAATCAGTATATTTATTTACAGTTGTTTAGCTGTCCTTCAGGTAAATTATTAAAGTCAAGGTTTCGACCACAATTAGTACTTAGTATGTGAAACAATTTCCATGAGCTTTGTAATTTTAACTAGAAACCATGTAAAGGGAAGATATTTTCATGGTCTACAAGTTGTCATCAAGGCAGAAACTTTTGCATAAATGATCAACTAGCCTGTGAATCACGATGCACGAATGTAACCATGACCCATCACTCTTCTTCTGCGTATGACTGTTTCCATCCATACAGAATATAAGCACAACGTATATGTACACAGATATACACATACCTGTGTATGTGTATGTATGTATAGCATATGCACACACATGCAACATTCATGATTTTTATTTGCTTCTAAAGACACAATTTTAAGACCTGGTGATATATGTGAGGAATCCCAAAGTCTTTCTGAAAATAGTCTCTTCCACTAGCTACCAGATGGTTCTCTCTGCCGCAGCTGTTTCCCAGGAATTCACAAACTGTGTTATCATAAATTGTGACTTTAAAGCATTGCTTTTGACCACTTTGTTTTCATTCACCATACAACATCTGTACATGCTGCTGTCGGCCAGTTTCTACCTGCATTTGTCAAGCAGAGGGATTATAGAAAATAGACTTTAGTACTGACAGATAGATTATACTCTAGAACTTCAATCCTGGTGGTCCTGTCAGTTCTGTGATCAATATAAAATAATATTCTGAAGGTAGAGATCCATCTTCACGGAGACTATTGGCCAGTTGTCATCTCTGCTGAGCATTTTCCAGTGCATCAGGAAATAAGAACTAGCAAATTGTGGCTCATGAGATATACAATTTGCTTCAAAACATGTATCAGACATGTGACTATTTCAGAGGCAAACTCGGCTTTGCCTATATGCTATTTGGAGGCAGCTATTGTTCCAGAGGGCCGGTCCCCAGCACGGCCCCATGACTGTCCTGAAAGTGTACCCATCCAGGTACACTTTCAGCAGTGGGACCCTGAAGGCTAAAGCTAGGTTTGAAGGATGGAGTGAGTTACCCAGAGAAGGAAAGAGGGAAAATAGAGAGTGCATAGGAACCATGTTCAAGCTACAAATAAGAAATTGAAAATGATAAGTCAGATGGTCTAATCTGATAGAGTGACCATAGGAGCAGTTATGAGGTAGAGATGACTAGGAGCTGGGTAAATGTGGTCAGGAATAAAGGTAGAAGGGAGGGACAGAGCAAACCCAGCATTTCCAGTGGCCTGCATTCTGGAGCCACATCTCTCTTCATCAGAGTGTCACATGGCACTGGAAAGTCCTGACTTAAAGGTCCACAGTCAGGGTGGTCACGGATATCATCCATGAAGGATAATAGAGCAGAAAGATAATGATAGCACACCAAGAAAGGAGGAGTGTTCAGCTCTTTCAAAAGAAGTTAGAAATTAAATATGCCTCAAAAAAGTTGAAGACCAAGGTCAGTTTCAACCAGTATCATATACAGGATATACACAGAGAGAGAGGGAAAAGCAATTCACTCAAATACAAGTTCAGAAATGAAAGGTTTTGTGACTTTCTGGATGACATAGATTTCTATTAAAGAATCAGGAAACAGATTCTCTATCAGAGCAATGACCAGAATGACATCTGTTTTCATACTCTTACCCCTACATCATCATACCCCACTCTACCCCCCAAACCACCCCTTTCCCCACCCCATCCTGGACCAATTTGCTCCTCTTAAAGAGACACAGCCTATTTCTCTGAGCTTTTCTTATTCAAACTAGGCAGAAACCACAGATTAAAAAGTTAATATCATGTCTAAAAATCATTAGCATCACATGTCTGTGGGATAAATTGCATGCTATGTGTATGGTAGTAGCCAAAAGAGGGGGAACTGTGGGACTTGCATGCACTAACGGTGATTGCCAAAACGAATTTGCTACATCTTCACCATCCTGCATCAACTTCTCAATGAGGAGTTGCTATTTTAATAATTGATGGGGATGGGGAGGGTAGCACTTTTCAGGTTTCAGTACAACCAAAGCATAAGGATGGTTAAGGGAGCAGGTGGGCAGGGCAGGAGACGGGGAGAGAAGCTGAGGATTAGTAGGACTAATTTAGAGGCTCAGACAAAAATAAAATGTAATTGGGATTATTTAAACTAGAGAATAAAAACTTGTGGGTTACTATTAGCAGGCGTATTATTTCTAGCAGGTATGACGAATAAAATAAATAAAATTCGATCATGCAAGGAGACTAATGTTAGTAACTAACATTTACATGACACTGTACAGGTTACAAAGCACATCTACATACAATGTATATTTTGTTTTTCCCAACAACCCTGTAGAAAGGTGTGGTATTATACAGTTGAAGAAGTGAGGCCCAGGAAAACTTAAACAACAACCTCTAGGACACAGAACCTGTATTAGTTCAGGGAATGCACACTAGCTGCCAAAACAAAGAATTTCCAAAGTGGCTTCATAAACAGAAGCATATTTCTTGTGGTAGACTAATAGATAGAGACATACATACATACATATATATAGACATAGATAAAATTAGCTACAGCACAACTAAGAGATTTCAGGCATTAAATTGTAACCAATGAGTTAACAAGTGTTGTGATAGGGTCGTGGGCTTATGGATTTTATAACTTTTCATCTATTTTGTGTCCATTTTTGTAAGATAGTTTCATTAATTTTATAATGACTATTGTAATTTTATAATTAGCAAAAGCTGAATCTTTTACCACTTTGTGAACTTGGGCAAATAGACTAATCTGAGAATCTCTTCCATCCCTGTGCTTCACGTGGCATTATTCCTATTACTATACACGTTAAGTGTTTAGCAGGATCAAAAGAGGTCTCACAAAACATCTGATGAATAGTATGCAGTTATGTATAAACTGAGAGAACCTTATTTCTCTTTTAAATGATATTAAATTAGAAAAAAATCCTGGCCGAGAAATAAAAGTAGAGGTAAGGAAATGAATTGAAATGTGAGATTGAGAGATTAATTGGAGGGAAAAAAAGTGCAGTTTGACTCTGCCCTATATTCGATGTTCACTATATCAACTAATGGATAATATCTACTTATGAAAAGGCATTGTCAAAACAGTACACGAGTCTATTGATTTTGCCCTCATGGTACATTATACTCTTACCTTCCTGAGATTAAAATGAATGGAGGGAGTAACAAGATTCTCCATAAATTAGAGTCGCTCGTTTTCATTTTGAGAAAGTATATCATATTTGCAGCATTTCAATTAAGATCTAGCAGATGAGAATTTTACAAGATAATAATCTTAAAAGAAATTTATTTTTATCTTAACAGTAAATAAGTATAAGAATAGCACTGGTAACCCCTAGGTAAAATGTTGATGAGATTTAGCACCATAAAGGAAACATAGTTTGCAACTGATGTTGATATTTTTAACTGTGCTATCATAGATATGTTAATATGTGGTATGGACAACTGCTGTATTATGTAATCTGTTTTTTTAACTATTATTATTATTCAACAGATATTTACTCCATACCTACCAAAAACTAGACTCTGTCCTAGGAAATAAAAAGAATTTTAGTATATGGTCCCTGCCCTAAAAAAAAGAAATGATCTAATTAGGGAGGCAATACTCACACATGCAACAATCAATAATAATAATAATAATAACACCAGCATTTGTTGAGCACTTACATGGTGCCTAGCATTGTGCTAATTGTTTTAACCAGCATTAAGTCATAAATCCCCACAACTCTATAACGATGCCATACTTCTATTCCCATTTTATAGGTAAGCAAATGGAGACTCGGGTGATTAACTCTGTCAGAGAATAAGTCATTCCACTTGAGTAAATTTCCAGATAAATGAATAAACATTAAAAGTCTTACATTTGTTTTAAACATTTTGGATGAACTTGGACTAAAGCATGTGGCACAATTCCACTAGAACAGGATTCTGGCAATCTTTCCTTAGTTAATCACACTGAACTTCAGATGTTTCATTTTGTTTTAATTTGGTGATTTGGGGGCTATGACTGCCATAATGAGTGATATCAGACTGACAGGAACCAAAAGAGTTGGAATTATGTGTACATAAGAGTAAATGATCTTTAAATGAAGTTCAGATGAACTTGCTCTAAACAAAGTAATACATTTCTGAAATAAATTGTATATATTGTAGTAGCTCTAGGACTTTTTATTGTTGCATTTTTTTTTGGTCTCTCTTCTGGTTCTAAACTGGTTTTAATAGTTGGGTTGTGGCATAAATGAGATACCATAGCATATGTTGCAAGGAAGAAACATTTGTATTACTTTACTTTCTATAATTTGTGATCACTAAACCCTTAGCACAGTTTATAAACTGTTTAATCAGAAATCATCATCATGGTTTCTAAAGCCTTTAATTTCAGCTTGCATGACAAAATGTACTTCTGTATGTACATGGTGTTACCAGAATCATTGAGGTGTGTAAATTCTCCTTTCCCAGAATACTGCATCTGTTTGTGGACAGAGAAAGAATGAGGAAAGGAGGGATTAGAATGAGAGCTATCAACCAAAAGTTATGTCTGGTAATAACAGATGGGCTCAGAGCCAGGGGTGGGGAAGCTGGCCTTCCTTATAAAGGCAGCACTACCATTAGCTAATGATCAGAGCCACCATTAGCCTTCTAAAATCCATGTCTTTATAGCTGCCCAAGAGCACAGACCAAATGGACAAAAACCCAAAGGAATCCTGAAATATAGAAACTGGATGCTTTGTCCATTGTGGGTTTTTTAATCTTTTCATGCTGATAATAGTGCTCAGGGACCCTATGTGGTTGGTAAATGAGTAAACTGGAGACTCCTATAATAGAAGTCTCAGTAAACAAAAGTTCTGAACAAATAAGCTAGTAAAGAGGTTTACTGTGGTGTGCCGATGGTTCACTGTGCTGCTTTTTTGGAAATATTATTTGAGTCATTAGCGTTGTCGTCATTATCTTTATCTTTTATTTATAACAATTGGCCAAACATGAATCAATCATTAATCATTATGTCATAGTGATTAATATGTATAACTTGGTATAACTCATTATAAATGAAAGTATCCTACACATAGGCATGTTCTACAGAGGATGGGCCCTCTCTCATGGCCGTGAGTTCCCTGCACTCGCATTATTCCTCTAGAAGGATGGGGCCGCGTGCCTGGGAGGCTATAGAGTCGGGTTGAGCACCAGATAAATCTTGGATTAAATCACCTCAAAAGTCCACCTGGCTTCTGTGCAGATCCCTACTCTGTGCCTTGCCATGCTGTGGCTCAGCACTCATTCCATTTTTACCTTAATTCTCATCTCCTATTTTTGCCTCCGCTGAGATCTTGGCCCCTTGGAAACCTTCTAGTCATCCTTCAAGTGGCAGCTCAAGTGCTTTCAATTTTGGAGCCCTCCTTACTCTTGCAGAAAGAGTTAGGTGTTTCCTCCATGAACATCCTCAGTGCTTCAGACCAGCTCTGCGGGGGCATCCATAATGATGTATTGCTTGCCTATGTGTTTGTCCCCACTGTGAGCTTCTTGAAGAGGCACCATGTGTTATCCAGTTTTATGTTCCTGGGGTCTAACCATGTCTAGTGCATTATAGGTATTCAAGTAATATGGTTTGAGTTTAATTATACTCCTCTCAGAAAACATGATTCAAGCCTATCTACATTGGATAATGTAGGCTAAACTACTTTAGCAAGAAGTCTCTAAATTATTCAGAATGGTAGAGTGTGGAATAGGCAACAGATCAGAATAGTGCTGCACATTGTTGATGGCTATCACTAGAGATAACAATCTGACTTCCTGCAAGTATGACTACAGCCAACTCTCTTCCTGGTTTGTTTGTTTGTTTGTTTGTTTGTTTGTTATTATAGGTAAGGGGTTGGTTTCTTGGGCAGGTTGCTGCAAGTTGTGAGTCAAAGTTATGTTTTTATATATGTCATCTGGTCATTGTCTATTGGTATATTGTGTCTCTCAAGGCAGGGATATGAACTAAGAATTTGCTGTTTTATGTGTAAGCATGGTGGTGGCCACGAACTGGGGAGAGAGTTGGTTACAGAGGTGTTTAGGTGGAGATAGAGACTAAGAGAAACAATGTAACCAGAACAAGAAATAAGAAATGATGTCATTCCCCATAAGACACCCATCTACTAAAGTGGCGAGGGCATCTTCATACAAGAATAGATCAAGCGCTACCACTATTGGAGCAATTGAAGACTTCTGATCTTAAAAAGAAAAAAAGACTTATAAGTTAGTAACCCAAGATTAACAAGCAATTGGATAGCAAATAAAGTTTAGAATTGTGTGAATAGTGCCTTAAAGATGCTGCCAGGTAAAGCCACTATATAATGGGGACAGTCGTTAAGAGCAACAGAGGCAAAGGGGAAAACCTTCAATAGAATTATATGCCCCTCCCTTTGCCATAGAGTTTATCAATCTCTAAGGTTAGATTGAAGCCTGTCTCCTAGATTGCAGCTTTGGAACATCTTTGACAGGGTCTTAACACTTCATACCAGATTTCTGCTAGTTGTCCATCTGCCAGCATTAGCTCTGCCTCCAGGATCTCTCACTGAATCTTATCTCCCACGCCAGCATAAGCTGGTGTCGACCTGCCCCTCCCTTAGTTTCTGGCTCTTCTGCTCCCAAGTCATGCTAAATCAGCAAACACAAATGCTACATTGTACTTAAACATTCTCATTCCCTCAAAATTGGCTGCAGATGACACCTCTTTGTTTAGCTGCCATTATGGTGAATAATTCCTCTATTCTGAACTTTAAAGAAGAATTCTAAGAATTAGGTTTTAGAGTAAATTTTAACTAGCTGTAGAATGACTTACTTTCCTCTGTTAATTAATCATGTATGGAGAAAGCTAAATTATTGGACATAAACTCCTCATAAATAATACAACTACCCACTTTGGGCCAATTAACTGAATCTCAACAGCAATGCCTACAATGCCTCAGCCTGTTTCTAAGGAATGTGACAAGGCGATGTAATCACATTCAATGGGAGAAAGCATTACAATATCTGTTAGCTTAATTTTTCCCACAAGTATAATAGAAATAGAATATAATGAAGACAATATAGTATCTGGAAAGGAGGGTGTGTGTGTGTGTGTGTGTGTGTGTGTGTGTGTTGTCATGCCTTCATTGACTAATTATGTCTTTATTAGTAGATTTTTTCTCACAGTTTTGAAGGCCAAAAGTTCAAGATCAAGGTGTCAGCAGGGTTGGTTCCTTCTGAGGCCTCTCTCCTTGGCTTGCAGATGGCCACCGTTTCCCAGTGTGTTCATGTGATCTTACCTCTTTGCATGTCTTTGTCCTAATATCCTCTTCTTATAAGGACACCAGTTATATTAGATTGGGGCCCACCCTAACAAAATCATTTTAACTTAATCACCTCTTTAACAGCCCTAGCTCCGAATTCAGTCACATTCTAAGGCATTGGGAGTTAGAACTTCAACATATGAATTTTGGGGAGATGCAATTCAGCCCATAACAAGTGCAGTAAAAGCAGGCTCCTTTGTTGTGTGCTTGGGGTAAAAAATAGAACTCCTGTATTGAAACTAATCTGGAATTACATCTTGTTTCCTGGGGAAATATTAAAATACGGGAATTCTAAAATCTTATTTTAAATTTAATAGGTTTATGTATTTGGCAGAAAATCTTTTCTATAAAATGAAATGTCTGTACAAAATGTTTGAAAGATAGAGATATGAGGTTTTAGTTTTAAAAAATATTTAAATTTTGAAAGTAAGGGTATTTATTATTTCATATTTCTATATTAATACATATTTAGATCAAATATGTAAAAATAGTTTTTAAGGCATGTGATTTTAAAATATAACATTATCATGAGGCTATCTTATATGCTGTTATTGTAGAAGATAGTATGAATAGATTTTATAGTAATAAATGTAAAGAATAATTTAGCTTAAATATTTGAAAGAAAGGAATATGATAATGAAATTAGATTTTTAATTACATAGAAAAAGAAAATTTAAATCACATGGGTACCTTTGACTCCTCTAAGATATTGTATAATGAATATATCATTTGGGGTCGAACAGCATAAACAGCATTGTTGGTTTGGTTGTATTTAAGCCACAGAATGTCCAGGAAGGGTTTTAGTTATGTTAGACCCAATGATCTTTTTAAGCCTGGTCATCCTAAGAATACAGCCCCAACATAGAATCTACATCTACAGCACTGATGTTCTGTCATAAAATACTTTTCAGTGTTTCAATAGGATATTGCTTATACTCCTATGTATTTCTCCTTGAGCAATTTGCCCAGCCAGAAAAATTTCACATGTCCACCTGATAATCCCAAGTTTATCTAGTTTATACGAATTATCTAAATCCCTTGATATATAGGATTAATCCTAAATAAAATTGTGAAGTGCTTCTCCTTTGCCAAATTCCCCTCAGAACACCTGTTTTATTGGAGGACCATTGGCCAGAACCATCCACCTGGGCCAGCTTATATAAGATGTCCTCCTCCAGATGGAGACGAATATTTCTTTAGAATGTTAAAGGTCATTCATGTTAACATTTTGATGGCTCATTTACATTTTAATTCTCCCAAGCCTCCCTTAACACTGTTGCTAAGTTACTCACGGTTAACCATAGTCTGAAAATATTAAATGAAAAATTCCAGAAATAAACAATTTATAAGTTTTAAATTTCTCAGTGTTCTGAGTAGCATGATGAAATCTCAAACAGTACCACTCCATCCAGCCCAGGACGAGAATCATTTCTTTTTCCAGCATAGCTACACTGTATACGTACCCTGCCCATTAGTGACTTAATAGCCAACTCTGTGAACAGATCGACTACCTTGTTATCTCAGTGTTTGTGTTGGAGTAACCCTTATGGAAGCCTAACACTACAGCACAATGTCTAAGTCATTCATTTCATTCATCTTATCACATAGGCACTGTATCATCTCACATCATCACAAGAACGGTGAGTACAGTACAATAAGGTATTTTGACAGAGAGAGATGACTTTTATTAGTTTATAGTTATAATTGTTCTATATTATTATTCATTACTGCCATTAATCTCTCACTGTGCCTAATTCATAAATTAAACTTTCTCATAGGTACATATGTATAGGTAAAACCATAGTATATATAAGGTTTGGTACTATCCATGATTTCAGGCACCCACTGGGGGATCTCGGAACATATCCCCTGTGGATGGGGGGCTGGGGGAGCTACTAGTAGTAATTTTAAAACCTCTGGTTAATTGGTAAAAACAATTTCCTCTCTTAGAAAGTCCAAAATCCCTCCACACAGTGCAGCCCTAGTAATTGAAGTACACTTCACACAACATTTAAAATGCCAGTATTTCCCTGGCTCTCTTAGATTGTATTTAACAGAATCAAAGAGCTTAGTTTCTTTGAATACATTAGTTTGGTGATAAGTAGTGGAAAACCAAAGATGCTTTTACCCAGATAAATCGAGCTTCTCAGCAATATACTTTACTTTCTCCAAAACAGCAGATTTGGGACAAAATTATGCCAGTGGCCTGACGAAGGCACAAGAAAGTGGTTTGCCTTTCAAATTCCCTTTGCTCAAGTATTCATAGCATAGATAGCAAATTTAACAATAGTAATAACCAGTGACTAACTTCATATAGAAATCAATAATCGCTCCTCGTCTTCTACCTTTTTCAGAAGGCAGTGTGAACCCCAGGAAACCATAGAATGGCTCTTCATTTTTAGATAGAGGTACAAAGATAAAAATTCAAAGTAATTTGTATTTCTTATTCATTTCTTAGAACCCCAGAATTTCTGAGAGTCCTAATGTGAAATAGTCAATCATTTTTCTTAACTGTTTTCTAAATAAGCATATGCAGATGAATTGATTTATACTACTTTAGTAAATATTAGACACTTTAATTACTGATTTTGAAATGTCAAGACAGGAACAAATCATTATTATGCCATTTTGCAATAATTTTTTCTTGCAAATTCCATAGATACATCAACATCCAATATCTGAACTGGAAAGAGAAAGAACAAAATAAATCCATTCAAACAATAGAAAAAATAAATTATATTTTAGGCAAATCTGTGTAAATTACAGTATTAGCACAGAACATTTGTTTTCTGTGACTATTTATGGAGGATTTAAACCAAAGGACTAAACTTCATTGACTGCCTCTGTATATAGCTGAGGCTGACAGCACTTGGAGAAGCCAATTAAAAGTCAAGTTGGATTATTAAGCAATGCTTGTTAGAATGATTGTCTCCTAGGATTTATGTGTTGATTCTGACCTTGGGCATGCTCACTCAGCTCTCATGGAGGTCAACATGAGCTACGGTCTTACGATCCTCCAAATGATTGCTGTTCAATTATGTGCATCTCTCAGATATCATCATTTGTTTACTATACATCATTTATAAATCTATGATGATAAGGTGCTACTAATGTAATTGAACAGTATATCCACTGATATACTATTTGATAACTATTTTGTAAGTGTATATACAAACTTATACACACATATCTTCTGAAAAATTTCCAGGCTATGAAGCAATAATACAGATGGTAGCTCACATATCATGTCTATATATTTAGAACTCATAAATCAATTTTACCAATTATTAAATGAAATGCATTCTATTGTTTTCATCCTGCTATCATAATAAACATACTTTCAAAATGTCAAAATCAAAAAACTTGCAAATATTGTGTATATTGCTTATTATGTGACCGAACATCATCAAAATATCAATGACAGCTGAGCTTAATTGTTAATGCACAAGTCTAAGAATCAGGCTATGGATCAGCAGCATTTGCCAAATAATAAAATAAAGTATATATAACTCATAAATTATTATATATTTGTTCTAGAATGCTATTTTTGTTGACTTTATTCCAACAATATCATTTAATATATTGCTATAATCAATAGCTTCACACAGTTTTGTTCTAAAGATGGTAATGTCAAATTAGCAATTTTTCTTGGATTATTACAGTTTTAGATTTTTTTCATTCATTTCAATTTGTAGAAACTTTATTTTGTTGAGAAAGTACCAACTCAGATTGTCAATGAAATTTTTAAAGCAGTACTTAGATACAGAAGTTATCCTTATATCTAAATTTTATAATGAGTTAGATATGATAAATTTTATTATTTTATTACATAATACAAAATATTTTAATTTCATTGTATAAATTACCATCACAAAGTGGAATTTTTACCACTTCTGGAAACAATAGCTGGATCCACATAGTTAAGTAAAGAATTATCTTGACACTTCTCTCATGTTACAGCTGCATATATGCAAATTTAATAGTATAATAGCCTGTTTAATATTTCAAAATGTTCCTCAGCTTCCATGGATAACTTTTCGATACTTTGCTACTTCATGAGTATCTCAGGAACCACAAATTAGAACATGAAAAAAAAATTTTTTTAAATGGACTTTCAATAATTATTAGGAAATAATTCTTTATTATTCAAGGACTTCCTGTGCAAATGACTTCCAAGATAAAAGACTCAAAGATTAATTCATTTTTTTCTCTTATCTAAGCAATTCCACTGCTTCAATCCTCCCCATACACCAACGAACGTCACCTTTGGCAGCAAAATAACACAAAACTTGAAAGCATTCAGCTGTGGTCTCCTTTTGTCTAGAGAGTATAGGCAAGCCATGTAGAGAAGTAGTAGCTCCCTGAAGTTTGAAAAATATTAACTATAAATGTGTGAAATGCAGGGCCCAGGACACTCTCCTCTTACCCATGTTCTAAGGTCCTGACTTTAATGTTCTAAGGTATTGACTCTATGGCATTGATTTCTGCTGTTTATTGTACATCTGTACATTTGCAAATGATGCTGGAGTGAGACGTTTCAGTGGCTCTACACTCACTTGGCAGAACTCACTTGAGTTGTTTCAATTGTGATACACCTGTCTGCTCACTTTTTAAGTGGACCAGCTACTGTTGAGGTGAACCTGTTACCCTCTCTCCTGTATTTTGACATATCAAAAGTGATACAGGTGGCAAATTATATAGTTTAGTAGAACGAATATAGTTTCAACTTAACTGTCATGTTTCACTGATTTGAAAGCTGCCACTGACTGAGAAGAGACTTTATTTTCTGCTTGGGCCGCCTCCTCAAATGCTAATAGAGGGAGCCAGGGTGGTGTGCTGGGGACAGTTCTGCTCAACCTCATTAACCAATGTGAGAAGTCTTCATCAGGAAGTCACTCCCATTTCCTTCAGAGTGGTGCCAGTTGCTTGGGATTTTGTTCTCTGTGAGACTTATCACTCAGAGGCTGACGGAGAAATGACTAGATATGGGTAGAGCAGATGAAAGTTGTATTTTTTTTTTTTTTTTTGCGGATTAAAGTTGTGCATCTGCTCTTCTCCTAAATATGAAATAATAGTAATTGAGAGCATAAGGTAAAAAAGAGTTGACGAAGCTTTCTCAATTGATTTTGGAGAAATGCATTAAATTTCTAAAGGTAACAATATCATTAATGATGGCCAAATCATTTCTCTTTTGCTTTTTAATGTATTTTTGTGTGTGTGTGTTTAACTCAAACACAAGCTACCATAATAGAGAATTGCCCACTTTTGAAATAAAAATAAAACCATTTTATTAGGTTTGTGTTAGGAGAGTGTAGAAAAGCATTCCAACATCTCTGATCCAATGGTGTATTTTGAGTCTAACAAAGAATTAACCCAAGTGTTTTTATATTTGCCAGAGTCATTGTTTCTGTTTTCTTCTGTCACAAAAGAGAGTTTGCTATGTGTGTACTGAGTCATCAGACATGGATCGAAATTATTATTAAGATTTAGTAAACATGCCAATGGGCAAACCCACTAGAAAAGCTTATGTTAACTCAGGATGTCCTGTTACTCAAATGCAAACGTTTAACTTCCTGTAGTTAATCAGCTTGTAAATAACCACATTATTACATAAGTAGAACGTTTTCTTCCCTTAGCCCTCTAGCCATATATGCTATCTATCCCCTTCATTCTTCCATGACATTAAAAATGAGATATGAGAAGCACAGCTTAAGCTTATGCTTTGCTTATTTCTTTTTTCCGGTTAGTGCATGTATAAGTATATTAACTCTTCATTTGGCATGACCATTCATAATTATCCTTAAAAGAATTATTATCACTTTCCACTAGTGAAATATTTGGGATTTAAAAAAAATATTTGGTTTTAGGTATGAAAATAAAAATTATTCAGAGGCCATTTAATAATAATATTAAGTATCAATGGCTTTATTAAAATTAGTAAAAATTTGGAAAAGCAGAACTAAATTATGACCATTGTGTATATCAAAATACATGTATTATATATAGATTTGAAGACTAAAACTTTATCCACTTCCTGGTGCACATCAAAGCAAAATCTCCTAATTAACACTTCTAGATTGGTCTGAGAAGATTTTATTCTGAATTTGAAGTAATGGTTTTATTAAAACATAGTTAAAGAACTATATGTTCTATCACCCTCCATTTTGTACCCAGGAACAAAGGCTGAGAATTCAGGTTTCAAAAGAGAATAGGTACCAATGAAAAAATAAAATCCTGATTTGCCTCTATGAAAATCACAGAACTTCTTTGGGTTTTAGTTTTCTCTCTCTAGGCGTTGTGCAATGATCTTCCTAAGAGAATTTCAATATTATTCTTAATTTTGGGGAAAAAAAATTACTAGGTTCATGATGATATTGGCATACTCTAAATAATCATTCTCTGATCTTAGCTGGGTTGTCTGGTCAGAATAAGTAGCATGACAAATAGCTGCACATACTCATTCACTGAAGTGATTACCTTCTGCAAAATTATTGGCTGTTTAACAATAGTGATATTTGAATTTCTTTATGGGTAATATTTTCTCATTTATTATATGAAAAAATATAGAAATTATAGTAATACATTTGCTAAATTGTATATTTTGAACCCTCATCGATATTTGTAAATGTTATTTTGTTCAATTTTAATAATTCCTTTGTTTTTTAAACAACAAGTATTTATTTTTCACAATTCTATGGTAAGAAATTCAGGAGCATCTTAGCTGGGTGGCTCCAGCTCGAAATCTCTCATTAGTTGGTTTCTGAGATTGTGCCATGAAGGGCTGCATCATCTAAAGACTTGACTCGGGCTGGAGGATCCACTTCTAAGATGGCTCAACTCACATAGTTGTTGACAAGAAGCCTCATTTCCTTAATGGCTTTTGGCAAGAAGCCTCGGTTCCTCATCGATGGGCTCTCCATGGGAGTGCTTGAGTGTCCACATGACATGGCAACTGGCTTCCTCTAGAACAAGTGCTGGAGAGGGAGTGAGCCCAAGAAGGACACCACGGTGCCTTTCACATCCTAGTCTTGTGAGTCGCACATCATCACTTCCACCACTTTCCATTCACTTAAAGCGAGGCACTAAGTTCCGCTCACACTACAGGGGGATGGAATTAGTCTTAGCTTCTGAGGAGAGATTGTAGGAATATGTGGATATAATGTAATCTATTATAGCAGCCTCAACTCCTTTCTTTCACTTACAATCTGCACCCAGTCCATCAGGGAGTCCTGTTGATTATACCTTCATAATAAGTCCAGAACCTATAATAAATTCAGTCAGATTGACCCTGTTAAAGCACAAGTCAAATCACATCACACCTCTCTTGGAACAGACGTTCAAGTTCTTACAATGGTTGAAAAGGCCCTTGACTCCTGGCTCCATCTTTGAACATATCTTTGACTTTTTCTCCCTCTGATCCTCTGATCTCAGTTGAATTGTGCTTCCAAAATTAAGTACTACATCAAAAAGGCACATATAGCCATGAAGTAAAGTTGATTGTCTACAAAATTATTGGCTGCTCAGAAACATGGACATCACTTATCTATCCTCTAATAAAATAATTCACATGAGTAGAGAGAAGGGAGAGGAGAAACTCTTGAGGTTTAAGATGGGAAGTGAGAAATCCCCAAAGTTAAAACTTGAATGGGAAAAATATTATTTCCTTTAAAAAAATATAGTAACATACAGGTTTGAGTGAACTGATAAAGAATTCAATTAGTCTAGTAGGAGATGCACGTGTGTGAGAGACAGAGACAGATACAGAGAGAGAGAGAGAGAGAGAGAGAGAGAGAGAGAGAGAAAGGAGAGGAAGGAAGCAATATAAAAATAGTATATTTAGAACAGGGCTTGTTGATTCCTTTTCACTGGAATGAAACAGAGAAGGAACCCACCCAAAGAGTTTTTCTGTCCTCTTATTCTTTTTCCATATTACATTCATTGCTTCAACTCTCCATCAGAGATGGTTCAGATCTCCAAGCTGAGGTAATTCACCTTGTCTTGGGGAACATGCATATAGCTTTGCCTAGCTATAGCCAAGATTTATGGGTATATGGGGGCAATTGCTCTGAACATTTTATCACTCCTGCAACAGCTGTCTTTTATGTCACTGGTCACACCTCTCTTACATTATTCAAGGCAGTTGGCATTACCTCATTCAGAACACAGAGAAGCAAGCATGTGTTTATTTTCTAATAGAAGCAAGAGGAAGTTTGCAGTAATTCCGCAGGCATTATTGATTCTTCACCCATTGCCTATATAAATCTACCTTCTGAGGAGGCTACACGGAGCCCTGCAATACATGGCTTAAGAATGATAGTCACATTTATTTCCCACAAGTAAAAAGAATTATCATAGGTATTGTCAAAGAACCCCAATGCAAAATAAAGAAGATTTTTCCCAGGGTCACCTATCTCAGGATGACAATTGTGAATTGAGTGGTTCTGGTTCTGAAGATAAAATGATAGAGAATGAGAAAAGAGTCACACCACAAAGAGATTGTCTGGGAAAGTCAGAAGGTGGGGAGGCTAGAGGTGAGCTGTGAAGGAAGACGTGGAATTTATGAAAATGGGAAGAGAGAGGACAACCCAGAGAAAGCGTTTTGTCTTCGGGACTACTGCTGAACGTTAGGCTGCATTTATTCTCCCATGTCCCTATTGTGAATGCTCAGAACAGACTCTTTCAAAGGCATTGTGCCAAGTCGCAGCCTCTTTGCTTTGAAAGCACTGGGTAGGAGTCCATGTGTTCTGGCTTCATAGGGATAAGGATTGTGAGGATTGTGCTTTGAGTGGGAGCCCACAGGGAGGCAGGAAGGAGCATCCTAGAAGAGGGAGAGTCCTCCAGCTGCAGGGCTGGCACAGGTCCCTGGGCTAAGGCCAGCAGCCAGTGTTGTCCAGGAAACAGATCCGCACACCTTTCTGGCAATGCGCCTTCAGCTAAAAGCTGATGACATTTGGGAGGTTGTGCCCCTTTCTTCTTTTCTTGGTATCACAGAGTCTTTAAATTTATTCCTTCAGTGAATGTATATGATAGGGAACTTCTTTAGATGTGATTAATACTGTTAAACAAAAAAAATTAACTTTCACGACTGAAGTCTTTTTAAAAGAAAGTATTTATAGGCCATTGCGAGAGAGAGACAGACAGACAGAGAGAGAGAGAGAGAGAGAGAGAGAGAGAGAGAGAGAGAGAGAGGAAGGAGGAGAGGGGAGAGGGAGAGAGGAGAAGAGAGGACCCATCTTTAGATTTTAAACCACCAGCAGCATGACTTGATAGGAAAGACCACATAACATTGTCCATTGTCTCAGAGTTTGCAAGAATTTTTATACATCAAGTAGTGGGAACAGGTCAGGAAGATGTAAACCCTCTGAAAGAGTTTACATTGGCTATAGGCAAAGGAGTGAGGGAAGGTGAACCCCGGCCAGCTCTAGGATAGGCACAGAGTTGACAAAAAGAAATATTCACTCCTGTGGGTTGACTGTGGGCAGCAGTCTGGAAAGCCCACATTTAAACAAGAAGCTGAAGCTTCTGAACTTCAATGGTACCTGGATAAAATGGTCTTCGGAAACAGCCACCTGGAAATTAATCCGAATCCCAATAAACATAGAAGGAATGTGAGTAGTGTTTTGTTAGCTGGCCCTCAGCCATTAACAGACTAACAGCTCTGTCTCTTTCTCTCACTCTCCAGCAGCCACAATTTAATTTAGAACATCTCAAAATTTTCTCCTTGTCAGTACCCACCTCACATCAAATAGGACAGCCCTTCTTCAAAATACCAGAATTTAAAAAACATTTAGAGCCAAATGTTAATGGGTCTACATTCTAAGGAAAGATATGTGAAGCGACCTGACAGATTTTTGCTCGGGAGCAAATTAATGTCCTCCAAAACATTTGTTCTTAGACTGTGTTTTAGTCCACAGAGTCATTTAGTCTAAGGGGTGTTTACCTCCAAAACACAGCATAGTTTTGTGAAGCTTCTTGATTTACATTGCTTTTCATCTTCAGCATCCCTGTTTTTCTCTCCATGTTTTACAGATTCTTTAAAGTAAATTAGTTCTCATTCTTCCCTTACCTGTAATATGTGAAAACTAACAAAATCTAGTTGGTTAGAGGCTCTCTGTTTGGGGTACTTTGTAGACCACTGAAATATAGAAGTGAAAGTTATACTTTGAGGTTGGAATTTTAAGTGTCAAATCAAGGTATTTCAGATGTTTCTTGCGGGGGAGGGGGGAATCTCCAATAACACAGGAACATTTTAAATTAAAAAATACAAGAACAAATCACCAAACATTTTCAACCAATTTATATATTTTTAAAAATCAAAATATAAATAGTCAAGTTAGCAGTGCCAAAAGTCAGAATACAATGTGTACACTAAGAGATCATATACTGGTCACTGGGGATTTCAAAAGGACAACTTTGTGCTGGGCTGTTAAGTTTCAAGGCCATATTTAGAAAATCAATTTAGTTCTAAGCACATTTGCATATTAGAGCCTCAGGTGCATGTGCTAAGCCTGAAGTGCTGGTGAGAATAGGCATTAGGAATCTCCAAATACTAGTTCCCAATATCCAAGATTCTTCAACTTCTCCTAAGAGGACTTAGGGAACCCAGAGCAAAAGAAAATCTCTTCCTTAATGAGAGAGGGAGGATCTTGGAAATGGATGCTGAAATGTGCTGTGTGCGCACCAGACGCTGCTGTATTACTAACAAAGCCAGCTACATACAGCTGGCTCCCCAGAAGGGAGGTTTTCTTTGCAGATTAACAGGTTGCTCGCCCTTTCTAGGGAAGAGAAAAGCCAATCCGCCCTCCCTAGGGCCTCACACAGAGCGCCATTCCCGAGGGGCTTTGCCTGTGGGGATTAGAAGTCCTGTTGAAGAGCCGTGTATTGTTGCTAAAAAACAAAAAAACAAACAAAAAAACCAAAAAAACCTGTTAAGCTAAAATTTAAGAGGCTTTCTCTGAACACTGCTAACCCAAGTTAGTAGGGGAAAAAAAGACTTACTGTTAGAACCTGACTGACCTTCCTTTGCGCAAAAATGTCGTCCTTTTCTCCTGTCACCGGAGGTTATGGAGAATCCCATCAGTTGTCTGGGTCGTGTGTCCCCACCAGAAGGACGTTCAGTTTCACATAGACTGCAGCTCAGCCTGTTGTCGTGACGACTACAATGCCTAGTGACTTCATTTTAGTCTTTGCTGTTTTGCAGTAATTATAAAAGAATGACTAAAGGTGTTGCCAAGAAAATTAAGGGATATAAAACTGATTTCTTACACTTAAGATTCTTATGCTTAACTCTTCAAAATAGTAACTTGTATAATGGATCCTGAGGTACATTCTGGAATGAAACTAGATGATGTTAGTTTCAGTGTCCTGGTGTTTATTGCTAGTATGTAGAATTACAATTAAGTTTTGTATATTATCTTGACTCTTGTGACCTTGTTGAAATCAATTAGTTCTAAGGGTATTGTAATTTTTTTGGTATATTCTTTGCGATTTTCTATCTAGTTGATCATGTCATCTGCAAATATGAACAAATAAATTTTCTGTAGATATTCCTTATTAAGCTGAAGAAGTTCTCTATTATTTTTCTGAGGGTTTTTTTAAGAAATCATGACTGTATATTGAATTTTGTCAAATATTTTCTGTGCATCATTTGGTATGATCATGTGATTTTTCTTCCTTAGTCTCTTAAAGTGGATTATATTTATTGGTCTTAAAATATTGAAATAATCTTGCATCTTTGAAATAAACTCCAATTATTATAGTACATAATTTTTTATGTATTAATTCTGTTTGTCGATATTTTGCTAAGTATTTTTGAGTCTATTTTTATGAGTGATCATAACCTGAAGTTTTTGTTTTTGGTGTGTGTGGATGTGTGTGTGTGTGTGTGTGTGTGTGTAGAGCTGTGTGCCATTATCTCTGGTTTTGTGTCATTTTTATTTTTTTGGTCAGTCTTGATAAGATTTGTCAGTTTTGTCAATCTTTTCAAAATACCAACTTTTCATTCCATTTATTTTCTCTATTGTTTATCCGTTTTAAATTCCATTGATTTCTGCTCTAATTCTTATTATTTCCTTCCTTCTGCTTGATTTGAATTCATATTGTTCTTCTTTTTCTGGGTTCCTGAGGTGGCAACAGAAATTTTTATTTGAGTCTCTTTTTCTTTTTCTTTCCTAATGTGAGAGTTTAGTGCTATAAATATCTCTTAGTGCTGCTTAGTACTTAAATTAGTACTTTAATTTTGAATGTTGTATTTTCATTCTGTTCTCTATCTTTTGTATTTCCCTTGAACTTCCTCTTTGACACATGGATTATTTAGCAATGTATTGTTTAGTTTCTATGTATCTGGAGATTTTCCTATCTTTCTGTTATTGATTTCTACTCACTTTCATCATGGTCAGAGAACATATTTATTAGTGTCACAAAATGCCATTTTTTCCTGTTATATTTTAAAATCCAAATAGTTTAACATAAGCTCTTTTAGAAGAAGAAAGAACAAATGTGAAATTATAAATGTTAAGTTGTAGTAATTTTTTTCAGTGGTTTTATGTAAGGTAAAATTACTGTAGGTTTTTTTTTTGTGCATGATTAACAGGCTACATTCTGAGGGAAAAAAAGTAAAACAAATCATATCGATTTTATCCTTATACCTGCTTAAAATCTGAGCAGTTCTTATGTTATTAAAACAAACACTTTATACATTTTGTTTATTAAAAAGTATAGTATTCTAGTAAAGCTACGCATTTTTACTTTTATCTTAAGAAGAAACTGCAAAGATACCTAATTTTTTGGAGACTAATATTTCAAGCTGTTTTCTTAAAGAAATTTCTTATATACTAAATGTATGCTATTTTCCTTTGTTTGTTTATTTGTATAGATGAGCACTTGTAGGATTGAATGAGAATTCTGAGCTTAGGATATTGATTTGACTCATTCTGCATAATCAACTTGATATGGCAAATCTAAACCAATAGTTGGGAAATAAAATACTCAGGAAAAAATATTAATTTATTCTTGATTTGTTTATATCTAAATTTAAGCTATCCATTCCAATTATCATCAGATTAATTTCTTGAATGTTCCATCAACATCTAAGTTTGATTTCTGGAAACATTAGCTCATTAAAATTTCTCATACCCAGGACACTGGGAAACAGGAATATAAACATTTGAACCCATATAGAATCTTCAAACCCTTATATCTACTTACTATACTTTATCTTTAATTTTATTTCTTATTATCTACCATTATCACTATTTCACAATACCAATCAATACTGTCCCACCTCATGATTTGCCCATTCCTGCTAGTTTGCTTCCCATTCTAGATTCTGTCCCAGGCCTTTTCTACCACCTTTATAAAGACTTAATTAAAATTCATCTTCTCTATGAACCTCTTGAGCAGAAAAAGGCATTCCCTACAGTTTCACCTTAATGGCAAATTTCAAACTATATTGGTCAAGTGCATGTTTTTTCCTTCATGCTATCATCACTCCAAGATATCTATGTCTCTGCCACCTCCCTAACACACACACACATGTGCACACACATGCATACACCCATAATAATCTCTTCATTTTGGCTCATGAGTGATGGTTTTGCCTGGACTAGTTGAATAGTGTGGGGGGATGTTAGACTTGGACACAAATGAACATCTCTCCAACTAAAAAATTGATGGACAACATTTGATGATTAGTAATCTTCAATAGCTGGCATTAAGAGGGGCAATTCACTGCTGACTCTTGCTCCCACATTTTCTGGAATGGTTTGTTCTATTCCTTTTCTTCCTCCTTGTTTTCAGACCTATTCAATCTGTTTACCTAGTATTTAAGGATTTGGAAATTTATTGTTCTGGTATTCCTTAGCATTCTTCTATTACTTGGACTACCTGATTTGGTTGCTCAGTAGGTGAATATTTGTAGACTTTATTTTCAGTTTTGTCTTAATGTCATAGGGAAAAAATGAAGCCTTCAGGATACCAGTAAAAAAAAAAAAAACTATACAAAACCAGTTGAAAATGTTACCCAACCACATATTCATAATAAATCTTATTTAATCCAGTATCCTTTTGCTCCTTAAGTCAATACGAGTATTAAATTAATATATCATTCATATCTTCTTTCTGTTTATTATCCTCTCTCCATGCCTAATCAATAAAAGCACTCGAGATAATTTATGATAAAAATATATGTACAAAATATATGTATCTCATTCTATGTATTAATATATGTTAATTCTACTAATACTAGGTATAAGACACTATACTGGCCATACAAAGCATGAAGAGGTGATTCTGGCATGGATTCTCTCCTACTGCTTTCAAGCTCCACATAGGAGGGAAAAGGAGATAAACATGAATTTCTTTGACAGAGGTACTGACAAATGACATGAGAGGGACACTGAAAAAGGTATTATGAGAAGTCAGAAAAAGATCTTTTCCAGCTATGAGCATCAAGTTATATTTCTTGGAGGAAATTTATTTTGAGGCTCGTACTTTAGGTTTGATAAGACAGACTGTTGAAGATGGATAGTAGGTATTCCTTGGTGAAGAAATATTTAACCACTCGTTTCATACATATTAATTGATCATCTACTGTGTGCTAGTAGTATGGACAAAGAAACAGCATCGAAATATTAAATGATTCTTGAATCAGACTGAAATAATTCAGTTTAGCTGGATCAATGGGTTACATGAAGCAGTGGTAGGAAATAAGGAATAAGGCTGTGCATGTGTAAAATAAGATCGTTGAGATAAGAATAAGTTACTTATTGATTTACAGGATATGTTTGCTTGATACTCACTGGATTTAAAATTTCTTGGTTAGAATTTTGTTTTCTAAGATTATTGCCAAGAAAGATAATTGAAATGTTCAATAGAGTATAAATACTAATTACCTACCTGTTCCTGATAGCTCGTGAATGAGATAGATGTATTGATCAAATGTATTCATTTACGTTCAAGTGGTTTTTGTTAATGTTTATTCCATTTTTATTATTTCATACTCCATAAATCTATTAAGATTTTGATTGAATAGCATTAAATGAAGATTATATTTCATAGGCTATCAGTTTGCCTGCTATAACAGAGAAATTCAAAATAATGGTGACATAGATAAGATAGAAATTTATTTCTCTGTCATACAAAAGGAAGATAAATGGTCCAGGTTGGTATGAGACTGGACAGTCATCAGAGATCCAGGCTCCTTAAATCTACTTGCTTTGACATACTGTCACACATCCTCCATCTAAATTTAAAGATGACTGCTCCATCTACCACCAACATACCAGGATTCCAGCCAGTACAAGGGGAAAGAGAGAATGGTGGGGGTATATTTTCTCCATTTAAGGGAATGAACCAGGTATTGCATGTATCACTTTCATTTTTGTTCCATTGTTTAGAAGTTAGTCATATAGTCACCCTCAACTCCTGCTGCTAGGGAGACTGCAAAATGGAATCTGTGGCTGAATGTCCATATGACCAGCTATACTGACATCCTATCATTAATAGAAAAGTGTGGATTGGATATTGGGCAGTCGCTAATGACTTCTGTCATAATTATCTGTTAAAATTATAAGCAAATCATTCCCTTAATGAAGACCTTTTGCTCCTTTATCCATCTGCCTAATTTAGTACTATTATTTTTTTTTCTTATAGAGAAAACAAATGCAGATACCACACAGAAATTTACCATTGGAATGAAATTTCAATAAAAATTGAGAGAGTTAATAAATAGCAATGAGTAAATTACACTTACATAAAAGGTCATAGTTGTGCTCCTATTGAGATCAGAAGATGAAAAGTAACAACCTTAGATATTTAGATATTTAGACATTGCCTAAGACTAGGCAGGATAGGAGGAGACCTTAATATTGGAGAAATCAAACAGTACTGCTGAAATAAAATCAGCAATTTTCACACTCACTGCAGCTTTTATTTTAGACCAAAGCATCTGTATGTTTTTGAATATATGTAGATGTATAAAGGAAAAACAAAATTGTTTTATAAAAGAGAGAGCAAATGACTAGTGAAGAAGAACTCTGAGTTCTCATTAATGTCTGTATATATTTAGTTGTGTGGTCCTGAACAAGATGTTTAACTGCCCAAGGTCTCCATTTCTTCATCTTAAAATAAGAATGTCAATTTAGATTTATCAACAACAGAAAACAATCTTTGAAAACCTATTCTGTACCACACAACATTCTAGGCATGTAAATAGATGCTTCGAGGAGCTTATGTTCTCTTTGGTTGGGCCTGGGGGTTAGTGCAGACTAGTAAATAGGTCATTGCAATACAGTCTCGTAGATGCAATGATAAGAAGAGGTATCAAGTGCTTAAATAACACACTTAGAAAGGGCTCCAAATTCAGACTGGAACCATCAGATTTGATGAATGAGAAATACTGAAATATAATTTTATTAACTAAAACCAAGATCCAATACTAAATTAGATTTGATAACACATTAGAAGGAGCAGAAAATGTTCAATTGAGGCAAGAGGGTTAGAATAGAGCTAATTCTGCACACAATATTTGTTATGAATCAGTATGTACAGGGTACTCAGAGTTTGAAATGAGCAGGGTCCCCATAGAAAAAAAAAAGCCTACAACATATAACATGGACATATAAGATCCAGAATTTAGAAGGATTTTCAAATTTTTATAATCTGGTCATGATCTATTGTGATACAAAACTACTTCTTCACAGAGCAAAGGCCAGGGTTGCCATTTTATTGGGAAAAGGATAGAAATAAAGAAAAAAGACTTGAAATATTGTCATAATTTTTAAACTTATAAAATTTTGTGACCACTACTTTCTTTAAGAAAAACATAATTAGACTCCTTAGGTATGTAGACAATCAAATAACCTGAGATGCTTCTAAGGAATGCTCTGTCTAAATGTGCTTTATTCCCAGAACTATCAGCCAAGGCTATGAGAAATAGGCCAATTTGTTTTCTTTTATTTTCTATATTCATTGTTAAAGCACTTTAGATTTATTTTTAATTTTATTAACCAATTCATAGTTATTTGATGTATTGAATAAAAAAATAAGAAGAATAAGGAAAATAAAGTCATTCCCATCAACAATTCCATTGTCCAATGATACTATTATTTTGTATGCTCTCAGAATTTTTCTAAACATTACATATTATTAATTATATTTACAGTCTATTCTTCTGGATTTTATCCAGCAATTTTTTTAATAAAATATTTTACACTGTAAGAATTTCTATAACACCTTTTCATTTTAGCTCTACTGTACCAAAAATAGTGATGAGAACAGAATCTCTCACATTTGCTTGACAACAGTTACAAAACTGGAAATCAAAAATCTTAGAACTTCATTTTTTAACTCTTTTTAGTAAAATAATTTCAAACACATAAAAGTTGCAAGAATGATACACAGATCTCCTATACTCTTTAACCTAAAATCAACAAGTTTATATTGATACATTTGTTTTATCACTTTCTCCTCTCCCTCCATGTGTGTACATATAATATGTATGCATTATACATGGTAAAGGTTACAGCATGAAGGGAAAAGCAAACAGCGAGACTAGAGAGGTAATCCAGAGTCAGGTGCTGAAGGGTTTCAGAGTGTGAACTTGATTCTGAAGGTAATCAAGATCATTGGAGTATTTTAGTCAAAGACATAATTTTTGTTTCTTAGAAAGATTATATCTTAATGATAATTTTGTGAACTAATCTGATTGAGAACACAGAAGAGGGAATGAGATTACTATCAAAATTATTGTGATCTGAACTGTAGTAAAAGTGGGGATGAAAAGATGGAATACATTGAAAAACTATAGTAGAATATCTAGAGAACTTGACAATTTGAAGTAAAAAATAAAGACCAGGGAGAGTCAATATGACAATTATTATTCTGGTGTATGCACTGAATGTCAGATGGTGTCATCCACTAAGACTGAGAACACAGGAGGAAGCAGCTCTATGGATGGAGGAAGTGGCTGGATACCATTTCAGACATAATACATTTGAGATGTCTGTGGAACATCCAAGCGGAGCTGTCCTCCAAGATTCTGAGAGAGAGATTTTTACTAGAGACACAAATTTAGGCATCATCAACTCATAGACAGTCATTGAAACCATAGGCTGGAGGAGATACCCAGGAGAGTGAGTCCTGCTTGGAGAAGAGGATGAAGAATGACTAGGGAGGAAAGTACACTGTCTAGTGTATTGATGACACCATTGAAGTTGGAGAACCATGAATTCATAAATAACAACACATTAATAGGGTTACTACCAGCAGCATGGTATAGCTCATGTATATGAAAAGTGAAGCAGGTGGTTTAGTTCAGTTGAACCATGTGAGTGTGAATGTTTTAGAAAACAATAGAGGGGATTGAAATTATTAGCAAATGAGCAATTGAAATGATAGATGAAAGACTCTAAGCTACATATTGAAGGAAGTAAACCCAAATGGAGGCTCAAAGATGAATGTTTGGCCCAGCAGTCTCTGTAGGTCAAACAATAGATTCAGTAGTTGTAACTAAGTGAAAAGAAAGGAGTTATATACAGGAGGTAGAAATCAAAGATTGGAATGTTTGTGTTCCAAAGTTTCTTTTTTTAAAATTTTTATATATTTTTCTATTATAATTTACATATAATATTATATTAGTTTCTGGTATACAGCACAATGATTAGACATTTATATAACTTATGAAGTGATCACTCCGATAAATCCAGTACCCATCTGACACCATGCACAGTAATTACAATACTACTGATTACATTCCCCATGCTATACTCTACATCTCCATGACTATTTTGTAACTACCAATTTGTACCTCTTAAACCTCTCCCTTCATCCATCTTCCCACCCCCCAATCTGACAACCATCAAAATATTCTCTGTATCTATGAGCTTGTTCCTATTGTTTGTTCATTTATTCTGTTCTCTACATTTTACATATGACATTTGGCTTTCTCTGTCTGACTTCCTCCACTCAGCACAATACCCTCTAGGTCCGTCATGTTATTACAGATGGCAAGATTTCATTCTCTTTAATGGCTGAGTAATATTCCATTGTATATATGTACCACCTCTTCTTTATCCATTCTTTGTCCATTACTGATGGACACCAAGGTAGACTCCATATCTTGGCTATTATAAATAATACTGCAGTGAATGTACAGATTCTCATGTTTCTTCAAAATAGTGTTTTGGGTTTCTTCCAATAAATACCCAGAAGTGGGAGTACTGGATCCTTGTCTCTTTCTACCTTTGTTTTAAAGTCTACTTTGTCTTATATAAGTATTGCTACCCCAGCTTTTTGTTTGTTTCCATTTTCATGAAACATCTTTTTTCATCTCTTTACTTTCAGTGTGTGTCTTTTGATCTAAAGTGAGTCTCTTATAGGCAGCATATGTAAGGGTCATGTTTTCTTATCCATCCAGCCACCCTATCTTTTGATTGGAGCATTTAAGCCATTTACTTTTAAAGTAGTTGTTGCTAGAAATGTAGTTACTGCCATTTTATTATTCATATTTTTATCTTTTTTTTTCTTTTTCCTCTTCTTAAAAAGTTTCTCTACCATTTCTTGTAATACTGGCTTAGTGATAAAGAACTCCTTTAGCTTTTTTCTTGCCTCAGAAGTTCTTTATCTGTCCTTCAATTCTAAATGATAGCCATACTGGGTAATCTTGCTTTTAGGTCTTTGGAAATATTCATCGCTTTGAATATTTCCTGCCAATCCCTTCTGGCCTGCAATGTTTCTGTTGAGAAATCAGCTGACAGTCTAATGAGAACCCCCTTTAGGTAACTAACTGCTTTTCTCTTGCTGTTTTTAAGGTTTTCTCTTTGTCTTTCACTTTTGGCATTTGAACTATGATGTGTCTTAGTGTGGGCCTCTTTGTATTCATCTTGTTTGGGACTCTCTATGTTTCCTGGGCTTGTATGTCTATTTCTTTCACCAGGTTAGGCAAGTTTTTAGTCATTATTTCTTCAACTAGGTTTTCAATTCCTTGCTCTCTCTCTTCTCCTTCTGGTGTGAATGTTCACCCTTATGATGTGAATGTTGGTATGCTTGATGCTGTCCCAGAGGCCCCTTAAACTATCCTTATTTTTTTGGATTTTTTTTTTGTTGCTGTTCTGATTGGGTGTTTTCTGCTACCTTATCTTCTAAATCACTGACTTGATCCTTTGCTTCATCTAATCTACTGTTAATTCCTCCTAAGGTATTTTTCATTTCAAACTGGTTCTGTTTTATGTTTTCTATTTCCACTTTCATGTTTTCTATCACTATCTCTTTATTAAAGTTCTCACTGAATTCCTCTATTCTTCCCCTAAGTTCATTGAGCATCCTTATAACCAGTGTTTTGAACTCTGAATCTGGTAGATTGCTTGTCTCCATCTTATTTAGTTCTTTTTCTGGAGCTTTGTTCTGTTCTTTTGTTTGGGACATGTTTCTTTGTCTTCCCATTTTGGCTGTCTACTTGTGTTTGTTTCTATTAGGTAGGGCTACTATGTCTCCCAGTCTTAGTAGAGTGGCCTTATGTAATAGGTGTGCTGTGGGGCCCAGTGGCACAGTCTTTCCTGGTCACATGAGCTAGGTCCTCCAGGTATGTCTCTTGTATGAGTTGTGTGTGCCTTCTAGTTATAGTTGAGCCTTGGCTGCTATTTGCTTGTCAGTAGGAGAGATTGAACTTCAGGCTGATTGGTCATAATGACTGGCTGTGACAAGTGGAGAAGCTATTGTGGTGCAGGGGTTGACCCTATAGAGCAGGATTCACTTTAGCAGAGCTTTGGTGCCTGCCCTGCTGTCCCTTTGGGTGTGTCATCCACAGATGTGACCCTGAGTGGAGCTCTGGCTCAGACTGGCATACAGGCTGGGGCCTCCTGGGAGGGTCCCTGACACAGGCCAAGTTCACCTGAAGCCTTTGCCCTGCTCAAGGACACTTGGCACGAGCCGCCAAGCAATCTGCAGATAGCTGCACCCTAACTGGGCTTGGAACTGCCTCAAAAGGCCAAGCCATAAAACAAGGCCACCTGCCGCTGATGCTGGGCTTGGGGCTGCTCAATGAGAGGCACAAGGCACGTCGAGGTCAGAAGCAGCTTGTTTATGTTTTGTGAATTTTAAGAGATTTTAGAAAAGTCCACAGCATGAGCCAAGACAGGCCATTTGTATGGAGAATACACTGGAAGCAGCTTGGGCAGCCCGCATGTTGGGAGGGTAGCGGTCTCAGGGAATATCCAGGGCAGGGAGGGTGGCCTGCGTCTGCAAGCTGGATGGGGGAGGGCTCAATAAAGGAATAATGGCTTCTGCCAGCACTTCTGTCTGGGAGAAAGCTGTCCCTCTAGCCCTCGTCCTGAAGCCAAACAACTCCGTTCTTCCTCATATGTCCCTGGCACCTTTCGAGCTGCTGTCCCAGCTCTGGAGCTCAGAGTGAGTGAGTCTATAAGTGTGTAAGTTCACACATGAACTCCTTAAAAGGAAAGTTTAGGATTCCCTCAGCCCTCTGTCTCACTCAGCCACAATCTCCACTGGTTTTCATAGCCAGAAATTGTAGAGACTTCTTTTATAGGCTCTGTACCCTGACCTACAGAGTCTGGTGTGGGGCCAGGCCCTTCACTGCTCAGAGGCCCCTCACTGCAGCCACAATATCCCTCTCAATTCTCAAATGTCACATGCAGGTGTGACACCTGCCTATTTTGCATCTCCGCCTCTCCTATCAGTCTGTTTGTCCTGAATTGTAGAACTTCTGTACAGCTAGACTTCAGGTAACTCTTAATGATGCTTTTCTGCAGTTTAGTTGTAATTTTTATGTGGCTGTGAGAGGAGGTGGGCACAGCTCTTACCAACTCTGCCATCTTGATTGGAACTCCTCAAAGTTTCTTGAGTACACTTAAATTATGGTCAGGTTGAGGATAGCTGACAGACAATAGCTAAGGTAGTGTGATGTTGGAAGTCCTTGAGATTAAGGAGATTGTGTAGGTAAGGCAATCAAGTCATAGATGTATTGTCCTTATGGGTGATGAAAACATCTGAATGGTACTGGGTCTTATAATAAAAAGTTTATAGACAAGGTACCAAAGACTTCAGTGAATGATGGAAATGAGAGGAGATACACAGTGGCATCATAGGAAGAAGAAAGAGTAAGTTTGTAGAATAGTGCCAGAGGAAAGGGAGAGGATGCTGGTTTATACTCCAGTGTGGTCTTTCTAAATGCAGGGTAATAAGATGCTTCTACTTGAGGGGCTGCAAGTCAGAGTCAAGTTAATTAAGGCAGGACAACAATCCCAACAATGATCCCAACATTGGAGAACTTCCTGAAGAACAGGGTTTCCAGAAAGCAAAAGCCTGGTGTGGGAAGGAGAGAAAAATGAAAGGCTGAGCATTATTACGCTAAGAGTAAAGGAAGATTATATTTTAATAATAGTGGTGAAGTGAGGTTCATAAGAATATTTCTCACTTTTCTCATCAGACATTTTATGGATGCAGAAATAATAATTTTTATAACTTCAGAAAAGAGATAGAAAAATACAATTACTAAACATTTAAATAAAATAATCAAATTTAAAATAGTTATTCATGTTTTTGTAAAGCTAAGGAATAGGTCAGTATCAGAAATCATGGGAATGAGAGAGTCACCAAAAATGTGTTCAGCTAATGAAGAGAGAGGTCTAGAACTCATTGTCCTATACAGCAGCCACTAGCCATATATAGCTCTTTATATTTAAATTTTAATTAATCACATTAAAATTTAATTCCTCATAGCATTAATCAAATGTCCAGTATTCAATAGCCACACGTGGCTACCAGCTGCCATTTGGGAGTACAGATATAAGACATTTCTATCTCTGCAGTAAGTGTGGTTGAACAGTGTTATTCTAGTAGGAGCATCCCGAGTTGGAGTGATTCCTGGACCCTTCATTGTTCTAGTGAAAGGAAGGCTATAGAGCATCTCATCTCTTACTTCCAAATTGCCTTTGTCTTGCTAGAGTAAAGTGAATATCGAACTTGAAGTCAGAAGACTTCAATTAAGTTTATATGTACCTTGAGTATATCACTTACAGACTTTAAAATAGGTACAATAATACCTCATAATGACTATGAGGATTAAATTTTAAGTATTGTGTAAAATTACTTATTAACAAACACAGCACTATTTAAACATTAGGAATAATACTAGTAAAGTCAGGGAAATAAACTTAATAGGATTCTAGTAATCCTCCTTTCCAACCCATAGAATTTAATACCCATCTCAAATCCCTGAAGGAAAAAATATTTCGACTTGTTTATTGATTCAAGAAATGTCTTTACCACTCTCCTCCCAATAAAAATAATACTTTCTTACTCTAATTTGATATCAAAAGCTTTAAAGTATAAATGAATGGCTGATGTAACATTTAAGCATAAATGAATTTCAATATATTCAGTGTATACATAAGTGGTTTAGTTCTTTGCTTTCTGACTATAAAGAACTAGAAGAAAGAGCTGAATTTGTTGAAAAGAGGACAAGAAAGATGAGATCTAGATGACACTTGGAAAGGCAAAATTCAGATGCCACAATTTTGTTTAAAGTAGGATATATTTACCTATACCTAAACAAGACAAATAAGAGCTTTATGCATTTTTGTCAGAAAGTTGTATATGTGAGCAGATAAATTTTATAAGGTTTATCAACTTTGAAAAAAAGCGTAGGCTATTTTCATTTAAGGAAGCACTTACTGAGGTAATACTGTACATATTGAGATAATATTGCTACTCAGCATCTTCTGTAGGCAGCTATTCAACTCTCAAGTATAGAGACACAGCAAAGATCAAATATAACTGAGAGTAAAAAAATTAGCTCACAAAACAGTGCAGAAAAGACATATAAGAAAACATGATACAGTATGAAAGATTGTGTATCCACAGAAATGTGCTCAACTGATTTTGACGAAGGTATAAAGGCAATTCAAGGAGGAAAGGTGGCCTTGGAGCAGGAGCAATTGGTACTGGGGCAATTGAACTTCCATATGCAAAGTCCAAATTCCTTTGAATTACTCTTCAAGTTGCTGGAGCAATTGGGTACATGCAAAAAAAAAAAAAAAACACGAACCTCAACCTAAAGCTCACAACTTATATACAAATTAACTCAACATGAATCATGGACTTAAACATAAAAGCTAAACTAAAATTTTTAGAAAAAAATAGAAGAATATCTTTAGGATCTAACAATAGGCAATGAGTTCTTAGATTTGATGCCAAAAACATGATTTATAAAAGGAAAACTGGTAAATTAGACTGCATCGAAATTAGGAACTTTTGTTCTGCAGAAGGCCCTGTTAAAGAGATGAAAAGATTAGCTACTGACTGGAAGAAAACATTTGCGAACTACATATCCAACAAAGAACTAGCATCTAGAAGATAAAAAGAACTCTCAAAACTCAACAGATAAAAACCGAACAATCTAATTAGAAACTGGGCAAAAGATATAAAGAGACATTTTATTAAAGAAGATATACAGATGACAAATAAGCATATGAAAAGTTGTCCAATATCGTTAGCTAATAGGGACATACAAATTAAAATCACAATAAGATATCACCACACGACAATAAAAATAGCTAAAATTAAAAATAGTGTAACACCGATTACTGGAAAAGAATGTGAAGAAACTGGATCACTAATACACTGGTGGTGGGAATGTGAAATGCTAAAGCCACTCTGGGAAAAAGCTTGGCAGTTTCTTATAAAACTAAACATACTACTGTGATATAATCTAGCAATTTCAATCTCGAGCAGTTATACTAGAGAAATAAAAATTTAGGTTCACACAAAATCCTATACCTGAATGTTTGTGGGAGCTTTATTTGGAATAACCAAAAACTTCAATGGTCTGCAACAGGTGAATGGATAAACTGTGGTATATACAATATATAATGAGCAGATTCTTTCCCCTCAAAGTTGTCCACACCCCAATTCCCATGAACTTTGAATATGTTAGGTCATGTGGCAAAGATAAATTAAGGTCGTAGATGGAACTAAGTTTGCTAATCAGCTGACCCTGAGATGAGGAGACTATCCTAGATTTTCTGATTGAGCCCAACTTAATCTTAAGTGTCCTCAGAAATGGACAAGGGAGGCGAAGAGGAGGTTGGAGTTATGAAACTGCAAGAAAACCTACTCTGTTCTTGCTGGCTTTGAAGATGGTTGTTGGGGACTGTGAACCATGAGTGTAGGCCACTTCTAGAAGCTGAAAAAGGTAAGGACATGGATTCTCCCCTAGAATTTCCAGAAACAAGCACAATTCTGCAGACACCTTAATGTTCACCCAGCGACACCCACACAAGGCTTCTGACCTACAGACAATAAGAATAAGATAATATATGTATGTTAGTTTATGCCACAAAGTTTGTGGTAGTTTGTTATAGCAGTAATACATGCACCGTGAATGATACTCAGCAATAGGAGAATGAACTATTGATACATGTAACAGCTTGGATGAATCTCCAGAAAATAATACAGAGTGAAGAAAACAGCCACAAAGTGTTACATACTGTTTGGTTTTATTTATATAACATTTTTAATAAGAAAACATTTTAGGAAAAAAGGACTGGTTTAGTAGTTACTAAGAGTTTGGAATGGAAGTAAGAGGGGGACATGGAAGGAAAGTAGGTGTTGTTATTTATAAAAGAACAACATAATGGTATTCCTAGTGATGGAATAGTTCAGTATTTTGGCCATAGTGGTGTATACATAAAACTATACAGGCGATAAAATTGTGTAGAACTTAATATACACAAAAAAGTGCAAGTGCAACTGGTGAAATATAAATAAGATTGGTAGATTGGAAGGTGCCAATATTCTGACTGAGATATTACATTCCAGTTTTGCAGAATGATCCCATTGGGAAAACTGGTGATGTGTACAAAGGATCTCTCTGTATTGTTTTTATAACTTCATGTGAATAGAATTATCTCAATGAAATTTTCAATAAAAATATTGTAGAATATCTTTGCTGTTTAGCCATGACTATAAACTGTCTAGTTAAAACATAGAAGGTGGGGAAAAAGCTATCTAATTACCTTTGTACACTAGCTCCCACAGTGTCATATGCCATTAATAATTTAAGTGTTTCTTTATTAATGATGATGTGTCTGAATGCACTTTAGAGCAGAAAATGTTAATGTATTTCTATGAATTCAGGCATCCTTAGTTCATCTGGAAATTATATTCAGTATTATATGTGTGTGCATCTATCAATAGAGTCTATAATTTTTCAAAGGAGTCCATTGCCCCCCTAAAAAAAAGAAAGAAAAAAGACTGGGAATGACCTCCTCAGAACTTTGTAATCTTACAATTTAGAAAAGCCTTAGAAACACACTAAGAATGAACTTTAATAATATAGTTTTGTAGCTACTTAAAGTAATGCTACACAATTGCATCATTTTTTTTTTAATGTGAGAAAGTGTGTACAGTTTTTAGTAGAATGGGATCTTGGGTCAGACTTCTAAGTTTCAAATCTCAGATGTTCCATATTCGAGGTGTGTGACCTTTGGCAAGGTTATTATCCCTTCTAAGCCTCAGTTTTATCATCTGTAAAATGGAGAAAATAACATTGCCTGTTCTATAGCTTATCGTGAGTCTCAAATGAAATAATGTATATAAATTATTTAGCAAAATGCCTAATACATGGTCAGAGCTCAATACATATTAGTTCTTGCTAGTGTTACTATTATGGTTAAAACTGAAAGAACTGAAGGTTCTGATTATTCTTTTCAAAGGAATTTTTCAAAGAATACAGAATAAAGGATGAGCAATTTAGTGGAAGGAACATTCTTATTAGTAGACTCACTCTGCCATTGGCTCACTGAGTAAGATTGTACAAAACACTCTCTCTAAAGCTCAATCCATAAAATAAGAGGGGAAAAACTGTAATTTGGAATGATTCTGTGTCTGCATCAGTTATCAAGATGCGTTAATTCACTCAGTAAGCATTTATGGGGAATCCTTTAGGATGAGTACCCCAGAAGCAAATCCTGAGCAGGGGGTTCATAAGAAAGGGTTTATTCTGGACTATCCAGGAAAAACTTGGTGGGGGGATGGGGAAGTAGGACAGAGATGAAAAGGTCAAGTAAACACCCACCGAGAGTTACTTAGGGTCAATCCTGCAGAAAGCACTAGAAATAATGTAAATCATCCCCTCCACTAGAGGCCAGGGAACTGGAGTACTTATGCCCCCATACTAGTTGGTCATTATTTAACGCAGTCCACACCCATGTAAATTCCCACGCACTACGTGTTCTGTGCATGAGCCAGCAAAGCAGATTCTGACTGCCCGAGGGCAACCCTTTGACAAAAAGACACAAGTGTTGACTTTTAGAGGCATGAAATCACCCAGGGAACTGATTCACCTGAAATTGAAAAAGAGACCCAAGGTGACATGGGCAAAGTATTGGCAGCATCTGCAATGTAGAGCTTTTTCTCTCTCTTAATGGTACTTATAATGTGTTGGGGAAAAGTGGCAAATGGACATACAATTAGAAGGGAGTAGATACACAGGGTGCTGAAGAACACCGAAGAGATGGCCTTAATTCAGCCTCAGGTGGCAGAGAGGACTTTCAGGAGCAAACGAAGGAGAGAAGAAATTAGCCAAGCAAAATAGGGAGGTGATTAGAGGTGAGCATGGTCCTACCAGCTAAAGAGAACATGACATGCAAGGAATTAAAGTCAGCCCAGAATATAGTAGTTACCTCTTACCCACAGAGCTGTTCCAAGACTGCCAGGATACCTGACACCTCAGATAGCACTGAACCCCATATATACTAGGTTTTTTCCTATACATACATATCTATGATAAAGTTTAATTTGTAAATTAGACAAGGTAAGAGATTAATAGCAATGACTAATAATAAAATAGAACAATTATAACAATATAATGTAATAAAAGCTATGTGAATTTTTTGTATTGTATATACAGACGCTCTCAGAACATTTTATTGTACTGTATATACAGTGTGGAGATGCTGGTCAAAGGGATGATTTATTGATTCATGTCCCAAGCATGATGGAGCTGGACAGTGTGAGATTTCATTACACTACTCAAAACTATGCACACTTTAGTACTTATGAATTGTTTATTTCTGGAATTTTCCATTTAATATTTTTTGAATGTGGTTGACCATGGGTAACTGAAATTATGGAAAGCAAGGCTGCTAATGGGAAACTACTGTAACCAAATTGAAAGAGAGAGTAACGGCTGAAGATGAGGCTGGAAGGTGAGCAGCTGAATGGGGACGTGAGTCATGTGCATTCACATGTAAGGTCTTAGGGTCACAGAGTTTTAGTAGAGACAAGTATAAGCTGAGAAAAGGATCCAAATTTCTTAATTTGCAGTGAGATTATAACCTGTAGACTGGATTCTATTTTCCCATTAAAATCCATGAATTATAGAGAAAAGAGCCACTGGGGACATGTGATCATTTTTAAAGAATTGAAGCTAGATAGGTTTAAAATTCTTATTATATCATTTGCATGCTGGAAGGCAAACGAAAAATTTATATACAGCCTAAAATTACTAAAAATATCTCTGTGACTTAAAGAAAACTAAGCATAAGAAGAGCTTCTGTGGTGATTATGTTAATAATCTTATGGATTTTCCTCATTTTGTGGTCCAGAGTAGTCTACCATATACTGAATTAAATCTGTAGATTCTCTTTTAGATTTGCTCTGAAACAGGCTGTTCTAGCACAATTTAATTTCATGGTCAAATGAGGATAATTATTCCAAAAAGCTTTTAGCCATGAGCCTCTTGTGATTTTTAGTTGTAAATGTAGCCACTTCCCAACCTATTCTGTGGTTTTTAAGTGTGGTTACAATAAAGATTTTGCCTGTGCTCACGCTAAGGTTTTTTTTTGTTTTTTGTTTTTTGTTTTTGTTTTTTGGGTTTTTTTTTTTTTAATAGGAAAAGATCATAGATTTCCATGTGAAAATAGGACACCTCCTTTGGATATTTCTATTGATACAGATTATTAAACTATTTCCTCAAGTTAGTTGATGGTGATACCAAAAATTCATACCTTATCAATCTATAGTAAAACCTTTGTCTTTTCAAGGTTCATTACATGAGACTTCTAAGTAATTAATTTGATGATTGTTTCATTTATTTATATGATCAATTACAACAACATTATAATTGCTTTGTGTATTTAACAAGTTAATGCAAACCCTCAAACAGTGATTATATCTGCCAACTCAGAACTCCCTATCCTAGGATTACAGTTTAGCACTTTTGATGGGATTTGAACAATAAATAGTGAAAACTGCCCATACTTTGAGGTATGATTATTGGAATTTAATATGGATACCAATGTTCCTTCTGTTGGAATATTGGTTCATCATCAATGTAATTAATTCCCTTCAGAATCTTGTTTAGAAGTATTCTCTTTTTATGAATCTTTATTTATAATGAAGGTTTTTTTTTGTTTGTTTGTTTTTTAGGTATTAAATCTTTCTGATAAAGCTCTAATCACTAGAATTAGAAAACCAGCTCTAATCTAAGGCCTCTCCTATCACCTTCAACTTATAGGTGGGATAAAGACAAGGAGAAAGACACAAGATTTGGATTGTTGTTGTTGTTGGGAATCTTTTAGTCTTATCCCTTAGGATAGGTTTGCATCTAAATTCTTTAAACAAGACAGAGCATTTGATTAGTTTTTCTTAAAGAACTTCACATGACACAGTTGTTTGGTTACATTAGTCTCCTTTCTTTCTCCGGGTTTATAGTATTTTAATTGCCGTTTTAATCTAGTGCTTTATATAATGCATACATAATTCCCTTGGTGGATAGAACCCTTGGAAGTAAAAAGTGTTATTATGCATTTCCCAGTCTGTTAGTGCTTTGATAGATTCTCTAATTCGCTCTTCAAAATAAAATTGCTATATACATTGTGTTCTTTTTACAACATTACTATCATGAGTAGGAGGAATATTTTAGGGTAGGATAAACAGTAATTGGCAAGGAACTATAACATTGATTTGTACAAGCTTGGTGTCCAACCCATTCTGAGGATGCTATTAGAGTAATGGGTGAAATGAAGAGAGTGCTAATTTGCTAAAATTTACTTCAGGAAAAGATCAAAGTGGCAGTAGGGCTTTGGAAGCAGTACCCTTGGCAGTTTCCTAAACACTCTCTGGCTACAGTAGAAATAAGTGCACAGGCTACATAGCAGCAGCATGAGGTTTGGGCAGAAAAGGGGCCCAGGATGCTGAGAGAAAGCAGGGTGTTATCGAAGTCACTAGATGGATGGCGTGTCTACTTATCCAATTTGGTCAATACCACATAAGCCAGCTGGCATAAAAGAAATATGAGGGTAAATCCCATTCTCCTCAATGCCATTCCTCTACAGAAAGGAAAATGTGCTGAATATCAAAAGCAACTTCAAGGTTGCTGTGGCCACCTGCTGCCTCTAAAGATTGGACTAAGGAAGGATTGCCATTTAGATCTTCTGATCCTTGAGGCTCCTAATTGAGAATGGCATTCCTCGGGGAAACACAGCAATCAGAATGACTCATTAAGTGAGGCGCTTTGCTCAGTTTTTCTCCAGTTTTATGAATAATTCTGGCCTAGTCATTTAAACCCTGGATGCCTGCAGTTTTTTGTCTTTCCAATGAATAGACTAATCCCCGTCAGTGAGAATCCCCAGTAACGACGTTACCTTGTGATTTATAGGTGAGCTCCAAATGTGGTCAGTCCTTACAAAAATGAATCCAAGGAGGCAGTGGTGGCAGTAACTTCAGGATTCAGCCAATGCCAGATGGAAATCCCATTCTTTGGTTAAAATTCTGCTAAGACCTTGGCCGACTGGTGAACTTGGCAGACCAAATTATTATAGCAATTAAGATTTTAAAACATAAGTCAAATTATGAGTCAATCTTGTGCCAAAAACTAGCAGACAAATACCTTGAATTTAGGTCAGGGGTGTTATTCCCTGTACCAAAGGTAATTCAATTACATCCCAGCCCCAGGAATGAAAGTTCTGACCCCAGGAGACCTGGTAATTGGAATAGATCTTCCTTAGGCCAAAGATATCCTGGCACCCCCATCCTGACTCAAGCCCACATCTCTGGGGCACTGACCTTGAAGAACAGCAGGCATTTGTGCTGACATCCAATTCCTTGGGAAACTGCCATGCTGACACAAAACACCTATGATGGCCAAATTTGCCTTTGCTGTGTTTATTACAAAAAAGATTGCCAAAGGATTCCTTAGTATTTCTGATCAGATCTTGAAATGAAAACATTTTCTTTTAAGAAGTAGAATTTTTTAACCAGAATATTTTCTTTTTAGCATTAAGTATTCTGCCTTTAAAGTACTACTACTGCTAATTATCCATATTCTTATTCTTATTATTTAGATACTGTGAAAATGGTAAAAATTCGTATAGTCAACTATCTCCACATCAATCCGTTAAAGAAAGATATTTTTATATGACAACAAATATGCTGCCAGGATTGTATTTATGAAGTGATATTAAGGCATAATTAAAAATATAATATTTTCAAGCTTCTATTTTTTTCTATTAAGAATTTCCAAGTCTATGTGCCCTCATTTTGCTCACAAGTAGAGAAGAAGATAAGAAAATATATATTTTTGCACAGTTCTCCTTTTCTGTTATCCTTATGTTCTCACTCTTTCCCCAAAAACAGTAACCAAAAAAGATTTGACAGAGAAAGCAAGAGAGAGAACAAACAATCTGCCAAAGTCTGGGAGGTCTTTCTCCAGCTACCTGCTGGGAGAGTCATCTAATATCCTGAACCTCAGTTTTCTCATCCATAAAATGGCGAAGATAAACTAGATCAAACAAGGAAGACAGTTTTGTCTTCAAAGCCAGCTCAGTGTGGAGAAGACTCTGGGATCTGAGAGGTCCTCATGGAAGTAATGTCCTGATGGACCATCAATGTTGACTACAAGGACAGAAGAGGAGGGAGAGCAAAATTGGCCAATACTGAACTATGTAATTAAAGGACATCGTTTTCATTACTAATAATCTTTAAGGCTAAAAATACATTTCCTGAGTGTTCTAGTAAAAGAATAATTCCAGGTTAGAGCAACATGAAAACTTTATATTTCAGTGGAATGGGACAGAGAGACCTATTTTAAATTTTACTAATTTTATTAACAATTAGCTTTAGCACTCATTCATGGACCAGCTACCATGTACCCAAGACTGCGCTAGACTCCAAGGAAAGAGAGGTGAGTAGGCCAGTTGCTAAATGTCAGGAGTTTATAGTCCAATGGCTCTGGTGGAACTTCTACAAATGCAAAAAATGGTTGAGTTTCCTGTCCAGCCTCAGTCAGCGTCAGTGAAGAATATTTTCTGGGCAATGTCTCAGAATAAACAAACAGAGCTTTGCAAGGACAACCAACCAGCTCCCTGAAAGTAACCTCCTAGACATGTCTGCTGCTGAGGACCACACCCTTGGGCTGTGCCATTCCCAGGAAGGACCTAGAGCCCATTCCAACTGAAAGAAGTGTTTATTCTACAAAACCACCTCATTATGCCTTGTACTCCAGAAAATCCCCCAAGATGTGCTTAACTAGTATTCTATGAAAAGGAGAAGGTGTGTATCTAAGATTTTAATAATATAAAGAAACACTGAAGTTTTTAGTGCACTTTCCATATTTTTAATGCTCTCCACCGTGTAAAACCCTTAAAACAGCAACACTAGCATCTCTCTGAAAATCCCCCAAATTGGCTTAGTGTTATTTGAACTAAAGGCATGAACTCATTGATGAGCTTCATGAGTCCCCGCCATCCTCAGATCTTAGAGTTTAGCTCATGGCTACATGAAGCCAATCAGTTAGAAAAAGTAAAAAAGTCATTCAAACTGGGTTTTTGAGTTAATGGAGTCTGTAAACATAAGAATGTGACTGATTTCAGGTGAACCATTTTATAGGCACTCCCTCCAAAATAATGCTAATATTTTACAATTTCCATGGCATGTTCACTTGCTTTTTCTTTTATTTTCGTGTATTTGTTGAGGGAAGTTCCCCACCTAAACACTGAATCTTTTCTATCCTTGCTCTTGTGACCAGCAGCACTGAATCCTGGTCTGTGAAGAAGGAAACAGTCACCAGCACACCCAGCCTCACCCACTCCATCCCAAACTGCTCGGCCCACAGTTCCTGATATGCAGTAGTACCGAGGATGCAAAACATACATTTGACTAAGGATTGAAGCCATAACTTGTCTAGATAAACTTCTTTTTTAAAGTTGATCATAGCTCAAATCTATTTAAAACTGAAATTCTGCTAAGATTTATCATTCATAGATGAACTTTAAAATATCACATTAATTTCAGTTTAGAAAGATGGTTTACAGAACTCATCTGCCCTGTGCTCTTGTTAATCGCTTGAATATCCCATTCCTCTCTCTTTTCCTTTGTCCCTTCCTCTAATCCTGCTCCACCTCTTCCCTGTACGGCAGCTAACTCATTTGAATACGCAGTTCCTCTAGCATTGCTTTGTTCTGTCCTCTGGGCTTGCTCTGCTCCACCCATTCTCTGCCTCAAGCCCCAAGTGTATCTGCTACGACTCAGAGGCACAGTGGTTTGGACTGATTTAAAAGAATGAAGCATAAAGGAATTTTTATACTCTTTGTATTTAATGAATTTCTCTGGTACAAATTCAATATTAAGTGCAGATTGCAGCTGAAATGGTTCTTAAGGGAATAACAGAAGGATATCGGATCTTAAGGGTACCACTAATTGAAAGGAAGAGCTGGCTGGGAAGCTTTTAATAAACATTTACTTTCTATGGCTTAAAAAATAAAGCTGCTAGAGAGAAAGGGAGAGTGTGGAGATGACTGTAGCCCTTGTTAAAAATAGCCTAAAATTGATTAAATTTACTTATAATAGTTAAGGACCTATCTTTCTTTCCTGACGTGTGAAAGACAATTGGTCAATTAAATCTGTAAACATACCTCCCATTAGATGATTGTTTCAGGAACACTTGAATTAGTGGTGGCTTGTGCTCTGCACAGAACTCAGAGCTCTCCAGATTTTTGTTTGTTTAAAGCACCTGCTTATTACATGAATTTTTTTTCGACTTTAAGAATCACTTACATGCTATCCTTGCTCACATCACTTCATTTTTCCTCTGAGCCATTTTTTTCTGAGCCATTTTTTCTGTAAGGCAAACTGACTTTCACGTTTCACTCATTAAGTCTGTCCTGCAAATCGTTCAGGACAGTAAACATTTGATTTACTAGAAATATGGTGTTTTGTCAACAAACCCTGACATAAGTCCCCAAAGAGAGAGGGATTCACATGTATGCAAGTATGTACGTGTAAATGTCTACAAAACACGAAGTTCCAGAGATCTGAACTCTAGTCCTGGGGCGCCTTGCTCTCATCTGTCTTATTGGTCTTTAGTTTCTTCGAATACAAAGCAAGGAAATTGCTGGTATGAACTTTCTAAGGTCATCTTTAGAAAAATATCGTGGTCTTTTTGTGTCGATTTCTTCCACCCTAAAATAGTTATTGTTCTTATATTATGCAGAACACAATGGTACAATAATAGAAGATAATAAACACAACTCAATTTGTTGTTTAAACATTAATTTTTATTTTCTCTCCCTCTATCTCCCCTATTCACATACACCCCCATCCCTTCTACCACCTTCACTACCCTCTAATATAACAGACATCTCCCACATGCCAGAGTATATGAAGACATCTCTTCTCAAAAGATATAAACTAAGAAAAAAGAATCTTTAGCTTGCTCATTTCTGAAAGATATTGTAGTCAGTCACTTCAAATATTTATCTGAATTACTTGGTGTAGTATTGTAGATCATGAGTGGCCAAAACAATTACTCACATCTAAAGTATCGTGGAATTAGACTTTTTGGCATAAAAATGTCTCTGAAACATTGAATATAGATAAACATTGAATATAGATAAACTTCTTGAAAATGTAGTATCAAGATGTAATTTATTCACAGGGATCAAATAATAATCACTTTTACTAGAACTGATGTTCAGGGTTAGACTACAATGAATACAAAGCTAAGAAATAGGCAGGATGATCTTCTGGTTTGCAGATATCTTCCTAAAAATTACTCTGACTGGCCTGAATCATTGGCTCATCTCTTCCATCTTACTGAATCATGACAAAGTGATACAAAAAGAACAGATAATCCTGAGACTGCTGAAATTTAAAGTGATAATTTTTTGATCAATAAATGGTTCTTCTCAAGTAAAGTTAAAATCCAATGAAATTTTTTTATTTATATCAACAAGTGTTTTTGGGCATCTACTGTCAACTGTAAACAGTGCAGGAAGTTATGATGGCATAAACAAAACAATTTCGACCTCACTGCCTCTGTTCTCTTTAGCAGTTTGTTCCAACCTCAAACAAAAACCAAAGGATATCTCTCCATTGCATGGCCCTAAACTAGGGATTAGGCAAAGTCCAATTTGCATTTTTGTGAAATAAGAAATCTCAGAATTGGGAAATGAAATTCACGCTTGCCATCTGGAAATATTTATTGAGAACCTACTACATATTGAGCATTGTGCTGGACTCTTGAGATGCAAAGATGAATACAGAATAGTCACTGGCTTGAAATAGCTTACAGTCAAAAAGAGAGGACATACACACAGACAATTTTTCTAGAAATAAACATGTCTACTCCCACCAAACAGCTAACCTCAATACCTCACTTTGCAGGAAAAGAATTGTTATGTTTCCCTATTATCAGATGTGACAAATGAACAAGTAGAGCAATATAGATCCACAAAAAGAAAAAGCATTTGAATAATAAAATTCAGTTGCAATATTAAAATTGTAGGATAAGAATGTTCTAGTATAGCATGTATTGTCAAAACAGAAGATCAGTGTCTCCCAAGAAATTGTAAATTGTCTGACTTTTGTTCATTGCTTTTCTCTTTGTGTCACTCTGCTCTCTCTGCATCTAATTTTTTTTCCCCATGGAAAACTATTAAGGTCATTGTGACATCCTATGTTACAGAGTGAGAGGGAAAAGAGAGAAATACCTTGGAAAAATTTATAATCGAGTCAAATCAAAGAAACTCTTACATTACCTATTTTTTCTGTGATTTTTTTCTAAAAAAAATTCAAAAGAAATGGAAAACCTAGACTCATAAGTTTATACTTGATACTCAGAAGTAAAGTACATTTTGCTATTTGTAATTCCTTGGTGAACTTTAATTTCTTACAGAAAAGCAAAAGCATCGTTCCTTAACTATCAACATAACATATCATAAAATATAAGTACCTAAATTAATTTCACATATCAAATATATCACTCTTTTGATGCATGCACTGTTGAATACCAAAAGGTTATTACACTGAAGTCATTTGCCATGCTCCCAAAGGTCATTCTGTTGTAAGGATAAAAATGTGAAAATAATCATTCTCCGATTTTCATTAATTTGTGGGCAAGAAACTGTAATATCTGCTGCTGGCCTAGTGGAAGAGACAACATAAGCACACTTAACTGAGAAAGCCAAGCCATATTATGGTAAGTGCTATAAAACACATATAATATAACATAACTAAGTGTTGAGGACCTACAGTGGACTAAAGCTATTTTAACCTCTTAATCTTTACAGATTAGGAAGTAAGTTATTATTTTTATTGTAAAGATTAAGAAAAGTCACTTGTAAAAATGGAATGATTTCCCCTTGTTTTCCCAGTCTGGCAAGGGTAGGAATAAAATTCATGTTTGTATGATTGTGTGACCCATAATGAGTCCTCTCAGAAAAATAGTGTGATCAAGAGAAGGTAGCATTAACTGAAGAAGTAAAACAAAGGTGAGCCTTAATAGCAGTTATTATGTTTTTCCCTCCAATTTCTTTCTTTCAGGTGAAACTGACCTCTCCTTCTAACCTCTTTCATTTCTGCACTTAATCTTGTGCCATCTCTTGCAGAACACAAGGGCTTACGAACCTAGCAGCCAGTGCATTGCAATGGGTTAATATCAGGCGAGGCAGGCCGGAAAACGTCATTATACGTTGATCTGAAAACCAGTCGTTGAAAAGCAATGCTTTAACAATACAAAAAACAAAAACCAACAATGTAGGTTCAAACAATGAATATTTTTAGTGAAAAACAAAAGCCATCCCCTTTGCTTGACTTCTGTATAAATTCAGTACCTCACCCTTTGTGCTCAGAAATTGCTCTGATAATATGCAGCAGATAATGTACTTGTCTAGCTCTTAACTACACAGAATGACAGAAGAGACTTGAGTTTAGTGTGGATTAGGTCACTCATTATAATATCAAAAAATAGCCAGCTGGTACTGAACCAAAGCGCAAATTTGGAATCAGCAGCTCTGAGTCGTAGAAGCTGGTCATTCGGAGAAAGGGCAAGGGAAGGAGGAGTGTTCTGCTTTTTTGCATAAGTACAGTGAAAACACAGTGGTTGGGCTTTTTTTCATAAAAGTAAAAATGTCTTATTGGATTTTAAATTATGGGTACATTAATTCTGTTACATTATGTCTGCCTAAAATCCTAATGTTATTTTTGGAGAGCATATCCTTTTTTCCATCTCCACTGAATCTTTCCTGATTCCATTATGCCTTATTTTGGTAGTTTGCTTATATAATAGATATCATATCACTTATCAAGACTCAACTCAATGTTAACCCCTTCTATAAAGTCAGGTGTGATCCCCTCACCGGCAGAGGACACATCCTTCTTTGTATCTTCCAAATCAGTTTCCTGTCTTAGTTGTCAATTTGTGTGTGTCTCTAAATTTAAGGTGGTCACAACCTTTTTGAATGAAAAGACCATCAATCTTTTCTTCATTTTGACATAATATTCTTACCAGGATACTAAACTCTCAAGATACTCTCTTTTCTTGTCACATGCATCTGGCAAAGTCCCAATTCTGAATATCTCTTGATATTTTCCATCTTCCTTGTAGACTCATTCATTTCTACCTAGCCATTAGATTTTTTACCTTGCTTCTTCTTAAGTGCTGAAAAGATAAAAAGAATATTTATAATAGGTAAATGGTACAAAATATGACAATGCAGCTTACAATTATTAACCCACCACCTATTAAAAGTATATGTTTTTGATGTTTGAAATCTCCTATCGACTTTCCCCGATCCCATGCCTTTCATTCCCTTCTCCTCAGTGATAACCAATAATCTAAATTTTGTGTGCTTTATTCTTACATTCTTCTTTATAGTTTTGCCACATGCTTTTATCGCTAAGCACTCGATTGCTTAACTTAGGATGTTTTTGAATTTTGTGTAAATAGAATCACGTTATAAATATTCTTAAGAAGGACCTCCTTCTTCCCATCACCCCACCTCAACCCCCGCCAAGAAGCACAAACTCAATGCTGTTGACATTTGGGGCCAGATTATTTTTTGATGTGTGTATGGAGGGATGGGGTGCAGGGTGATGGCTGACCTATGCATTGTAAGCTGTTTAGCAGCCTCAAAACATTAGACACCAGTAGCACTCCTTCTCCCAACTGTGAAAATAAAAACATCTCCAGACATGGACAAATGCCCTCTGGAGAGGGGTTGAGGGGAGCAAAATTACTCCTAGGTTGAAAACCACTGCTCTAAGTCCAAGTGCAAATACAAAACTGCCTGCCTGATCTCTACATTTGGATGGCTCAAAGGCTTCTCAGTCTTAATGTCTAAAAGGCAACTCGACCTGCAGTGCTACAACGCTGGAGTTTCAGGAGTCATTCTGGATACCCCCCTCTCTCTCCCATCCTCTTCTATAACCAAACCACCACTTAAGCATGGTCTTATTTAAATATCTCTCAAATCTATTTTCTTCTCTCATTATCTGACTTATCAGCCTATTCCAACTCCTCCTTCTAATGTTACAAAAGTATTTTCTTATCTCCTCTCATCTGCATTCACCCCTGAACTTGCTCGGCCAAATCTATTTTCTATTTTTGCAGCAATTCCGCTTTATTCACTCTTTGGGATATAAAAGAACAGACTAGTCTCTGAGACAAAACAAAAAAAAAAAACAAAAAACGAGAGTTAATAATATGAGCTTTCAGGTATATTTAAAATAGAAAGGCTACCTCTTTAAGAGCTTAGATTTTATTGAGTAACTCAATGTTTCCCCTGCTATTTACAAATCCAAATTCCCCAGGGTCCCCGCACTACTGCTCCTGTCTACTCATCTTTACTGCCCACGGCTCTGTAGCCTGAATGGACATGTACTCATTATTATACAACGTGCCTATTTCTGACCTTGAAGGTTTGCTGTGTGTTCTACTAGCCTCTAATACCTTCACCTTTATCTCTACATAATCATATTTTACTATAGCTTAACTCAATATAGGAGAAAACTTTCACTTATGGAGTTCCTGGTATGAGTTAGACCTTGTGTTAGAAAGCAGTACTCCGATGAAATGGGCACGTTTATTATGCCTGATTTACATAGGAAAAGTTTGAGACTACGGGAAAAGAAATAACTTTTCTAAAATCACATAACCAATAAGAGTCAGCACCAGGATTCAAACCTAATAGGGTCTAATACAAAAACCTGTTATTTTACCACTACCTTTCACAACCTCATGAAGCCTTCCCTTACCACATCAAACTTTAAAAGCCTTTATTTGGCCTCCTATACAAATATTTTACCACCTTTCTCAGCATATGATCTTATAGGTCACTGACTAATGTATATCTTATTTCTTCAATAAGAACGAAAGATTCTTAAGGTTCAAAACTGAGTCTTCTATTTCATTTATGTGTGTCTCAAAATATGTCCCACATCTTTTATCTATCACGGAATTTACACGCTACAAAACAGATACTAAATAAATGAATATTAAAGAGATTTAAAAAAAAAATAAAACCCAGACAAAAGAAAAGATATGAGGCATAATTTTAGCTGTGTTTTGGCCAGCAGCCACTAAGAGTAGTCCATTTGGAAGATGTTAGTATGGCTGTGCTATAATCAGAAAACAAAAACAGAGAAGAATATGTTTTCTGTACACTTGCCTATGGATTTACTTTAAGTTTGATGGATTAGGTTTCATTATATAAACAGAGCTAACCTTTGAATCTGCTTTCAGGGCATCCAGGCCTCAGGAATTCCTTCCATCTATTAATCTCTCTGTTTTAAGCATCCAGACACTGAGGTGGATACTTAAAGATCTGATTCTGATCTCAAACCTCCCACTGATTTACTGTGCAGGCATGAGTAAAAATTTTACTCTGTGAGGCCTTCAGTTTAAGATGAAAAATTTCTCCTTTGAATTTGATTATAAATAAAAAGTGTTAAAACCTAAAGAGTTTCAAAGACTTTATAAGAAAAGCTTTATGTAAACTGTATTTTATGTAAACTTTAAATATTTTTTCTTTTCTAATTAATTTTAGAAGGATTCAGGAAGAGGTGACAAAATACAAAAGCACTAAAATATTGTTCACTTTTCCTCCTCATTGTTATACAGAATTGCCTGTCTTCCTGACCTGCAATCACATTATTGTCAGGAACAATTTTTTAGAAACTTTTTATGTAAGAGACACTGTACAAATAGATTCTATGGGAAAAAATTTTTTAAGAATAAGACACAGTAATTCCTCTCTATATAGCTGTGGAGATAAATCTAGTTACAAGGAAAAAAAAACTATTACACAAGGTAGAATATGATAAATTTTAAATCAGAAGTATAAATGAGCCAGGTTTAGAATAGAGATAAGGATGAAGTGTGGATTGAGTCAAATTGCGTAGCTTGTGATTTTGAATGCCAAACCAAATAATTTGGACTTGATCCTGTATCCAACAAAAACTACACAATACATCTGAGTTGCAGAATGACCTGATGTGAGTGCTATTTAGGAAGATAAATATAGAAGAAAGAAAACTAGAGGTAGGCAGACCTGTTAGGGATATACTACAATTGTCCAGGCAGGAAACTATATATACCTGGATGGGTATATTGGTGATAATAATAAGCAACATTTGTTTAATGCTTACTATCCCAGACCCTGTCATGGGTGCTTAACGTACATTACTTCCAATTCTTACAATAATCAAGCAAAATCTGTATTATTGTCTTCGTCTTGCAAATGAAGAGTTTCACAATGATTATGTGACCAGTTTAATGAGATTTATAAATCAGCTTTCTCTGGAGCCTAAGATACACTGCACGGTGTAAGTTAGGTGGATTTGGATTATGGTCATAGGCTGCAAAATTACAATTGAGCGTAAGCCTAATTAATTTGAATTTTCAAGGATTTGGAGTCCTAAAGAGGCCAGAAAAGGAACATGACCAACAGTCAAATGTGGGACTGTGTGTTGCACAAGATTTCAGGAACAATGAGGAAACTCATTTCATTTGTTTCTCCATGATTGAAATCATTTTAAAAGAGGAAAGAAAGACTTAAGATGCCAGTAACCCCACAAGAAGAAACACAATCAGTTAAGATCATTCCATTGTGTATATGAAACATGTCCGATCATTTCTGGCCTAAAGGTTTTGACAAGTTTGTCTAGAAACCAAAAGATAAGGTCAATAGGCACCTCGATGAGGGAAGCAGGGCCATCGTAAGAACCTGCACTTACTGCAGTTTGACTAGAAATGGCCTTCATATCAGGGCCCTTTTACTGAAGTTGCTAGATATTTTTTCCCGTTTAGAAAAATGTGCACAATACTTGCTCAAAATCCATTTTTTGCTTTGAAGACCGCTTTATACTGTCCCAAATGAAGAGAATAAAGGGAAATTGGTGCCTGTAAGGTATACAAACCGTGCAAGTATGGTATTTAAGGCAGTTTTTCCTTTTTTCCTGACAAATAATATTATTAATTCATTGCTTAGGTGGCACAGAAGTCAAACTGGAATTAAAAATTAGCCTCCAACTGCATAATAATTAAGGTCATTATAAGTTTAAATTGCTTCAAGGTTGTACTTCGCCAAAGCCATTTGTGAATGAGACCTCGTAATTAAATAGTATGTGTGTCATAATAAATATAAATGTAGCACTGTATCTTTTCAATGATTGCCTCAAACTTCATTAACATTCTTTAGTCATAAAGAACCATATTTGACATACAACTCAGCAAAGTACTGGAGTAAAAACAAATGTTTCCTATAGTAACTTTGACTTTTGTGACATTTGAAATGGACAAAAATAAGTCTGCCTCTCCTTTCAGTCACAAGAAATAAGAAGCTAATTGCCGAATTCACATGGTTAACACCAGCAGCAGAAAATGAGATACAGCTTTGTGATCAAAATGCTAGTATAGTGTGCTGATGGTGTCAACCAACTCTTAGAGAAGTTCACGTTCCAATTTTTATGAGAATAAGGAAGACTTCAACTAGCCTACCTTCTCCAGAACATAATATCAGTATCCCAGTGCATGTCACCAAAAACAAAATAACACTTGAATAGTGTCTCAGATTTTCTAAATTGCCTTGGGATGCACCTCCGTACTCTTCATACCTAGTTTGGACTCCAGAATATGTCCCCAACCCATTTACTTCCTTTCAACCTCACCACTATTATCTCTTACCTGAAGACCACAGCAGCCTTCACCTATACTACCCACAACTCGATCTCTTCACAGTAGCACTTAAATGGCTTCACACCATACAGACAGCCGGAGACAGTCACCTACTGAGGCTGCTTGATCCTGCCTGGCCTGGCTCAGCTCCCTCTAAAGTCTTATCTCCTTTCACTCCTGGTGATCCCACCACATGGCCTTCTTTCTGCTCTTTGAACATGTCACGCCCACGCTTACCTTTGGGCCTTTGCACTTACCATTCTCCCGCCTGCAGCTCCCTCCCCTAAATCTTCTCAGGGCTAGTGCCACCATTTTATTTCAGATTTCAGCTTCAATATTCCCTCCAAAGAGAACTCTTCCTTAACTACTCAGTCAGATTTATGTACCACTGCCACACATGTACTCAGTCTGTTTCCTTTTCTTCGTAGAAATGATTATTCTCTGAAATTATCTTGTTCATGGATTTGTTCATGGTCTCTCCTACACAACCTTGGGGACACCCTGAGACATGTCCCTAAACCTCTTATTCACAGCTCTATCTCCAACGCTTAGATCAGTACCCGGAATGAGGTAGACCTTCAATGAATATGTGTGGAGTCTTCAAATAATCTTTATTTAATAGTATGATATTTTCTCTTCAATCAAGAAAGCTACTAAACTTTCTCATGGCCCTGCCCCGCTCCTACCCCTGCCCCTGTCCCAGGATGGTAGAATTCATAGTTGATGTATTTAAAATCAGAGAGAAAAAAAGAATAGGGAAAGAGTTAAGGCACAGTGGAGTCTATAGTCACAGATTAGCCTACAGAGTCTACATAAATATACTATATGAATGAAATTTAAGCAATAAAAGTAGTTCACTAAATTAAAAAAATAAACATGATTAAATTTGATGCATCTTACTTTGTAATTAGAGATTCTAAAGATTTAAGTTTTGTTTACTAGCCTGTGCTTCCTGGACTTTTGAGAATCGCCTCTCCTTGCTCCCTCTCTAAGATGCATTAAGGCTTCCCACATTTTATACAAAAGATGACTATAAAATAATAAGGCTTTTGTCAATTCAGTCACTAAAATAAATCCTCTTATTTTATCAGCAAGAATATTGCTTTGTGTCTCCATGTCTGGGCCTATTTCTAACTATCAAAAGCACACTTACCCCAACACACAAGGCAACATGACATAATAGAAGATACTAGATAGAATACAGAAGTTTGATTTAAATATGAGCTCTACCACTTTCTGGTTTTCATTTAACCTCACTCTCAGGCTCCATCTGGAAAAATGGGGAAAATAATTCATAGAGTTAAGTCCAGAATAAATTGAAGAAGTGTATTTAAAAGGGCTTCATGAATTGAGTCATAAATGTAAGGTATACTATCATAAATTATCTTCATCATCATCATCATCATCATCATCATCATCAGTCTTTGAGCCAGACCAGAAATATTCGTGATTTTTTAAATTGGCATATAAGATTTCTCTTTCTTTAGTACCTGTCACAAAAATAAATGGGGCAGTATACTAAGCAATTAGGAGTAAGAACACTGTAATCAAACAGAACCAACTCAAAAGCCCAGCTGTACCACTTACTGGCTGTGTGACCAAGTTACCCATCTCACTAAGATCCAGTTTCCTCATCTGAATAATGAGGGCAGTAATTGTCTTTACCTCCTAGGCAGGAAACAAGAATTAAATGAGAAAATACCCATCAGGGCTTAATTTTATATCTGGCACATAATAAGCAGCCAATTTGCTTTGGTACTGAATTCTCTCAGAATGAAAAATTGGGAAACATGTGCTATTCTATTTAAAAAAAAGTATATATTATGGTCCACAGTAAACTCTTCAACCTAAAGTTATGCTCACTCTGAGCTTTTCACTGAGATCTTAAACTCTCTGAAATATTAATCTCTTTATTCCCAAGTTATCTACATACAGGAATCTTCCACTGGCCTCCATTAGAGGACTCATTATCTTCCTCAATAGGAGTCATGAGCATTCTCAGCATAAAGTGCTTCTTCCTTCAATCACTCACCAATCTTGCTGACCAGAACAAGATGGCAGGGTTGAGAAAGGACTGTAGTACTAGCTCATACATGAATGGCTAGAGAAATCTGCATTTTGTATAGGTTTTAAATCCAAGGGGACAATTTGCTTATTATACAGTCTTTTTATTTTGGTAAAATATACATAACATAACATTTTCTATTTTAATCATTTTTAAGTGTACGGTTCAGTGGCATTAAGTACACTGATTCACATTGTGCAACCATTGCCACCATCCATCTCCAAAACTTTTTCATCTTCCCAAATTGAAACTCTGTACTCCTTAAACACTAATTCCCCATTCCTCACTTCTCTCAGCCCCAAAAACCACCATATTACTTCAGTCACTATGAATTTAACTCTAGGTGCCTCATATAAGTAAAATTATACAGTATTTAAACTTTCGTGACTGGCTTATTTCACTTAGCATAATTCTTTAAGATTCATCCTTGTCGTAACACATGTCAACATTTTCTTACTTTTTAAGACTGAATAATATTCCATTGAATGTATATGTAACATTTTGTTTATCTGTTCATCCATTGATGGACGCTTGGGTTGCTCATAGTTTTGGCAATCATAAATAATGCTGCTATGAACATAGTTGAGGAAATATATCTTTGAGTTCCTGCTTTCAACTCTTTGGGAGATCATAGGGTAATTCTATTTTTTTAATTTCTTGAGAAACTGTCATACTGTTTCCACAGCAGCTATACTGTTTTTCATGCATAAAGATTCCAATTTCTCCATGTCCTCACCACTTGTTATGTTCTGTTTGTTTTTTGTTTTTTTGTTTTTAAATAATAGCCATCCTAACTACTGTGAAATGGTATCTCATGGTTCTGATTTGCATTTCCTTAATGATTTTTGGATATGAAAATATTTTCCTGTGCATAGTGCCTATTTGTATAACTGCTCTAGAGAAATATTCAAGTCATTTGTCCATTTTTTTAAATCAAATTGTTTATTTTTTATTGTTGAGTTTTAAAAGTTCTTTATACATTATGGATATTAATCTCTTAACAGATAGGTGTTGCAAATATTTGTTCTCATTCTGCAATTTGCCTTTTTACCCTATTGATAGTATCTTTCGATGCACAAAAGTTTTAATTTTGATGAAGTTCTTTATTTTTTCCCTTTTGCCCTGTACTTTCCGTGTCATATTTAAGAAATCTTTGCTAAATCCAATGCCATGCAGCTTTTCCTGTTTGTTTCTTTCTAAGAGTATTTTAGTGTCAGTTTCTTACATTCAGGTCTTTGATCCATTTGAGGTAATATTGTATATGGTGTAAAGTAAAGGTCCAACTTCATTTTTTTGTACTTAGATATTCAATTTTCCCACACCATTTGTTGAAAATACTGTCCTTTCCCCATCAGATGGTTGTTGAAAATCATTTGGCCATATATGTAAGAGTTTTATTTTTCTGGACTCTCTCTTCTATTTCATTGCTCCTTAGATTTGGTAAATTCAAATGACCTTATTTCAAGTTGCTAATTTTCCTAATTTGAGTCTGCTATTGAATCTCTGTAATAAATTTTTCATTTCAGTTATCGTATTTTTCAGCTTCAGAGTTTCTGTTTGGTTCTTTTACATAATTTCTCTTTATTGATATTCTCATTTTGTTCTTATGTCAATGTTTTTCAGATTTCCTTTAGTTCTTTGTTCATTTTCTTCTAGTTCTTTGAGCATATATAATACAGTTATTTTAGAGTCTTTATCTAGTAAATCCAATGCCCATATTCCTTCATGGATGGTTTATAGAGATTTACTTTGTTTCTTTGGATGAACCATGCTTTTCTGTTTCTTTGTATGTCTTGTGAAAATCTGGCATTTAAAAAACAACTAACTCTCCCAGTTTTTGCCTTACGAGGCCTTCAATGATCAGCCCAATGGGAAAGCTTAAGGTCATCGCAGGCCTTTTCTAAGTATATTTACCCTGGCAAAGTGTGTGTGCATGTGTGCATGCGTGGGTGTTGTGTATGTGTGTGTTTACTGATTCTCCTGTTTACACGACTGCTTTTAAATGTCTTAATTTCCCTAGGAGTCTCACTCCTGCTTCTTCTCAGGGCTTCAGCTGTTCTATTGTATTCCTCAAACAGTAATCACTTGCAGCAGGTGTCTTTGGATCTTTAGTCTGCTTGCAGTTTTATTGTCTTACCATTGCCACCCATGGCTTTTGCAAGCCTGAAACCTGAGCTGTGCTGCTTCTAGCCATCTGTGCTCCAGGTTAAGTGACAAAGAGACCAGTCCCTCAGGCTCCACGCAAACAGGTTAGAACATTGCAAATCTTGTCTGCTCTGCTCTCTCTGGTTTATAGAAGGAACCTGGGGACTGCTGCTTCTCCACACCATGCTGCGTAGTGCTGGGGAGGGAGTGAGGCAAGGGTGAGTAAAATTGCCATGAAATCTACCATTCTTAATGTGGCTTTTTCTTGACTGGGAGTTCACTTGGTTGCTGTAGATCTTTGATTCATTTCCAAAGAGTCTATCAACTTATTTTAGCCATTCTCTATTGTTTATTTAAAGTCTCCTTTAAGGAGCAAGTACCTGGGGCTTCCTAGTTGGCCATCTTGTTGACATCACTCATCATACAATTTTAAGAAAAAAGAAACAGAGAAGAATAACATCTTCTATTTAACCCTAATATACAAGCACAGAGGGCGTTATTTGAGGATACATGACAGGCTGAGAGGATCGAACTCAATGTTTGATAGTTGCTATGAAGTGACTATTTTGAGAACAGAAATGGCTGCTGCCAGAAGTGAAATATGGGGTAAATTACTTCACAAATACATTTATGGAGGTCCTCTGTGAGTCTGGAGTATAAAAATTAAATCAGTAGGACTGGCACAAGCACATATATTAATTAGGCATAATTGTGAGCTCGAGCTGGGCCCTGGTCCCACTCCATCTACAGGAGAGATTCTCAACATCATCCAGCGGCATCAGCCAATTCTTGTTTTCCATCTCTGGTATAATGTGTCAGAAACTCTGGGGGAATATGCCAGTACTTGGTTTTTTAACCAGAGTTCCAGGTGATTCTGATACATACTCAAGTTTCATCTGATCAAACTTACAGCAATATTCCTAGGCCCCTTTCTCCAATATCAACTATCTATAATCACCAAAATTACCAGGCTCCTATACCTGTGCCTTCCAAAATTTTTAAGTATTTTTAATAAAGCAACTAATGGCCTAATGGCCTGAAGTGTAGATGAGTTTAGGTATAGACAGATAGATAAACGATGGGCCCTTCCTAGAATGACCTCCTTCTATATGAGAAAGCTATACCAAAAAACGAATTTTTGCGTATCTGAAGGACTAAAGATATGTGACCTTTATCCCTATATGAAAATCATGTATTTGAGCCCTGCTGTTAATTTTTCTGGGCTCTTTGCTAATGATGAAACTGCTCCTGGATTGCTTCATGCTGTTTCTGGGTCATTCAGCCGTAGGCCTGGGATCAATAAATGACAAGATCAGCTGTTTTAAGCTTGATAACAACCTACAGAAAGAGCCTGGGCCTATGGAGCTGCTTTACGCATGGGTGATAAGCTCTACTGCTGTGAACTTTGAAAAGTTCATAGACAACATAGAGACTCTACTGTGCATGACCTGGGTCTAAACTTAGATAGCTGCTGTTAGTTATGTTTTCCCAAATACCTGGTAATGTTTACATTTATATGTAAATCCATGAAACAAACCCAGAAGAGATAAAGATATACATTATATTAAGAACCCAATTAGAAACCTAAAATCACTAAACAAATTACTTATGGGGGTATATACATTTTCAAAGAATCATTTGCTTTACCATATGACTGATTATAGGGTTCTTTGAAGTACAAAGCTTCCTTGCAATACTATGCAGCAGTTAAAATAAGTAATCTTTATGAGAATTAGATATACACATAGAAACACCTGTGGACCTATGGCACTAGGTGAAAGAAAAAATAAAAATATTTTTAACACAATGCTTAATGCATAAAAATAGAACAAATGCAAGAATGAATGCCCTTGTCTTAGAATGTTACACATACATTTACTGTGTAACCAGGAATCTCACTTACAGTTATTTATTCTAGAGAAAGGAAACTTACAGTTATACAAAACTTACATTTTAATATTTATAGCAGCTATATTCATAATCTCCAAACCCTAGAGACAATCTAAATGTCCTTCAAATGGTAAATGGATAAACAAACTACGATACCTGTACACAGTAGAATACTACTCAGCAACGAAAAGAAAGGAATGATTGATACATGCCACAACTTGGATGGGTTTCAAGGGTGTTATGCTGAGTGAAAAAAAAATCTAATCTCAAAATGTTAAACACTGTATTATTCCCTTTTATATAACATCCTCAAAATATGAAGAACAGATCACTGGTTGCCAGGGTTAGGGTTGGTGTTGGATATAACTATGAATGGGTAGCATAAGGGACTTTATTTGGGATGAACTGTATCTTGATTATTATGATAGATGTGTCTACACATGTGATAAAATTCTATAAAACCACACACCAAAAAAAAAAAAAAAGTGCTTGTAAAAACTAGTGAAAGTCAAAGTAAGGTCTGCTGCTTAATTAATAGTATTATACTAATATCAATGTCATTATCCTGGTTTGATAATTGTACTGCGGTTACACAAGGTGTAAGGTATCTATGAGTTTGTTTCTGTTTTGCTTGTTCATTTATTTTGTTCTTTAGATTCCACATGTAAGTGAAATCATATGGTATTTGTTTTTATCTGACTTATTTCACTTAGCATAATACTCTCTAGGTCTATTCATGTTGTTGCAAATGGTAAGATTTCATTCTTTGCATGGCTGAGTAATATTCCGTTGTATATATGTACCACATCTTCTTTATCCAATTGTATATTGGTGGGCACTTATGTTGTTTACGTATCTTGGTTATTGTAAATAATGCTGCAATGAACATAGGGGTGCATATATCTTTTCAAATTAGTGTTTCGGGTTTTTCAAATAAATACCCAGAAGCACATTTTAATGATTACCTATGGGAAGAAAGGAATAGTGAAGACTAGAGGGAGAAGGAAAAAGATGTTTCAGAGTATATTTAAATACTCAATTTGTAATTGTCTGGAGGGTATGCTACAGTTCTCTTTTACTAGATTATAAACACCATGAGGTCAAGAACGATTCATTAGTCTTTTTTGGATCTCTCAGGGACTAACATGGTAAATGTGTATATATTAGGTTCAGAACAAACATTCATTCTATTATTAAACAAATCAAATAGTAAATATATCTATTTTACAACCAAACTCCATAAAGCAAACAACCTAAGTTTGAAAGGGTTTTTTTTGGGTGGAAATGTTGACATTTTGTGAATATATACTTTATATTTTATTGAGATCTGATATATTTTTCTGTGATGCAGTTACATCATGCCAAACTCTTATCCTACAGTGGGCCTTCTGAGAATAGGATAAGTAGATTTTTTATTCTTGACAAGAAAGGCAGGATATTTTCCTCACTGTGTTATAATAAAGTTAAATATGTAATGTTTGATTACCCTCCTGCCATATTCAATATGAAGTGTCTTCCTTTTGCTATGAACATCATGTCTCCTGCATTGTCTCTTGCCTGAGATTCTTGGAAACACAAACTGATTATAGAAATAAGCTAGTTTGGCATGCCCTGTATGACAAAGTTAATTGAGCAATAAGTTTTAAAAATGTACGAATTTTGTCAAGCATCATGAAAATGGAAAGTCATGAATTTGGGAGAGATCTGCTTTAAAAATAAAAAAGAATCTGTTTTTTAAAATGCTAATTGCTCTCCTAAATTTTGTTTTAGAATTTGCATTTTTAATTTCAGTAACTGTAACATAGCCCCCCAACACACACAATTTTTGATGAGAAAAATAAAGCTGTGGATTCACTTATGGTAAACATCTTAGCTTAGCTTAAATCTACCGGAAAGCAAAGCCTGAGATAAGAGGGAGTGTGCATGTGGTTTATTTTGGAAGGTGTCCCAGGGACCAGGCGTTGGGGACAGGAAAGGAAGTTCCACCAGCGCAGAGTGCTTTTCAATCTCATTATCACTGTGGGCAAGTGCTGCTTGCCAGACTCAGATGAGGGAAGAGGGGAGATTTTATCCAATGAGTGCTGTGGTCCTCCTTGGACAAGGGTGGCCCCAAGGATGAGTAATCCTGGGACCGAGATCAGAAGATTGTAGCTTCGGCGAGGTGCTATCTGGTTACTCCTGTGCAAAGCCAATAAACTCAGCAAGGACTAGAGTAAAGTTGGACTGGAGGCCGGGAGGCAGGACACAATGCAGAAGGGGAGTCAAGCAGAATCATTCCTTGACACTTGAAGTCTGGGACTTCTCAATCACATCAAGCCTTAGGGTTTGATTTTTGGATATTTTGGATTTATGTAGACAATTTTTTAAATGCTCAAAAAGATCATGCTTGTTTGTGGCAAAGTTAATCCGTAATAAATTTAACTGTCTCATGCAGCTGTTGACGAGCAGTCCTCAGTGTTAGGACCCAGGATGAGAATCCCAGCTTTGCCTTCTAAAACTCACACTTTAAAATCTGCTCTGAACCACACAATATATCAGGTTCAACTCCATATTAAAAGATCTAGTTAGTTCTAACCCACATAACTTTTACATGTCAGACTAAGTGGCAATTTAATCATGGGTAGTTGACATATTTTTCTGGACTGGAAATCTGAGGTTGTTTGATAACTTAAGATGCTGAGGAAGTGGATCTGGCTGTGTCTAGATAGCTGGATGTTGGAGGCCAACAAAAATGGTGTCTGTGATCAGCTCAATGGCTCACTATCTGTGACCTTCCTAAATGACTCACACCTCTTGTGGTGAAGATTCCTCATGGGTCACAGGGTGCAAATAGCACCACCTTCATAAAGTGTCTGAAAAGACTGACTGAGAAAATGTATATAAAGCATTTAACCAGTACCCGTGTATTTTAGACAGAAAGTTATTGTTAATTCCCTTTGCCTGATGCCGTGCATTCATTCCAGATGGCTGAATGATAGAAGCAAAGATTGAAACTACTCACATACACTGGCATACCTCCCTCAGGCTAGTTCCATGTACTACCCCTCAGCTACCCTTCAGAACCAAGTTGGAAGTTCGAGTCTGGGTGACATGGAACCTTCTTTTTTTTTTTTTTAATATCAGCAAGTTTAATTTTAATTTTGGGCATTGGTAAAACAACAGAAGGATGTAGGCAGCCCTTTGTTATTTATGCAGCATGCTAAAAATTATGTGGTAGACCATAAATTAAGAAAAGCTGTCCTGTAAATTTCAATTAAATATTATATTGGTTTTAACATTTAATAACTTATCATGAGTGCATTTCCATAAGCCATAATAGAAGTTTGGGAAAAGTCTTTAAGGACATATTAGATTTTTACTAGAATTATTTTTTCCTCAAAGCCGTCCTCTAAATAAAGCATGAAATCAGTTGGACTGTCCTCTATGACATAATACACAAAATCAAGTCATATTGACCACTGATGCTCCTGAATTGAGTCCAAAGCACAGCATACGACTTCAGTTCACCAACTGCCAGGACAGCTTAAATTATATCCTAAAGAATAAGTGTGCATTCCCAATCTTTCTTGATTTATTTTGTGATTTTAATGAAAATTGGCTCAGAGGCACTTGTTGATAATGAAATATGTTATGGCACAAGAGGAAATCCATACAGATGAATGCTCAAATATGAAATTTTAAAAAATAGTTTAAAATCCTTTATATTTAATTGTATACCTAATTGTCAATTGCCAGCCAACAAAGATGCATTTTCAGCTGAGCCTGTATGGTACACAGTATGTGTGGAGATGATGTTAGTTCTTGACTATACGTGTGTGTATATATACATAATTCATATGTATATGAAATCTGAGAATCGAACTCATATATATGGCATATATGCATTCTACCCTCATAATTCAATGTTAAGTTTAGATTAATGAATCTACATTTAGACTGACAAGTTGGAAAGGCATAATAGAGGGAGAAAATATGTACCAGAGAAAAACCACCTTGAGGGGCTTATTATAATATAAGTGAGAGTCAAGATTAAATAGCACAGGAAGCAATATGAGCAAATACTTATTGCATTAGCTGTTACTCTGCAGAGCTCAGTGGACAAATCAAGACACATGGGAACATTGGGAGCCATTTTGGGGTTACTGAGCATGAAACTGGTATGACACCAGTGATATTTTTGGAGGCTTTATGTCCAGAGGAAGAAAGTACATCAATGGTGTACTCACCAACCCTCAACATATATCAGAGCATAGATGACAAGGGGCTAAGGGCTCATACTTGCCATGAAGGTGTCCTGGATTCTCTGTGTTTTCTCTTCTCCCTTTGAAGTTAAGGGGCAGATCAGCCATGTCTGTCTACTTCACAAGAAAGAACTTTCTGAAGATATTTGGTTTTCGCCAGCATATACATTGAGAAAATGTGACCAAAATTGCATCTAGGTTTAGGTGTCATGGAAATCTTATCATCACATTCATTTCAAACCCATACTGTCCAACTTTCTCCTAGGAGTTTGAAATAGTTTTTGCATAGACAGCCTCTTAGGTAGACAACCTGTGGCCATTAGATAGTTTCTTTCCCCACTTTAGGCCTTGGGAAGGGAGAGACCGCCTCAGCATTTACACTTACGTAAGAGAAGCTGGATCCCTGCCCCTGAGGTCATCTGATATATTTAGCTATGGTGCCTTTTGAAGTAAAGCCTCTCTCTTGATGGGCATCAAACCCATGCCAAGTGAGACAATACCCTAAGCTAATTAAGGTTGGCACAATTTCACTATAAGTAAAAGTGAGCTCGTCTCGTCTAATGCCTTCCAAATCATTTTTAGACTGGATCCGAATTTCAGACTCATATCCAATGACCCACTGAAGATCTCCAAGTAGATATTCAGGAAGGATGTCTGAGGCTCATCATCTTCTGCTAATCTGCTCATTTCAGTTTCCTCATCTAGTAAATGGCAACTCCATTTTTCGAGTAGCTAGGGCAAACATCTTGGAATCAACATTCCCTCCTCTTTCTCTAACAACCAGTTCTGACCTGGCAGCAAATCCCATGGCCCTAACTTCCAAATAATATTCAAAAGCTATCTAGTTCTCCACTGCTACTATCCAGGTTCAAACAAATATCACCACTTCCAAAGTTATTGCAATAACCTCCCTGATTTTATACTTGCTTCCCTTCATTCTATTCTCAGCACAGCTGTCAGAGGATCCTCATGAAATGTCAACCAGGTCATGTCCTTCATCTGTTCAAACCCTCAAATCACTTCCTCTCTCCCTCATATAGTCCATACAGGTCCACCAGGCCCTTCATGATCAGACCTCTCCATTTCTTCTCTGATATTATCTCCTCCTACAACCCCTTTGCTCATACCTGTCTACCTGATGCTTCTGGAATTGACTAGGTACACACCTATCTCAGCGTCTTGCACATCATTTCCTTTCTGTATGGAATGATCTTTTTCAGATTTTAAGCAAAGAGGTCTTGCTTCCTCTCCCTCCTTTGGAATTTGACCTAGATTTCATCTACCCAGTGAGTTTCCCTGTCTACATGTCTAAATTGACAAGCACCCTACAATTCTTATCCTCCTTCCTGGCTTATTTTTATCTCGGCACTTAGCATACTTACATATTTTATTTTGAACTTGTTTATCTTGCTGATGGCTTGTCTTTCCCCACTAGAATGTAAGTACATGTTTCATTCCTGCTGCATTCTCAGAGTCAGGAGGAGTACCTATTTTCAAATAAGTGCTCAATAAATACTTGCCGAATGAGTGAATGAGTAAAGAAATTCATCATTTTAGGTGAAGGGAACTTTCTTTTGAAAACACTGGACTTTTTGTTTGTAGGCACTATGCCTAGGGATTAATCTCTATGGTTACCAGCTCGGGAGGTAGTCACAGAAGCTTTGACTGTGGTCTTTTTGAACAGGACTATACATGCTGTTAGACTATTTGGATGGCACGTCAGCCTCCTGCCTTGTTTAGCACATTGTTTTATCACATTCTGTTTGCCAAATCCTTACAGCCAATTGTAGTATGATATTTTTCCCTGGGATATTAAAAACAGTTGAGAATACAAATTGCTGAACAAATATGATAACAAAATAATTATGTTTATAATGATGGAGAAAGGTCTTATCCCTTTCCTGTACTGATCTCCATGAGCCGCTCTGTACTGCGTTACATGTTAGCCACCCCCAGGAGGGAACATTCCAGTCTTAAGACAAGCACTGGCTGTAGCACAGGAAGCTCACGTGCTTTCCTCCTGCTGAGTTGATACACAATCTCCAAAATGCTGGTCCATGGAGACTTTCAGCTCTCCATTTTCAGAAACTGCGTGTACAGAGTGAGACTATGATAAACTCTACACTAAACCAGCCAAGGTAAGCTTGGAGTGGGCCAATGTTTAGAGTTCTCATCTCAGAATCTTGTTACACAGGGCACTATTGATGGTCTCTGGAAAGTGAAGCCTGTCACTTTTCGACACAAAAGGAGGGGGAACTGCTGCTCATGACAAACCTCTACCTCTCCTGTTCATGGGCACTAAAATACTTTAGACTCGATCCATCCAGACCTCCAGTTCTTTGGTTCCCTGTCTTTCCACAATACTATATTACATGTTACCTAATTCTGCCAAGATTCTGGAGAGACACAACTTGAATCTCTTCTCCTAGAATATATAAGTGAATAAATAGATAATAAAATTATAATAAGACAATAATATGAACAATAATAAAGTGTCTTAAAGAGAATTCAAAATGATTGCATTTAGACTGAAAAGTTCTAAGCTTTCAATGATGCTGGTGAACTTAATCCCTGTAATATACAGCTGCTTGTGGACACTTCAGACAGGACTTAGAGCCACCCAGAAACACAGCACACCTTGAACTGTAACAAGGTGTCCGAGGTCCAGCCCCTCCGATTCTCCTTTCTCACCACTCAGCCACTGAACAGATGTGACAGGTCAAATGCCCCAGGCCTATGGATTTTCCAGTTTACTTTTAGAACTATAAATGTCCATAAATCTGATAAAGTCAAGGATTAAAAAGTTTCAAGGTAACATCTTGTCTTTTAAAAAGAATAAAACACTACACTCACACACACACCCAGAACTTTCCTCATTTGTCATAAAATCAACAGGACTGAGGATGGTTATGATTCTATCACAATCACAATTTCCTGAATAATAAAAACAAATATTTTATTAGCCGGTTTTTTTTAAATATGATTAATAATTTCTGCCTATAGTCTCTTAATTATTTGAAGGCTTGAATTTATGTTATACCATGTCAATATTATATCAAATAGGAGTCACTGCTGTATTTGCTTCAAGCCACTCTCCTCCATTTTAATACATATTTTACTATTAAAATATTAGTATATCAAGTCTCTGAAAAAAAGAATACTTTGGGAAGATATGCTTTCTTTCTCTCTCTGCAGGCTAAGTACCAGTTACTATAAGGTATTAAAAGTGATTAAAGAATTTTCCTTTCAAGTTCAATAATTTTCTTACCTATTTCAGCTGAACTTAACAAGTTGTCCAAGAGACCTTGGCCATGTTGCTCATTCCAGGGGAAATTATTTAGCGGAGAAAAAAAAAAAAAAACCTATTCCCTACTCTTGGGGAAATACATGAAGAGTAACTATTTATTTAATAAATATGTTTATGTGAGGTATGTATAAAAATTAAATAAAGCAAGGCATATTCCATAGATAAATTTTATTTTAGCAGAAGAATAAAAATCAATAAAAAGAGGCTTTTTCTCAAATATAAGATGCCATCTCAGTATGATTTTACTTTAGATAAGCTTAGCATGCTATATATCATGATTTGTAGGTACTAGAGTACTATTCTTCTCTGAGGACTCAAGTTAATTCTAGTTACCTGAGCAGGAGATAAAGGTGACAGAAATCCAGCTCTTGGGTCAAATATATGCAGAGACAACCAAAGCTTCATTAGTTTGAGAGGCAGTGTTGCCCTTAGGGGAAAGAAAAAAGTGTGGTAAATGAGGAAAAGGTGTTCAGGGTCTTGTCCCATGCAAGAATTTCTTGAAAGATCTTAAACACATTCTTCTATCTCTCTTTTTTATTGCAAATATCTATAACCCATATATGAGAGGGACACTGCAAACACCCCCATTGGTCGGGAGTGTTTGGACTTCTGGTAAGAGGTGGAGCACCCAGGGCACTGTGAGAGTGGGAAGTGGGGCAGTATGAGGAAGTGGCTCCACAGTGCAGGGTGACAACTCACTCTGGCCCTCTCAGAGTGAGGGGCATTCCAGACTGTCCTCAAAGCTGTGACCCTTAATGCTAGTGTCAAATGAATGTCACTCAATTCATTTGCTCCCCCTTAACATATATTTTTCCCTCTTTGGATGATAAATGAGAAATAGAATCTAGTTTTAAAACAATTGTCTCTAGAAATATTTTCCATCATAAAATATAGGCCAGAATTCTCAGTTGTATTTACTGTTATTCAGCATAAATGAAGACCAGAAGCCCAATGTTAAAATAAGGTATTGTTGCTAATATATCCAATCAAGAACTTAAGATGACAAACCATACAATTATGTTACTTGTCAGTGCCAACTGTTGAGATACACACACACACACACACACACACACACACACACACACGTGTGTGCGTGTGTATACATGTATAAAGAGACAGACAGACAGAGAAAGACAAAGAGAGACAGAGAGAGAGAATGGTATATAGGGTAAAGCTTTGTTTATAGCCAGGCAACAGAAGGAAATATCACTTGCTGAAATTACTGTTTATTAATATTGTTTTTTTAAAGCTTTTCAACACAAATTTAACTCTGCATTTTTCAGGTATTAAAAATAACAGCTGTTAACAGCTAAACTGTTTAATACGCTATAAAATAAAGAAAACTTAATGATATATATGCATAATATCCTCAACTGTTAATGATTTCTGGAGTCAGCTACTGTTATTAGATAACATTTGATCAAATATCATTTAAAGACTGAGGTATTTATTATAAATATGTACTATCTTAAACAAGAGTTATACACATCTCAATTTCCCACAAATAATGTAAAGATTATCTCAGTCACATTAAATTTTAGATTAGACACATACTAACTATATAATGTTGGACATACCAAATATTTGGAATTTTCCTCCCAAGTTGATTGCTTTAGTCGTGTTATGTTTAAATCTGAAGTTGGTAACGTGGGAAGCTGTGACTTTAGTCCAGGTTGCTCTTTGTACCTGGAAAATATTAATGAAAAGGAATTGAGAACTTAAATGCAGTTTAAATATTCAGAAAAATCATTGGACTTGATTTTGTGTGTATGTGTGAGTAAGGATGGGTTATATGTAGGTGTCTATATGTACAGCATGGTGGAAAGTTATGTAAGTGTGTTCGTATGTACATCTTCAATAATGCTGAGGAAATTACAAAATTAAGACATTATTGGATTGAGATTATGTTGACTAAGTTGGTACAGAATTCCTGGTGACATTTTGTGATGTAAAGAAAACTTTATCTTCCATTAGCATGCCTCCCAAGGCAATAAATAATAAGAATGATCCTAACAGAAAATGAATCAGTCATACAGTAAGAATGGCAAATGTCTTCGAAATGTGTTTACCTCAGAGGAGAGGGTGGAACACATTGACATTTTAGAGCGGGCTTTTCAAAAATGTGTCCAATGAACACTAATAAAAGCTGTGTGTTTAAGCCACTGCTCTCTCATGCTCAGGCCAACTCCATGCTTGATGATGATGCTTCGAAACTTTTTTCCTTCTTAAATTATACTCTTTAGTAATTGTGCTAAATTTTTAACTGTAAATATGGCTTTCTATGAATCCTCCCTGACATCTGTCTGTATAAATATCTAAAAGGAACTGATATTTTTCATTACTATGAACTTCCTTGGTCATCTATGCCCTTTTCAGAGATGTTTGTCTTTCGTCATCACAGCAAAGTAGAATCCTTAGAAGAAAAGCGTTAGTGAGCCTCCACTTCCAACCTTCACTACTGACTGGGACCCTCATCTGATTCCTTTGATATTCAGAAGTCTAGAAATTGCCTTGTTCCTCAGTAAAGTGGTGATCTTCTTCATCTGCCCCTCTAGAAGATCAGGCGAAGGCCAAATCCAACATGAGCGAAATACTCCTTAGGATAAAATGCCTAAAGAAAACGAGAAGGACTGAAGACACAAAATCAACTTCAGTTATTAGGAAAAAATCCAGAACATCAATAACCTTTGTGCACAACAATATTCCTATAATGAGCCAGGCATGACTGTGGAACACATTCTCTTATTTAATCCTTATAGCAGCCTGTGAAGGAGGTAGGGTCATCTCTACCTTCAGATAAGAAAACTTGGCTCAGAAGCTAAGTGGCTATAAGCATCAGTAAAGAAAAAATACTTTTAAGTGAGATAAAAATACAGATGCCAAAGAGACAAGACTGCTTAGCCCTTGTCTTCAAGTATACAAAGAGTTATTTTCCAGAAACAGGCCATCAGATGTTTTCCTCTCCCCCAATATCAGAGTAGACATGTGGTTATAATGCAATGTGAAGGATCTGGATTAGGTTAGAAGGGAAGCTCATAACCATGAAATTTTTGTCTCTATACCTAGTAGATTACCACCAAGAACCATTCGAAAGCTAACTTGTGGTGTCACATGGACCAAACTGCCCCCTCTCGTGACAAGCATTCTAAGCTCTCAGACTTCACTGGTGTGGGTTGGACAGAGCACAGTGGAAGCATTTGTCAGATGACTGAGTGAATATGCAAAGGTCCTTAATAGAATGACAAAGAACAGAGGCTGATGTTGCCATCATGTCTGTCCATGACCAAGGGTAGAATTCAGCACCTCTCAGGTTTCTTCTGTCCTTATTATGGGTTCTAGAGATCTCTCATTTCCATTCCTGGTCAAGGAGTCCTCTTTGTATCCTGGGGATCAGTTCCAGACCTGAGACCTCACCTCTAGCGTATTATTGTCGTTCTCTACCAAGGGGATTATATGTAATCCTTTACAGAAGCTATCTCACTTTTAAAATCTCTTCTCTTTTTGAAACTCAAATAAAGCCTAAGGGTGCTCCAAGGCTCTTGTCCTGATAGCCATTAAAACAACAACAACAACAACAACAACAAACTCTATACAAGAGTAAATTTGACAATCTTGCTTTTGTTTCAGGAATGCAATTACTTTTTACTGGAACACAAGCAGTTATTCATGTCCTTCTAAACTTCTATAGAAAAGGAACTCATGGGTTTATTCTTCTATGTTTACTTCTCAATTTCCTATGTACTTTACTAAATAAAAAAACATAATGGAAGGTTAGTCTAGCTTCTTTGAACAATCCAACATCTCTTCTCACTTGTTGGAATTGAATGACAAATATTACCCATTGTCCTTTCCTTTCTGCATTGTTGGTTTGTCTCTAGAACAGATGATATTACTGGTTAGTAGAGAGCTGTTCAGGCTCTTTGTCAACATGAACAAAATTTTCTGTTTTGAGAAGGAAATTATTATGAAACCAGATCTCCCTGAAATCAAACCTCTTGCCATTTGTTCTGTGGATGCACAGTGTGGACTGCTGCCAGCTGTCAAATGTTGAACAAAAGCTGAAGACCTGGAGATTTCTCTTAGGTGACTACTTTACAACTGGAAGGCAGGTGTCAACACAGCCCCCACAAGGGATAGCAATGCCAGAGAAAAAGAATGTGTCATTAAAATACAAATTTGTGTTTTCATCCCCCATCGACCTTGGGCAATTATTTCTCATCACGTTGTGAGACATAAATGGGGAACATGTGCGACACATAGGACATGTTTACAGCCATACTCATTCATTCTCTTCTATTTCAACCTTTTTTCTAACAGCAGATGAAAGAAAGCCAGTTGTAATTGCAAAGCTTCTTTATTCTCACTATTTTCAAAGCACAAACTTGAGAAAGGCCCAGACTCACATTTCTTTATGACTAAGTTGTGGGCATAATACTCCTGATGTCCATCACCGCTGATTTAGAGAAAGTAGAAAAATATCCTGATATCTCATAATATTCATAATGGTGCTAATTTAGTTCAATACCATAAACCATTGTGTGCTTCTAACTGGAAGCAGATTTGATATGTTATAGGCTATTTATTTACCTCATGAAAATAACTAACTAAAAAAATACAATTTAAGATCGCTTCCCTCCCCCCCACCCCCAATTTCAATTCAAAACACATTCGGTGTTCTTGCGTGAACAAAAAATAGTGCTAAATGGTATAGCTCCAATGTGAGCGGGCAAACTCCAGCTTTAGAGGGCCCAGAATGGAAGCTAACATGTAAGCAAATAATCTTAGCACAGTGAGGTACCTGCAGTACTGGAGCCATGTACAAGCTGGGCTCAAGGAATGATTCTTGGTTGGGAGTCAGCAAGGAAGATCTTCTGAGGTGAGATATATCATCAGAGTTTTAAACTACAAATATAAATTTCCTTAATGGAGAAAAGAGAGTAAATCATTCTGAGAAAAGATAACGCGAAAGTGCAAAATATATTTCAGGCCAAGGGAACTGTATATACAAGGGCACTTATTATCAGGACATGGGGCTTTCTCCCCTCTGCATCTTTGTGCTTTTATAGTTCCTTTGGCCTAAAGTTTCTGAAATCATATGTATGTTCCAAATTTTTTAAATTCTAAAATCTTTTGTACATTAACTTACTTTACACGTGCGTGCACGTGTGTGTGTGTGTGAGAGAGAGAGAGAATATATATACACACATGCATTGGGTAACTTTAGAATTTTTAAGTAGTCAGATAAAATTATTCTAAGAATTTTGACTGTGTGACCAACCTTCTTCAAGCAAAAAGGCAGTTCTGATATTTAGCGATTTACAGGCATTAAATGTGCAGGTGGCAGCTCAGGTAGCATCCTTCACCTTCTCTACCGCCATTGCCTTGTGACATAATACAATAGTGGGAAAACAAAATCACCTTTCATTTCTGCTTCAGAATCAGATTTTCAAATTTTATTCATCAAATGAATGAATGAAAGGGAACCCAAAGGAAAATATGCAAACCAATTTTACATATATAAGTTAAAACTGTAGCAAAGCAGCATAGGAATGTTGACCTATGATAAACTTGATCCAAGACAATTACAGCAGAGGAAAGCCTTTGCTCACAGTGAGGGGAAATATAATATAAATCCATATTATTTTTAGATGTAATTAAAATTCCAAATGCGGTGAAGAAGAAATTAAAGCAAATTCAGAGAGTGGCCAGGGTGGTCAGGGACAGAAGTCTCTGGGGACTCTGATATTTGAAAGGTTGTGTAGAAAAGATGGATTAAATTCTTTCTATGTGGGCCTTAGGGAATGAAACAAATGAGAAGTGCCGTGGGAGAACCAATTTCAGAAATTTACTCCCCATCAGAGCTGGCCTGTACTCAAGGACCAGCATTTGAGAACTCATCAATATCCACAAGGAATGAGAGTATCATATGAAAAGAAACAAGAAAATAGGGTGTTAATTAGATCAAAGACTTGTATCACTTTGCTTTCTTTGTATCTTCTTGTCTTCATCTTTCCAGTGGGAACATTTGGCTTCTTTTTTATGGTGTTAGAAAACAAACACAAGTTTGTCAGAATAAAATGTGATGGCCATTCAGAGATAGCACCTTTCACACCCAATCAGAAATAGCACCTTTCACACCCAATAAGAAACAGTACTGGCTTTTAGGGTTAATTACCAAGCTGGTTCTCATTCTCATATTTTTCCAAACACATTTAGAACATTAACATGTAACAATTAATACTATCACTTTGGAGATTATTTATCAGGAAATTTTCTTTAAGCAGTGAGGTAATTTTATTGTTTTATTTGGTTTCCTTTTTGGAAAGGCTAACAAATAGATGGCTGGATGGTTGGGTGAATAGATAGATGATAGATTAGATAGATAGATAGATAGATAGATAGATAGATAGATAGATAGATAGATAGATAGATGAGAGAGAGAGAGAGAGAGTGTGTGTGTGTGTGTGTGTATGTGTGTAAGAGATAGAGAGAGAGAGAAAGGAGAGATGATAGGTAGATGATGTTCAAATACTTTGAGTTCTCTGAGATAAGGTGACCCTCACATATCTTTGAGTCTCAAGATGACTTTAGTCTCAAACAACTGAAGAGAAAATCTAAAGTTTAGGATATCACTGTTACTTTCTATTTTGCTCTTGAAAATATTAAAACAAATTATTTCTAATAACATCTAACACATATTGACTGCTTACTAGGTAACTTACATACATTATCTCATCTTACTTTTAATTATTTCTTTTTTTGTTGTTATTGCTGTTACAGAAAGAAAATCTAAGCCTTAGAAAATATAATTTCCCAGAGTCCTAGAACTAACAGAGCCAAGACTGAAGTTCTATTACAACTCCAAAACTAAAATTTTAGAACTCTATACCTATTTTTTTCCTCAGAAAAAAAAAATCAGAAAAGACAAATACTGTATGTGAAACACTTTAAATAGTCAAATTTGTAGAGAGAGAAATGGAAGGATGGTTGCCAGGGGCTGCACGAGAGGGGAATGGGGAGTGTTGCTTCATGGTACAGGGTTTTCTTTTGCAAGATGAAAAGAGTCCCAGAGATGGATGGTGATGATGGTTGCACAACAAAATGAGTGTACTTAACACTACTGAACTACACACTTACAATGGTTATGATGGTAATTTTTATGATACGTGTAGTTTGCCACAATTAAAGCAACAATCAAATAAAACTCCTCATTCAGGACTTGAAAATAGCTTTTCTTGCCATCCATGGTTCACAGATGTTTGAATTCTGTATGTGCATTATCGGAAGATTTGATTTTGTGCCTTAATATGTGAAACTCTATGAGGCCAGATATTTTATTCCTTGGCAAGAAACCTATCACTAGTATCAGGTTAACTGTGAGCTCCAGGAGCTACAAAAACAAACGTTTCATTGCATCAGAAGCGTTCAAGTTCCTATTGGCCACAAACCTGAGAGAACAGTTTGTAGCTTTTTCGCTTGTGGCTGCAGAGTTGAGGAAATGCATAATCTCTCCACAGGTGAAAACTAGGAATAAAATAGCTCAGGGAGGCATTTGTGAGAGTTCTACTCTTTGTAATGCCATGGAGGTCCTGGATTTAAAACTTCTGTGATAATCACAAGGAAGTAAAGCATTAATTCATTAATTTGTTCAACATGCAAAGGCTATCAGCATTCTTTTCACAATATATCCAAATCTGATGCCTTCTCACCACCAATACTACTGGCAGCTTAAAGCCACCATTGTCTCTCACCCAGATTATTGCAAGTCTTCTAGACAACGTCCCTACTTCTCCCTCGCCCTACTGCCCTCTGTTTTTCATTCAATAACTAATTTTGTTAAAATGCAAGTCAGATTTCTGATTCTTCTGCTCAAAACTCTCCAGTGACTTCTCATTTCCTTTAGAAAACAATACAAAATTGCAAATATCACATGTGCTCAGTATACTCACTAAATGAATAAAATAACATAAGTTAATTGGATGCCTATTAATAATCAGAAACTGAGCTAGACTTGGGGTACAAAGACAAGTGACATTCTTTTCTTGCCAAGAGTTTATACTTTGGGATGTAAAATGAACACATAAATGAATAAACACAAAAATAATGTTATTTTTCCCTGGTCAAAGTCTGAATAAAGATAGTTTGTACACAAATGATGAAATGGCTAATTCTACCTAGAGGAGAAAAGAAGGTGAGAAAAAGGTAATAAGTGAGTCATAAAATAGTGGAAATTCCAGGATGGTCAAGGGTGTGGAGATTGCAAGAGAACCATAGAAACTAAGATATGAGATGTGAATTCATAGCCAAAGAGAAGCAAGTGTTTTAATATGGTGAGGACATAAGACATGGAAACGGTAGAGGTCAAAGGTTAGGCTAGAAAGGGTAAATTAAAGGCTTTAAAGATCTATGTTTACATTGTTTGAGTTTATGCACATCTTCTAGGCATTGGGGAATCACTGAGGTTTTTAGATAAGAGAGATTGGATTCCATTTATGCATCTAGAAGTAATAGGAAAAGCCCATTAGATAGTTCAAAGTTGATTAATAGTAGGAACTAACATTTATTGAATGCCTACTATTAGGTTCCATGCTAAATCCTTTAATTTTATTTTATTCGATTCTTAGATGGACCTACGCAATCAATACTGCTATTCTCCCCCTGTAAAGTAGGAAGTACTAAGGCGGAGAAATGTTAAGCCTAAGGTCATACTCCAGTAGGTTACAGAATCAAAACAGAAACCCAGAGAATTAGACTTTAGAAAAGAGAAGAGGAAAAAAAAATATCAAGGAAATAAAAGTTTCAGAACACAGTCTTTTATGAAATGGAGAGGGATAAGAGCCTAGCCCGCCTCTAGGCCCCTTGCTTAAATGACTGAATGAATGGTGGTATGGATTACCAGTATAGGAGATGGGACAAATTTAGAAGTTAATAAGATGTTTTGAATATGTTTGTTTTCATATACCTGTGGGAAGTCTAGAAAGCATACGGACATATGGTAAGCAGATGGACATACAGGTTTGGATCTCAGGTAAGGGTTGGAGTGGGAGATTCAGATTTGGAAATCACCCAACAGGGGAGGAGAAGTCATAGAGTGAACAAAATCAAACAGCGATAAAAGAATATTATTGGTTGAATTGTGTCCCCTTAAAAGATGTTGAAGTCCTAATGCCCTGAGACTGTGAATGTGACCTTACTTGGAAACAGATTAAGATCTTTGCAGATGACCAAGTTAAGAGGAGATTGTTACTGCTGGGGTGATGTGAAATCCAGTGTCGCCACAGCAGCATGGGGGGTGGGGGGGGCAGGTCCTCAGTTCTTCCCCACCAATGTCATAATGAATTACATGTCAGTGAGATTTAGAAGAAGTAAGATTTATTAAAAGTACATTTTAGAAGGAGACAGGCCACGCTAAGGAAGGCTGCAGCCCTGTGGAACTTGGAAAGTGAAAAGATAAAAGATAAAAGACAGAGTATGCTCCAAGGGAGGAGCAGGTTTTCAGCAGAGAGAGCTGTAACAGCACAGAAGTGGGAAGGTCTGTATTATATTAGGGCTGTGATAGGTGGTTATAAAGGTGTTCCTAGGTGATTGGTATGTGAGGTCATTTTGTTTGACATTTGGCTGTTATATAACTCCTTGCATACTGTGCATGCAATTACCCAGAATTCGGTCTGTTATAACTAGAATCATAAACTTCCGGGCATAGGCATGATATTATAATGATGGTATAATGAGGCTGAGGTTATGATGGTCAGAGTAGGGTAGGGTAGTACTTTCTGCGCAAGCGTTTGTGGCTGGTTAAGCCAGCAGATTTTATGGCCTTTGTACCCTAGGATTTGGGTTAATTTATAACCCTAAAGGCGTTGGTATTCCTGGGAGGTCCTTAATGAAAGTCTTCAAAGGAGACTTCTATGGTTACAGAACTGGGCCTTTGCTCCCATTGCCCATCTACCTAACAAGATCATTACAGTAGGTCCTAATCCAATATGACTATGTGTTCATAAAAAGGAAAAATTTGAACACAAACTGACACACACACCGTGTGAAGATAAAAGCAGAGATTGGGTGGTGCATTCATAATCCAAGGAATACCAAAGATTGACAGCAAACCACCAGAAGCTAGGAGAGAGGCATATAATAGAGTCTCCTTCACAGCCTTTAGAAGGAACCAACGCTGCCAAAACCTTGATCTCAGACATCTAGCTTCCAGAACTGGGAGACCATAAATTTCTGTTGTTTAAGCTACCAGTTTGTGGTGCTTTGCTATCGTACCCCTACGAAACTAAAACAAACATGTAGAGAGGTAACTGCATGGAAGAGTGGGTGATTATTGGTGATGACTGAATAGACACCATCAGTTCAAAAACACATTTGCCAGTTAAAGAAACAAAAAAGGCTGTTCCAAGAAAAAAATGAGTTTGTGAAAAAAGACAGAAGTATAAAAAAGGATACACCAGCAATTTGCACTAAGCTAATCACAAGCTGCAGCTGTGGAGTGATGAGAGAACCCAGTGATCTGTTCATGAAAGTCCCTGTAAACTGCACTATATAGCACACTTCATCATATAGTTGATAGAGAGTAATCAAAGACTCAAAGGAATGATTAAAACTGATTTGTGTTTTAAAATGTACTGTTCTATAAATATAGTGGCAGTGATCTCATAGTTTTTGAATCTACCAAAATTATTCTATTAAAATAGTCAAAGCAAAACTGAAGCATCAGGGACAACACCTGTAACAAAACTCAGAGCCAAAATACTCCCATAATTACCTAGGGACAAATTAGTGACAGCTTATAAGGGTCGTGTGACATTAGCAACCATTCAAGAAGAGGCAGAGGGAAAGCCTTGAGAACAGGAAAATCTCAAAATTCCCAACAGGTACTTACTGGAAAGTGCAGTGGTCCAATCTTAGAGGAGCAAGAATGACTAGAAGTGTATTCTCAATGATCCAATGCAACAGGGAATTCAAGAGCACTGTAACACAATAAGAGCTGATGCTATCGAGTGGTCTCGTTGCTAACAAACTGAAGAGCCTTCCACAAGAATCTACACTGAGGAAAATCTGCTGAGAACAGATTTCAAACTGAGCAGGTCAGGGACAACCACAAGTGATGAAAGAGGAGGTCCAAATTAAAAGGAATGAGAAGGGAAACAGAGGAATCTGATCTCACAGTTAATAAGTGATATTGTTTTTAATCATTTTATTAGAACAACAGAGGAATGAACTCTGGAACTATGACACTGGCAAACCTATCTTAACCCACTTATGCCTCCTAAAAGTACATTAAAACTAAATTAATAATTTTTAAAACTTAACAAGATAGATATCATAATTATTAATAGAGAAAAGAGAATAAGAAAAATAGTGATGTTACTACAGACAATGAAAGCATGCCAGAAAAACATATGTAGATAACATAAAAAACATAAGCAAACATTTCAAAATGAGGTAAAAGAAATTAAGAGAATTAGAAAAGCTGTAAAATAAAAATATAAATTAGAATTAGAAAAATCAGAAAAGAACGAGTAGAACATGTAATATTTAGCAATATGATATAACAATATAGAATTCTAATTTTTTTTAAAAATTAGCTCAGAAATGAAAACTCAACTAGAAGGGTGTGACACTATTCAAACACCATAGTTAGAAGGTGAATAGAAGATTAAAAAGAAGAAAAATTTTTATATCAAAATTAATTTGAGATTAAAGTATTCAGAGAAGCTGATAGAGATGGAAAATAAAGAAGACATGACATATATAAATAGGAGATCCCTATTTATTTTTGTAAAGAGTAAGGAAATCAAAGCAATGGACTAGAAAAAAAATACTAAATACCGTAGTTTGAGAAAACTTGAAATGACATAATGAAGAAGCATACCATATTCCTGAGAAATTGGATGCAGAACAGCCAATATCAAGATAACATTCTAAAGAACTATAGGTCTTTAAAAATAAACAAGATATTCTTTGGATATTCAAGCAAAAAGAGGAAGAATATCAGATTTTTATCAGACATTTTCATGAAGACACTTTATGCTAGTAAGCAATGAAGTAACAGATTTAATATGTTCCAATAAATAAATTGCAGATTTTGAATCTTGCATGGCATGCGCATGGATTTTACAGCCATCCAACCGAACTCTCCAGTGTGAACTTTCCAGCGTGAAGGCTTTTCTGCTCTTGCATGTCTTGCTATATATCCCTACTATCCTCCCTGATGGCATTTGAGAGTTTCTGTATTGGGTAGGTGCAGTTCTTTTACAAATTTTTGAAATGGGCACTGATCGGCATTGGATATTGTGAGACTGCATAACAAAAGGAACTTTATCCTCACCTAAGGCAAGATTAATAACCACATACTAAATATGCAAGAACTCTGAGAATAGTGTCCCCATGCAACTTTTTAAAAGGAGAACAAGTTTCAGACAACTAAACATATTGTACATATATTGATATAAGGGCTGCAGAAGTAATCTAGTCAATAAAATAATAAAGGATGACAGATTCGGAATATCAGTATTTTTCAACCCCTAAAGAATGAGTGAATCTAGGAAATGATCATCAGTGAATGACGACATCATAAAAGAGAACATTAGTGCCTCCTCAGGAAAATACTCAACATCACTTGCTAAAAATGATCAAATGTGAATCTGATCGCAATTTTAACACAAACGACACAATTGAAGAAAACACAAAGAACAAATATATTGACCACACCACATGAGTAAAATCATTAAAATCAAGACAATGAAAAATATGCAAGAAATAGAAAAGAAATGGATGAGGAATTCATGGTGTAAAAAAGACTTAAGATACATATCAAATAATTACCACGTATAGGCCTTGTTTGGATCATATTTTAAACCAACTATAAAAAAATATGATAAAGGAAAATATGAACACTGAGTATTTGATAATATTAATAAACTATCCTTATTTATAAGTGTAATAATGATATCGTACTTGTGTTTGTAAATTATTTTAATAAAATATTTACAGATGAATGATATGAAGCCTCGGATTTGTTTTAAAATAATCTAGTGTCAGGGAATAAGTGAGATAGAAATGAAAAAAGATTGTCAGTGTATTGATAATCTGGGGGAAAGGTATAATGGATTTAATACACTATTTTTTTCTCCTTTTGCATGTATTTGAAATTTCCAATCAGTTTCTTTAAATACATCAGGAAGGTTTACAAACAATACATTCTAGTACTTTATACTTGCATCATGCCCTAGGAGAAACCCATCTCCTGAATACTGCTAAGCACGTAGAAAAACTGACAAGTATGTGCGTAGATTTTCAAAGTAGCAAATCCCTTCTACACCTGAGTCTCCAACACATTTCACCTCAACCCTTTATATTAGAATTCAATGACTGTCTTTAATGAAGACCGAAATTGCGGTGACTTCTCAAAGTGAACATTTAAGAATGGGGAAACTCTTAAACAGTTAACTTTGGGCCTTAAATTATAAACCACTAGGGTAATTGTTTCTTGTGTGCGCTTGCATATGGTAGCTTGCAGAAAAGAAAAACAGCCCTGGTGTTTGAATTACAAATTATCACTCATCTCTTTTTTATTCTCCATGTTTTCTTTCTAGATATTTCCACACAATATACTTAGGTATTCGAAGCCGACAGAGTGGGGAGAATGACAGATGGAGGTTTTATTGGAAAATGGTGTATGAGTATGCAGATGTGAGTATGCTGCATTTGCTAGCCACCTTTCTGGAAAGTGCTCCACAGCTGGTCCTGCAGCTCTGCATTATCGTACAGACTCATAGCTTACAGGCCCTCCAAGGTAAGGGCTTGCAATTTGGTTTCTGAATTTGGGGAAAGACTGACTGGCTACTTTTGTCACATCCAAGGAACTGTTCTAATACCCTTTGCTGACACAGGCCATGGGGTTCTCTGTTACATGTCAGCTATTTGGCACATGAATTTGTGAATGATGCATATTTTCTTCTTTACCACCGCTTGTCAGGACTAATTTATAAAAAGACAATTCTTTTTTGTTTTTAAGCAGCCTTCTGGGTAGGAAAAAGTGTTTATGATTTTATACGTGGTCAATATGAGAATAGAGTCAATTGAGGCTTTCTAGTTGGTATGCTAATTTCCAAAAATTTGAGAAAAAATAGCTATAGCATGTTCTCTCTCTCATACACACACACACACACACACACACACGATTAGTAGGGTAATTTCTACCATTTCCTTTTGACATTAAGAAACAGAGAGAGAGAGAGAAAGAGAGAGAGAGATTAAAAGAAAATAGTAGGGATTATCTTAATATTTAAAAAAAGAAGGTCGCATGAAAACAATTTTAATATTTAACAATATATTGTTTATATACTACTGAGTTTTATAAAACAAATATTATTATCAGATTAATATTTCTGTGTTTGGCTATCTTGTTTGATAATCTCGTCAGTAAGACCATTCCATTTTTAATAGATCTGCCCTGATGTTTCCTTAGGGTCTGCTGCTCAAACCTTTTCTAGAAGCAAGAAGAAGATTAAACAGACCAATGAATAGATAGGTGAATAAATGGGTAGATGGATGATAAACAGGTAGCCATTTTCTAAATAAAGAGTTTCCTGGTAATTTGACAATCCTGTAACTAAACAGATGTCATTAAACAGTCAGTGTATTATAATGTGCTCATTTTGTTTCAATCTCAGCAAAGCCTTGTTGTGACTTCCTCTGTGTGTACACACATTGCTGTTATGTTCTGAGCCATGTTCTAACTTGAGACTTGATCTGGTTGGTCTGGGGAATCCTTATAATGTCTCTATAATTTTTTATTCCAAGGAACACATTAGCTTAGGCTGAGTGCTTTAACTGGATGCTGGGGAGGGAGAAATATTATAAGATTGATGGAGGATGTTCTGGTAGCCAGGGACCCATTTATTTATGAATTCCTGGCCCAACCCTGGCTTCAAGCTAAAATAGCTTTGGTTCAAGAAATTTGAGCAAAGGGTCAAAGAGATCCATGGGGTGTGATTTTCAAATGTTAGAGGAGCAGAGTCAAAGAAAGCCGAAGTGGGGCATTTGAACAGAAACAGAAGAGAAGAGCTTGAAGAAGGCAAGGCATATAAATTAGCTGTGGGCGACTATGTTTAGCGGAAAAGTTACATAGGGAAATACTGGCTTTGATTATCTCACTTTTTTGCTGTGAGACCTTGTGCAAGTCACTTAATCTTTGTCAAATGTAAAGGCCACAAACCAAACTAGATGATCTCCAAATTCCTTGACAGCTCTATTTTGTCCTTATGTCTGCCCAGGAAACTTATAGAGCAGATATATGCATTAGAAAATGGTCTGTAAATGAGCATACAAGTCGAAAGGCAACATCAAACAAAATCTCTGTCAAAGACTCTAATACTCATTTCCAGAACAGTTACACAATGAAAATTCTTTGGAAAAGGAAAATCCCAGCAAAAATGTGGAGAGTTGCAAGCCACCTTCCTCTGGCACGAGATTACTGAGCATCTCTATTAGTTTTCTAAAAGATTTAGAAAACCATAGTAAGGTTTTACCCTAAGGATGATGGAGATAGAGGAGGAAACGTGAGAGAAAGTATAAGAAAATGAGATCACTTTTTCAGTTTGAGAGTTTTAAGTAAAGTTTTATAGGAAAAAAAAAAAAAAGAAGACAAGCTTTAGTCTTTTTTAGATTACTCATCCTAAACATGGGAATTAAAATTTATGTTTCTTAGAGTTGTGGCTGTTCCCTGACACCGGTGTCTCCAAATATCTATGACCCTCACATTTACATCAGGTTTGCTACAGACTTGGGTAGCCAGATCTTATCCTTGGCTAAGGCAAGCCTTGCTGTCAGAACCAGAAAGCCGTAGAGAAAACACATTCTGTGTCACTCCCATTGTGGTCAGACGGGTTGGTATAAAGATCAACTAGGATCAATGCAAGTCATGCAGCACAGATGAGGAGTGAGCCAGCTGGGCTAATCTTATTGCTGCCATTTAATAACAAGGAAGGTGGACAGAAAGTTGTGTTTGAAACCAAAGAGAAGAAATACCTGCCAGTAAACAACAACCACACAACCTCCCAGCAAATGAAAACTGGCTCAAGCAAAGCTTTCTTTCTAAATCCTTTTGCAATTTGAAAAGAAACCCATCTTCAGAAAGGCTTCTAAATTCAACCCTCCTCTTGATAGTTGATCCCACTGACAAAGACATCAGCTTATAAATTAAATTGATGTGAATTACAAGAACAGAGCTTTTCTCCTCTAAGATAAGAAAAATAAATGTGGTAGAACCTAGTCTGACATATATTTTCATATGTGTTTATGACAAAAGATTCTTGGGTTTTATATGTAAAAACACAACTTTCTGTAATGAAAGCAAATAATCAATGGCATGAAACCTGTGAAATATTTGCAAACAGCTCTGAATTTAAATCTTTAAGATATTTTTATTTAGCAAGTAGAGAGTGGTCCTAAGTCTGCAAGTTATTTCCATGTATGACTATGTCTAAAATTATTTAACCATCTTCAACCATCTACTACTCCCTGGAGGACACTTTTTGAAAACTAGTAAGAAAATCAGACAAGAAATAAGACATTTAAAATCTGATGCTTAAAAATTATATTCTCCTTAAAGAAGTTGACATAGCCTTAAAAAACAAACAAACCAAAAACACACCGTTAGCTGTGAAAATCCTTCCCCAGGACCACAGCCCAGCACACCCTGTAACCTTCACAGTGAGTGTGTGAACCATCGCCAGGCTGCATGCAGCAGCCACCTGGCTCAAATGGCTATGTGTGCAGCCCATTCAAGGGAGTCTTAATGGAGAAATGCTTCCTTCTAGAGAGACCATGCAGGTAAAACAAACAAACAAACAAAAATCAAAACTTCGCCTGATAGAGAGTGGGCGTCAATCTACCAATCCAAACATTTTCACTTTTTCCTAACCGCTTTAGTTCATTTCCAATCTCCACCTTTACTTATCGTTATTGGAAAACCTCATTCAACACTCTATAAGTGTATTTGGCTGTCGTGTGCAGAGTGAATTATGAAAAAATACCTTCCCACAGGTCATGTGCCCAGGAAGGCTTTGCTGAGCAGCAAAAACACCTACACCTGTTTCTATTCTGATTTCTTCATCCTGTAAAAACCCCATGCATTGCCCCTTTTGCCAACAATTTACCATGAATACTTTATAAAAGAAATGAAAGAGCTGAAAGAAGTTGCTAATTATTTTTTTCTTGTCTCACACCTCATGAGACTACTGGGGAGGTCAGAAGTTAGGGGGTTGTCCTCATACATACAGCAAACACTTTCCCCAGCTAACTAGGGTAACAAGGACTCCTCCAAGTGTGAAAACCATCTCATCTGTCATATTCTGATTAGACTTTCAAGACCTAAATCACTGTATTTTGAGTTGCTCAACTTCATAGTAAAGCAGGTAGAGCCAAGCCCAGCTACCTTTCCGTGTGGCTTGGATTAGAGGAGAGACCCAGACACCTTCAGGCCCAAGTCCTTCCTCTTCTGGCAAAATGCCTCATCTCCACATGAGCCTGGCTCCACCTCCGGATTTCTTAAGGGAAGGAGAATCGCAGGCGAGAGTGCCAGTCTGTGAGCGGGACGCAGTTCCACATCCCTTTAGATCTGTCTGCCTTACAGTTGCTATTTTCGTTAGTTAATTAACACATTTATTGACTGTCTATTGTGTGCATGATGGTGTGTGAAGCTCTGCAAAATTTGTCCTAAAAAATGTTCACTTTTTATTAAAAGTTTATGTGACATTATAAACAATGTGACAAAACATATTTAGAAACACCTAATTTATCTGTGTGTATTCCAGAATGAGCTGTTCTATTTCCTAGGTGCAATAATATAAAATGAGAGAAGCCATTAGGGTGTATCTGGCTCACCCTCCCCCACAAAGGAGCCGCACAACCTCTGCTTGAACAGTTCATTATGTGGCAGTTCTGAATGAATTACAGCCTCTGTGTTGGAAAGGACCTTAAATGGCATCTAGCCCATCACTCTACCTGACACTCGAGTCTCTGATCAATTCCCCCTTCACGCCCCACATTCAACAGCAGGGTCCATCACCTCACTGAGAAGGCTACTCATTATAAGACAGATACGGTAAAAGCACTCCCAAAAATATCATATTTTTCACACTTCCACATATTTGGAATTTTTTAATATTAACTTTTTATTCTCTATTACACTTGCTATTGAAGATAAAATAGAAAACACAAATGTGCACAAAGGAGAAAATAAAAATTACTTTCCTGCCACACAGAAATAATAAAAATACTGCCGCTGAGAAATAGTTAGGGATTATATTTTATTGCTTACCTTTAAAACTTTTTTCATGTTTAAATATATATTATGTTAAAATAGAATTAAAATAGCGATACTATACTGTACCCTTTTTTGAAAACACGACATGAACATACATCTATGACAATATATATAATTCTATATCATTTCTAAAGACTGCATAATATACTAAGATAAATTATCCTTTTCCATTAAGTCCTGTTTTTTTAATCATAAGTCATCATTGATGTTTTCTAAAATAAGTAATCATATAATAAACACATTATGAACTAAATCTTTGTAGATAGCATTGATCATTTTTCAAAGATAAATACCATTTTTCAAAGATAAATTTGACTTTTAATACATAATGTCAAATTGGCAATTTTAAAGTAGAAGAATTCTGCAATGTCTCATGTTTCTGGTCCCAATGCACAGGAAGTCAAGTCAGGGCAATAAATGTGGCAAGGACTGAGATCAGGGCAAATCTCTTGAGATTTGAGAAAAAAAACTCTTAAAAGTACACGTAAGTATATAAAGGGCTTAATTTCAAGAAGTGTCCTAATTTTTACTTCCCTTATAACCACCTTTACAAACTTTATTATATCTATTCTATTAAGCAGCAGCAGTTCACTACTGATGAAGCAAAATCTAAGAACAGCTTCACCAGAGACTTATGATTTGAACCAAAACGTAAGGAAAGCAAAACTAAGCTCCTCAAAACTCTTGACAAAAATCTGACCATAGAAAACTTGCAAAGGGCTAAAATAAACTATTCAAAAACTATGAAACAGCAGCCTCTGCATTGATTAGTTGTGATTTCTTTTGGCTTAATAAATATATTAAATTTATGTGATAACATTTAGTGCAAATCCCTGCAGGAGATGAAAGAAAGAACTCGTCCTCCCTCCCAGGTGCTGACAAATTCAGTAGAGGCTGAGCAAACGAGGGTGATGCTAGCGATGATGCTAGCACTCAAAAGCTATTACACATTCTTTCCTGGCAGCATGGAACCACCATACTTGGCACATAGTAGGCAATCAATGGATATTTATTGAATGCAAAGATGGATGAATGCCGGCGATACGACAAAGCCCTATGCTAAGGTGATTAATACAAGATCAAATGGCATATCCCCTGCTCTCAAAGAATTCAATCTAATGGAAAAGAAAGACCAAAAAAAAATGTTATGTCAATTGCTTTGTCCTATTGGTAGCCAGCCATGTTAAGTTCCTTTGGTGACACAAAATGATCTCTTATGGAAAATAATACAGAGGAAGAGAGGAAGTAGAAATGCCATGGATTTCGAAAGAGTAGGATGTCAGGGAATGTAGGAAGAATCAAGGAAGTTTTCATAAAAAGGGTAGCCTTTGAGCTGGGTCATCCTAACATTTTTGTCATGTAGTATAAGGAAAAGAGCAATATGAACCAAGCCAGAAAGAGGAGGCCATTTGTTAGGTCTGTTCAGCATGGTAGTGATAATAGTTTCCTCAAAGCAATGGGATTGTTGGTATTATTTATAGCACATAATTGGATTTATTCCTCACACTTGAAAGATCTCTCTAATATAGGGTAAATATTTGCATATACACTTTAAAAGAAGCACAACCTATTTTTCTGTATTTCTTACTTTTCGGCCTGTGTTTTTGCATTTTTCCGTACTTGGGATTGTCAATTAATAAATCAATAAAATAGTAAACCACAAGTCTGTTTAATCAACACATAAATGGAGTTGAGTTTTAAAAACTCATCACCATTAATAACTTTGTAAGGAGAGACTTACAAAACTGACATGGTGTGTTGGCCACATTGCTCCACTCTATTGAAAACTATTGGCAGAATAAGCAATGAAGTGTCGTGGGGTAATGATATTATTGATCTCTTTATTTCATATTCAATAGCCTCTGAGTTGTGGTATCACCCCAAGTTATACTTAGAAGAACAGAGAGAAGCTTCATTTGCTTATCATTGATTCAAGTGCTTGAAATCAACTCTGTATGGTAGATCAGCTCTCAGCACAGCTGTGAATAGTTTTGAATTTGAATCATTTCGAACATAATATGAAATAAGGGCCTGACTATTTTTAGGTTCTACTTAATTATCTCCAATAATCAAGCACAAATCTTAGTATTTTTCCACTCGTTATTCCTTCTTTCTCTCTCTTTCCCTGTGAGATATGAGTGAGTACATATGCATGTTCAGGCACAGGGTTAGAAAGTGGGTTATGTGTGTGTGATTAATTGCACATGCATAGCTATGGAGAGAAGAAACATGGTGAAAAGATGCAGAGTGGTTAGTACAACCCTGTTCAGAACAGAGACGCATATGTAAATGAAGAGTTGTCTGTAGTGAATAGTGTCCCCAAACACTCACTGTACCTTTGCCTTTCTCATGGCTTCTTTGTTTGTCAACCTCCAACCTCCTCTGATTTGGTAGCTTTTCAGCATTTTGCACCTTCAAGGAGCAGAAGCCCATGTTTATTTTCCATTTACCTAACCTTTAGCCCAAATTCAGAGTAGGTATTTACCTTAACTGAATATCAATGTACTATAATTATTATTTCTAAACATGAAAAATAACTACCTTAAATAGTAATCAAAATGCTCGCTGATCAGGGACAAGGTGAGGTCAACTTAATAAAAAATTCAAAAATGCTTTACTATAATATTTTCCCAAACAGCTTTTTTTTTCTGAGAAGCCACAGACACTAACATGCTCAGGATTTTCTGATCCAATTCTGATGGGGCGGGTGGATGAAAAAGAGCTCCCACAACCACTTAAATAGTTTTCACTATGAAACTATGAAACCTGTTTTCTATAGACAAACTTTTGCCATCCTAAAGTATACTTTTCGTTCTAGAAATATATTTTGCACTTATTTGGCAGATTGGCGTTAGACCTAATTTTAAAGCATTTCTTAGACATGTAAGCTAAGTTTTCATGACTCAGCAGAAATAAAGAACTGGGATCATTTCCTTTTGAATGATTCAAGAAAGGCTTCTTTTTTAAAAAATGTATTGCTCATGCATAGGAGCATATATGTATGCAACAAATCTAGAGCCCTGCGTACTGTCAGAGCCAGATGTAAGTGGGAGGGAAAAAGAGGACTGATTCAATTGGTATGTAAACGTTCCTTAGAATAAAACCACAGGCAGATTCACTCCTTGAAGCTCACAATGAGCCTCTGATTGCTGAAGGACAGGGCCTGCTGAGCGCTGCCTGCCTAAGTTTTTGTCAGCACTTTCATTGTGATCCTAAATTTCCACAGCTTTCCACTCAGCTGTAGAAAAAGTCTGACAGTCTATGAGACTAATGAGACTCCAAAACTCCAAAACTTTTTAAACATCCATAATATTATCAACTCAAACATTTGGACAATTCCATAGGACATGAAGTTCTCCAGTGTAGGACTGAAATGTAGATTACAGTTTGTAGGCTTCTGTGAAGGCAGGTACTTCCAGATTTTCATCAGCTGAAACAATGAGTTAAAATTTAAATTTAAAAAAAACCTTATACATCTCTTATGATGTAAATAAGAAACAAATATTTCTAACATAGACTTTTGGACAAAATGATAGTAAATAAAGGCAGATTTTAAAAATCACAGATTTAAAAAATCAACATAAAGTAAACACCGTTTAAAGTAAATTTCATTTTTGAAATGTTTTGTGAATACAGAAGGAGATTTTTTTTCAAATTCAAGGATACTAGGAAATTTTGTGAAAGAGGAGGTATTGGATGGACCCTATAGAATGAGTGAAAAGTTTCTGAATGGAGAAATGCTTGGGAGACAGATCTGCAGGACCCTGCCAAACCCAGAAAACAGGAAGGGAATAACATGAACTTGATCCTGAAGCTTGAGGATCCTCAAAAATAATTCTTTGGTCTTAAGATCTAGCAATACTTCTCTCAACAATAGGCCATAATGTCTTAATTAGGACTTAAAGGAAATCTTCATTAATTATTGCATTTTTTACTGAACAAACATTTATTGAGTACCTATTCATGATAGGCACTCATTTGAAAATTAAGGTGACTAAGGTGGTTTACCTTTGAAAGACTTCCAGCTTAATAATGGTGAGTAACATATGAACAAATAAGTGAAGAGTTATCTTGGGTATTGTGCTAGGAGTTGGCCCAAGAGTCAGTGGACAGCTAAAGAAGGAAGTGACCCATTCCACCTGTAGATGGATGGGAAAGGCTTCATAAATGCTTTAGCGTGAGTTAAGTTGAAAATGTAAGCACTAAAAATAAAAGAGATCACCTAGAGATTGCTCAGTGGAGAAGAAGAGCATGGACAGCATCATGGGATATTACCTTTTAAGAGTCTAAAATGGAAGAAGAGCCAGTGAAGCATCGAGAAATAAGAGGTGAAAAGATCAGAACAGTGATGAGGTAGCCAAGGCAATCGTTTCAGATAAAATGCCCATAAAAGACCAGTTAATATAGTCTGTAGATATGACAATTATGACATCACTGTGACACACACCCGAATAGGTGCAAAGCTTAGGAAAGAAGAAAAGAATGCAAATTAGAGGAGAAATAAAGTGGTAGCAAGAGTAAAATTTCCAGACTATAAAGGGAAAAATAAAATGAATGAAGTGGCTAAGAGCACAAATTGCAGGATGGAAACAGAAAGATTAGACTGTGATGAAGGAACCAATAAAGGGTAGACTTGAGAAGCAGCGGTTTCTCTAATTCATTTCCAGCTCCTCCTAAGTATGAAAAGTTAGTGTGAGTTAACAAAGGTGACACTGCCAGTAACAGGTGGAGCTGAGACAAGAGCCAGGTGCTTCTGGCTTAATCCCATCCAGAAAGATCAACGTGGAGAAATTTGCCATGAATAATCTTTTATGTTTTCACTCACCTTGTAGCCTTAAGTGTGTGACTTAACCACTCTGAGCATTAGCTTCTTTGACTGGAAAAGAATTGAATGATGTAAATTGCAGTGTTTTTTGTTAGAATCAAATAAAATAAACACGGTGAAGAACCTAAACCTCCTGTCTGGCAGGAGAGTGCTCAGTGTTCCACCTGTGTCATGTTCTCACTTCCTTCCTCCCTATATTACATAGAGGAGATATAGAGCACCCTCAGCATGTTTCTAAATTTGCTAAGAAATGAGGTTTCATAATTCACATTTTATTTTTCTTTCAAAAGGATGTAGACCAATATGAACTCATTTTACTTAAATTGGAAGTTAAATATTAACTTGCCTTCCACCAAGAATTCTCTGTCTGGCCTTAGGTTACTCAAGCCCTCCAGAGCCAATGCCTGCTACATATGTTGTGCTCTTGTCTCTTAAACTCATAGTTGTCCTGGAGGGTTTTGAGACTTCAGAAATCTTTCCACCAAAAGCCACTTAGACTTTGTTCTGTCCACTGACATTTTTAGCACAAAATGCTTTTAGCCTTGATATTTTCTGAAAGAATATACATTTATGAGAAAAAAAGTTATACATTTTTGTTAATGTTTTTAAGCACATCATCTTCACTCCATTAGATATCAAAACTCTCTTTTTTGCACTTATGATATCTTTTTTCCACATTAGTATTCATGTTATAAGTGTTGAGTTATGTTCTACAGTCTTAGGGAAGCATACAGTTCCTAAAATTGGTGACCATATCTTCATTTTTAAAAAATAGACTTTATTTTTTAGTGCAATTTTAGATTAACAGCAGAATTGAGTAGAAAGTATGATTTTCCAAATACTCCCTGCCCCCACACATGCCTAGCCTCTCTCTTTATCAACATCTCCCACCAGATAGTGCATTGGTTACAAATGACAAACCCACATTGACACTTCATCATCACCCAAGATAGTTTATATTAGGGTTCACTCTCTTTGGTGTTGTACATTCTATAGGTCTAGATTAATTTATAATGACATATAGTTACCATTATGATACAGAATATCATACAGAGTAATTTCACTGCCCTAAAAATTCTCCGTGTTCTCCCTATTTATCTATCCCTCTCCTCAACCTCTGGGAACCACTGATCCCATCTTCATAATTTTGCCTTTTTCTGAATGTTATATAGCTGAAATCACACAGTTGTAGCCTCTCAGACTGATTTCTCTCACTTAGTAATATGTATTTAAGTTTCCTCCATGTCTTTTCATGGCTCAATAGCACATCTGTTTTTAGCACTGAATAATATTTTGTATGGATATACCAAAGTCTCTTTATCCATTCACATACTGAAAGACCTTTTGGTTACTTCAAAGTTTGGGGAATTACAAATAAACCTGATGTATACATCCATATGCAGGTTTTTGTGTGAATATAAGTTTTCAGTTCCTTTGTGTAAATACCAAGGAATGCAATTGTTGGATTGTATGGTAAGAGTATGTTTAGTTTTGTAAGAAAACACCAAACTATCTTCAAAAGTGGCTGCACCATTTTTTATTTTCACCAGCAATGAATGAGAGTTCCCTACCAGCATTTGATGTTGTTAGTGTTTTGGATTTTGGCCACTCTAATAGTTGTGTGATTTGAAATAACTCATTTTAACTTGCATTTCTCTGGTGATATATGATGTGGAGCATCTTTTCATATGCTTATTTGCCATCTATATATCTTCTTTGGTGAGATGTCTGTAAAGGTGTTTGGCTCATTTTTTAGTTTGATTGCTTATATTCTTGTTGAGTTTTAAGACTCATTCTTTGTATATTTTGGATAATAGCACTTTATTGGATTCATCTTTTGCAAGTCTTTTCTCCCAGTCTGTGGCTTGTTGTTTAATTCTTAACAGTGTTTCCCACAGAGAAAAAGTTTTTAATTTTAAAGAAAACCAGCTTATACATTATTTTTTTAATGGATCATGCCTTTAGTGTTGCATCTAAAAAGTAAGCGCCAAACTCAAGGTATCTTCTAAGAGTTTGATAATTTCACATTTTACATTTAGGTCTGTAATTCATTTGAGTTAAGTTTTGTGGAAGTTATAAGGTCTTTGTCTAGATTTTATTTATTTATTTATTTATTTACTTACTTACTTACTTACTTACTTGCTTATTTATTTTGCATGTGGATATCTAGTTGTTCTAACACTACTGAAAAGACTATCTTTGCTCCATTGTATTGCTTTTGCTCCTTTGTCAAAAAATCAATTGACTATATGTACATGAGTCTATTTCTAAGCTCCTTATTCTGTTCCATTGATCTATTTGTCTTTTTTTTAATTTTTTTTATCAGTACCATACTGTCTTGATTACTGTAGCTTTATGGTAAGTCTTAAAGTTGGACAGTGTCAGTTCTCCAATTTTGTTCTTCTCTTTCAATATTATATAGGCTATTCTGAGTCTTTTGCCTCTCCAAATAAACTTCAGAATTAGTTTGTCAATGTTCACAAAATTACTTGCTGGGATTTTGATCAGATTGCACTGAATCTATAGATCGAGTTGAAAAGAAACAAAATTGAGTCTTATTATCCATGAACATGAAATATCTCTCCATTTATTTGATTCTTTGATTTTTTTAATTTTTTTATCAGAGTTTTATAGTTTTCCTAATATAGATCCTGCATATATTTTGTTAGATCGATACCTAAGTATTTCATTTTGGGGGTTGCTAATGAAAATGGTGTCGTGTTTTTATTTCAAATTCCACTTGTTTATTGCTGGTGTTTAAGAAAGCAGTTGGCTTTTTTAATATTAACATTTTATCCCACAATTTTTTAATTATGACTTATTAGTTTCAGGAGTTTTTTTTTGTCAATTATTTTAGATTTTCTACATAAATAACCATGTCATCTGTAAACAAAGATAGTTTTATGGATTCTTTCCCAATCTATACACTTTTTGTTTCTTTTTCTTCCATGTATTCTTAATGTTGGAGGCAATCTGGGTTCAGAGAATAGCATTAATTCAAAAAATGCAACATAAGTGATTATATTTCTTTCCATTTCCTCATTTCTTATTCTTCTCTCTCTCTCTCTTTCTCTTTCTCTCTTTCTCTCTCTCCTATATATATATACTCTCTCTCTCTCTCTCTCTCTCTCTCTCTCTCTCTCTCTCCTCTCTCTCTCTCTCTCTCTCACGCACACACACACGGCAGAAACACAAACATACCTGGGGTTATAGGCACAGACTACTTTTCAAACTATAACAAAATATTTGGAAGTCATAACACCTAATGACAATGTGCAGACTGCCTCCTCAAGGAGTATAATGGAAAGTTTAAAATCAAAGAGACCTTGTTGTGAATTATGGTTCCCCCAAGTAATAAATTTGCTCTATGATGAATTTCTCTACCTCTCTGCATCTGTTGTTTTCATCAGAGTAGTGAGGAAAGTAAACCCTATCTCATAGGGCAGGCATCTCAAGAAGAATTTGCTGAGACAACGTGAAGGGCAAATGCTTTCTATCATACCTGGTATATGGCAGGTACTCAAGAAACATCCTCTTCTATCATATGAGAAATACTTAATTCTGGTGTGTCAGACAACAAAGAGCAGATCATTTATAACCAAGGTGTCAACCTTACCACCAAGACTGCACTACCAAATAAAGTCAGGGAATTAATTAAGAATGCATCACTGCTTCTTTCCTCAAGGAAGGAAAGAAGGAAAGAAAATGAAAAGGAAGGAAAAAGAAAAACTCAATCTGAAATATCACACATTAAAGGAAAACCCCAGAACTCCATGGGTCTATTGTGCCTGTATGCCCTGGTGTCGCCTTAATTCTCCATCTACTTGATGCTTGCCAGGACATCTACATGCTGCACCTGCGCCTTGTGGATACAGGAAAAAATACGAAACAGTAATCTGATATTACTGGAAAGGCACCTCTGGAAATACTAATTAGGTTTTCTTCAGCCTTTTTAATTTAGTGAGTTCTAAGAGAAGATCACACCTCTCCCAACACTTATAAAGAGAATGTGTGAGTGAGATTGTGTGTGAGTAATACCTATTTGATGCTGAGGCAATGGGTTGCCATGGTATCAATCAGACATTGTCTTCATTAAGGAATAGAAATTAAAACTGAAAACGTTTGAGTGTAATTGTTTTTGTTTGTCCCTGTAAGCAGTGTTAATGCTTGGGAAAAGAATAGGTCTGGTTTTATTGTTGTTTTCTGGTTAAACAATGGTACATTAAAATGAGAAGAATATGAAATAGTGTGATGCATTTAAAGCAACAGAATCCCCCAAAGGAGCTCATTATTCTTATAAATTTACATTATCAAAGGATGTGGAAATGCCGAAAAGCAAGTTCTTAATGGTCAGAAGCAATGGTGTCATCTCAAGCCAAAGAGAGTGAGTTGGTGGCTAATGGAGTAAAGTGCGAGATTGATCTGGAAGCCTAATTGGCTATTTTTATGGCTTTAAAATTCTGAACTTATATTAGAGCTATAAAATATCCATTGTGCTTTGGGGAACATCTGTGCATTTAACTCTTATAATAAAAGAAATATTGCAAATCAAGAGAGGTAACCTGCTATGGAGAAAAACAAGAGAATGATTAACTTGAAATTCAGGAGAAAGGTTGCCCATGGGGATGAAGTAGAGGGAGAAAAGGGCTTCACAGACATTGGTAATGTTCAGTTTCTTAAGTTGAAGGATATTTTATTTTTCTTCTTGGAACTCTACGTAGACGTTGCATATGCTCACAATAAAAACTGAGAGAGAGAGAGAGAGAGAGTAGAATATGGCAAGCAAATGGAACTAGCGGCAGTGGATTTAAGTCTTGAGTCTCCTGCTAACGAGCTAAATGATTGACATGTCATCTTGGCTAAGACTCAGTTTTCTAATCCGTAAAATAAGGCATGCTAAGTGGTCACTACGTTTTCTTCCATCTTAAAAATTACCTGTTTATTTATCACATGGAATACTATATTGCTGAATTAATCATGTTGGGGAAATACTATCTTTTCATCATGCAGAACCAAAAGAGCCTACAATTACCGTCTGATCATTCATCCCAATTTGACTAGCAGAGTAAGTTATTTTCTTATCTCAGGTGAACCCCTATAAGTAACCCTGCTATTAATTGAGCAGAATTTGGGAGGGTCTTTATAAGGCATGATATTATGAAATCAGCGATGGGGCTTACAATATGGAAGTCAGAGGTCCTATCTGACACCAGCACTCCACACTTCTCTCTGTTGTCAGCTTGTCTTGTCATTCAGAGATTCTCTGAATATAAAATAACAATATAATGACCTCAAGAGGAATCTAATTATTTCATGTGCTTTATATTTTCCCCAAAATTACCAAAAAAGTAACTATGCTTTTCAGGACTGGGATAACCACTCTACCCATAGGGTTTTAAGGAAATGCTCCCTTTTAGTTTTTAAAATCAAGAAGACAGAAATATTCTCTTTCCTCATCTTTTCCACAAGTGTTTATAGAGTGCCTACTGTGGGTCAAGTCCTATGTTGGTTGCTGGTTCCTACTTAATTTCTCAGATAAGAGATAGGAAATGTGATTATTATAAATGTGTTCTGGAATATTGTAGCAAAATTTCCAGGCTCTGGTGTTCATTCATACTCATTTGGATTTGTGCAACAGGATAGATTTGGGCTGCTGTCTTATACTTCTGATTTGTTTTAGGCGCCAGTGTCAACTGAACTAGGACACACTTTTGTGGACTCCTTAGCTCCATCCTGAGGGCAGGGCTGCCCACAGCTGTGCAGTATTGCACCTATTATTTATTAACATGGTGGACTCTCAACAGAGTACTGCACAGGTGAAGTATTTCTTAGTGGTTTCTCAGGCAGAACCCCATGGGATACTGTCGGAGACTCGACCACTCACATTCTGAAGTTAAATGCCAAGCTCTCAAAACTGAGGCAAACGTCTTAATTTCTGGAAGGCTCAATTTATTCCCTCTGAAAGGGGAAACTATCTCAAGAATTATAACGAGTGCTGTGAACACTTACAGCGTAAGATGTGTAAGGCACTGAGCTCAAGGCACTTAATATTAATCCCCCCAAAATTACGTATGCTTCCTCTTAATGTCCTAACTAACATAATTAAATAAACAGTCATGTTTCAAACAGAAAGCTTTTGTCCTCAGAGGAACCGCCTGCTACCTTCCTGCTCCATTGGTTCCAATGAGAGTCCAGCTGAAGGAACTGGGAAGCATCCAATTCTCTCAAATATGTCCAAGCATCTTTGAGGAATAATCAAATTCAAATTTAAGCCCACACTTAAATTAAGGGGGGCAACACTGGACACCAAATGTGGTACGGCATCTTGGGAAGCAATCAAAAGACTGCTGTCATCAAGACGCTACTTTGAAGGTGATTCGGTCACTTTCCTTATACAACCCCTTTCAATAAGAGTTTAGTATAAGGATTTACAAGAGAAGTTTTCAAAATGTCTGTGATATGTAAAAGAGGGCAAGCCATTCCTATGATAATCAAAATTATCAAGAAAAGATATGTTCATTCTAAGTGTTGAAAGAAAAAGGAAACCCCTCAGGAAATTAAATCTGAGTACTGTGACATTCTGCTGTTTATGCAAACATCCAGGTAGTGACAAAAACATACAATTTATGTGAACTTTCTGCTGCTGTGTTTTTCTCATTTTATTCGTTTCCGGTTATTTTTAATGTTTTCGATGTATTCAGAGAACTAGTAGGTAATATCTGTGGGATACTAGGTGGGGTTCAAATCCACATGCAAACAGAGAAACTGAGCTTTATCCAATAAGTGACCAAAAGGAGAACCCAGGTCTCTCACACTCTACCCATGTGCTTCCAGGGTTTTCCTCTATGAGTTCGCGGTTATATGTTGCTACAAACAGGTGTCTGTAGCAAGGGCTTTGTGCTTTGTGCCTGTCATTTATGAACATGTAGACCTTCAACAGAATACTGCACAGGTGATTGATGCATTCCATGAAAGAATCAAAGTAGGTTGTCTTGAAATCTAAGATTTAAATTAAGTGAAATTATGTTTATTTCAGTCAAAAAAATTGTTACTACTACTCTGTTTATCATTTTTTGGGATTTAATATTAAGGTAACAATTATCTTTTAAAACCATTTCACATCTAAAAATAAAATTAAATGTTGATGTGTTGAAATCACTACTGAATATCACTATTACAAGTGACTTAGGAAACATAGAGTACATATAGTTAACAGTAAAGCCAGATATTTAAAAATCCAAATTTATTTGCCATGTTGAAAAAAATGTGATTTTTCTCATTTCAAGAAGAAAATATTAAAATTACTCTTAATATGATATATTTCAGACCTCAGCTTTTATATTTTATCATGTTATTATTGACTCCAAATATTTTTTGCCTGTTTTTCTTAACTGAGAAACATTTTATTTTTATTGCCAAGACAAAGGAAAATAATTTAGAATCAATAATAAGATGCCTTAATTTTGAAAATGACTTCCTATGTGGATGTTTAATAGGTTTTCAAATTAAGCCGAAGTTCTCATGATAAACATTTTTATGGCATAATTTCATCAAAGTATTTCCATCACTGTCATGCCTCTTCCTCCCTCTACACATGGAATCTGTATTCTTTGTCCACTTTCCAAATAGGGAGCTGAGTTTTAACCTAGAAGGCTAAACACTAGAACTGAGGAGAGGTCAAATCAAGGTCAGAAAGAGACTGGTGTCATGTCTTCCAATTATGCCATTTCTATTTAAAGCTCCTCAAAAAAAAAAATTAAGAATAATGCAAATTCTAAATACTACTGTTAAAGGATAGAGTTATTCTTTAAATCTTTAAAACATTATAATTGAAGATGACTGTGTCAACTTTTCTCATCCTAAATGGCCAAGAAAGACAGTAATTGTGTGTCTGATGCTGAGGTTTGGTATTTTAGTAGAAGAACTCAAAGAATGACTTGTATTTAACTCTATTACAACAGGAATCTGCAATAACGAATGGAAGTGGTCATTGACCTAGAGAAAGATCACTTTGAACATGACACTATTACATAAAGTGTCAGCATTTATTTTAGATAACCACTGTTTAAAAGCAGTTGTGAATATATTCCAAAGAATAAAATGCTAGCTACTAGATTTTGAGAAGCAGAAAAAAACATGATACTAAGTTTCTGGGGGGTGATATATTGTGGCCGATATGGCTGAGGTGGTTTGTTTTAGCGTTTATAGCAATGAAGGTAATCAGGTGATTCTTAATGTTGCCAAGAGTACTGCAGTGGAGCCATTAAAGGAAGGAGAAAGGGAGAGCGTTTGGAAGGTCAGAACTTTGGTTCCGGAAGATTTCAATTAGGTATTGATTTCATTGACACTTATAGCATCCTAAAAGTGGAAAATGAGTCTATGAAAAATTGCTTTGTTTCAGAAGGTTGGGTGGATGCCCAACTAATATCAAGCTTTATCAGCTTGTATTCTAGTGGCAAGTTCCATTCATTAACGCTTGATTTTTTTAACATCTCTTTTTTTCTTATCACTTGGTATTTTAGGTATGTGGTGTCATTAATTCCCAAAATATTCCAGTTGATGAGACGAATGGTGGAGAGAGGCAGATATGTATATGTACACACCACAGGGAAAATGCTGAGTGGGTAAATGAATGTGCGAATACTCAAATCTAAACAGACTGAAAAAGCAACTACATTCAGCCAGCCTTTGATCTACCTAATCACAACTCTGATCTGAAGAGGTTTTTACATATCTCAAGTTTCTGGCACGTTTTTTGATCCTCAGTGCACACAGCAGAGAGCTTCGGGAACTGCTTAAGCGCCTAAAGAGGGACAAGGAAAAGGAGAGTAAATCTCTTAATCAAGTGTAAAAGGAACCACTGAGACAGTCTTAGTTTAGGCATTTTAAGAATTTGTAAAAGCAGGAATTTGGGGTTTGGGTTTTTTATTTTTTGGTATGACTGATTTTTTAAGTGAATTGGTACTATAATTTGGAATTTGCTAAGATAGTATGTATTAGTTAACATTTCTGAAATGATTCCTATTATCCTAATAATTAGAACAATATTCTAATTGTTAATGTGTTAATTTCATTAATTCTCCCAGCAGCCTTTAAAATTCTAATATTATCTTAATTTTACACAAGAGTGTGCTGAGGAGATTGGGAAGGTATTTATTATTCCAATATCATTTAAAAGAAAATAGAGATGCTGGGAAAAAACAAAAAAACAAAAAAAAACAAAAAACAAAAAAATTTGTGTAAGGTCATTGAAAGAAAAAGGACAGAACCAGGAACCAAAGTTAGGCAATCTGGTTGCAGAGACCGCACATATACCTACTCCACTGTACTGTGACCATATTTATCCACAAATCATCTCACATTCTGTCTTATATTTTAACATATAATCAGTGAAGGGAGGAGTCAAGTGAGAATTCTGAGCCCTAATCCACAAGTGTCCCTTGCATATATATCATCTTTGTTGTCATGTAATGTTTCCTCCTTTTGAAAAGTTCTCCCCACCAATTTTACACTTTCAGTAGTCACATTCTGTGTGTACAAAAACCTGTCAAAACATGGATACGAGGGTGTGTTTCAGGAATAGCAAATAGTTAAACATGCCTGGAGGTGTCAAGTGGGATTGAGGATAAGAGGTCATGGGCTAGCTTTGGAAAAGAGAGTTGGAGTCGGATCTTCCTTCAGGCAGAAAAAGGCATGAGCAAAAATATTCAGGGAGAATACTTTTTCGCTTTTCTGGGGGAAAGGTGAATGTACATTGGAAAAACTGTGTAAGATATCGTGTGTTATCTATTTTACTTTAAAAATTAGCTGTTTTAACTTGTCATATCGTGGTTAGAGTAAGAATGGCTGCGGAGATCAGAACGAAAAAAGTTTTAGAAATAGTAGCCTTGTAACTTATCATTTGAACAGCTGAAATATATTTACAAGGGAGAAAATATATTTACAAGGGAGAAAATAATGAAAGATAGGATGAGAAATGGCAATTCTGGGGAGGACTCTATGAGTTTTGTGATTTTAACTGAACTATTGGATAGAATGACAAGGTGTTAAGTTTACTCTGATTGGAGGGAAAAGATCTCTGAAAATACTGAGGTGGCAAAACACCATGGAAACATTTACCTACAAGTTAATGAACAGGAAATTAGGCATAATGACGGCATAGGCTATCAAGAAGACCAATCAAAGCCAGTAGCAGAGAATGACTGCAAGGTGCCTGCGAAAGCATCTATCAGCCCATACAAAGTGTTTATAAAGTAATAAGTCAGACTTTTTAGCAAATAACTCAATATACCAATTTCAAATAATTTTTGTCACCTCCAAAACAGATTCCATGGGTAAGCTTAATGAGTTATTGTCATGGCTAAAAATACACCAGGGACTATTCTTTGAGAATTGCCATCATGACTGAGGACCATTCTTTTGAAAGCCTTTAATACAACAAATAGTGATCTTTTTTTTTCCTTTGATTTGGGGAAAATGTGTTTAAAAATTATAGAATTATGTCTAATAAAAATTATAGAATTATGCTCTAAATTCGCATCATAATCTGGGGTCAACAAGAAGTTGTGATTATAAAGAAAAAGATATGTGTTATTGACTGAAAGCCCTTCTATCTGAAGTCCTGCCTACTACCTGGCCAAGTTTTTCCACACTTCCCATCATATCTTACTTGAGAAACAGAGCCTACCTGAAGGCTAGCAAACAGGCTCCAATACTTTAGGCCCGTGTGAATTTTCATTTACTATTTTCTGGACCTCAGTCCTGACCCCTTTCCATTTTCATCTGGCAAAATCCTTCCTTTTAAGATTTTGTTTAGATTTTATCTCCTGACTATAAAGCCATCTCTGACCCTCAGTACAACTTGGAACATACATCCACTGGCATGTACCTTATTTTCCCTTCCTCTTCAAGCTGTATGCTTATTGAAGTCAAGCATCGTGTTTCATTTTTCTTTGTATCTGTAGCTTCTATAGAGTAACTAGCACATAATCAGTCCTCAATAAATATTTTCTGAATAAGTGAATGAAATAAGCCTACTCTGGAGAATGTTAAGCAAAGTAGCATCACAGAAAATTGCTTTGAAAAATTAATATCTATCTTCGATGTGTACATTTTGGCATATTGGTTAAAAATTGGTCTATCTTTAGTCTCACCTTTTAGAAAGTATATAATCTTACTCATGTGCAGATTGTGCTTACCTCATTAGAAAGAACCAAGAGGAGAGAAATTCCATTGTATCAACAAAAAGAATAAAAAAACAAACAAAACAAAACAAAAAATGGTAGTGAATGTGATAGAAACAAACTGTAATTATAGCTTCGAATTCTTTGTGCTGCCTTTGTTTTTCTCTATTAATTATTTAGATATTTCATATGTACAATATATAAAAATGATTTTAAAACATTTTATCCAAAGCATATTTAAAGAGACTCTGAAAAGAGAGCATCTATTGTCTGAAGTAGAATATACCCATGCTTAATGAAATGTCAAGACATTGAAATGCTTATCCATTTTATAGGACTTTAGAAGAGCAAATAATCACCAACATGAGCAGAAACATCTATGATGCCAAATTTAGTAACATTCAAATTCATAGAGACCCCTTCCTGGACTCAAGGTACATATTGCAGCACCATGTTTCAAGTCCACTGGGCCTCTACCGAGCCTGCCCCAGAGAGCTCGCTCCATGCATGACCTTTACAAATGATGCAGAGAAGCCTGACAGTCCCTTGCAAAGGGAGTTAGGGCCCTGATCTTCATGTGGCTACTTATCTCCAGTAGTCAATTAGCACACCTCACAAAGCACTGATTAAAGCCTTTTTGTAAAAACCCATATGATGGTCTGTATATTTAAATAATGGCCAGGCAGATAGACATCTTTGCAATATGTGTTTCCACTTTTCTAATTGCTGATTCAATAAGAAGTTTCTGTACTGTTGAAATCCTACCCATTATTACTGAAATGGAAGTGAAGTTGAGTCCACTCATGCTGTATTTATGGCAATTTGATTTTAATATATCAGGAGATGTAGTAGCAAAGAAGAGACAAGTATGCAACCAAATAAATTTTTTTAAAAAATACTTCTGGATCCCAGTATTTCACAATGAGATATAAAAGTATAAATCAGTGGAATTAATGCACCTCATTTTAAATTGGTAGGCTTTTCTCTTCTAATACACTTATTTTATTTTGTTTTTAAATAATTTTTAATTCTTTTCCAGGAAGAAACTTCATTATAATATGTATTATATATTCTAGTTTCTCTCTTCTAAAAAATCCAGATCTAACACATACTACTTAACAAATATTTTATTAACAACAAAATATGTTGCATAAAATACCAGATGAAGTTACAGAGACTTCAAACTCGGTTGTAATTCAGCAGTTTCAGTGTGGTTTTCATTGGGCTCTCTTTGACCCTTTTCCTCATCTCCCCCCTAAACTTCTGCCTGCTCTACCTCTATTGTTTTATCACACCTGGCCATTAACCTCCACTAATTACCAGCAGATTATTGTTTCTGAGTCATAAACTACTCATAGTCTGATCAAATTACAATTGTACCCCTTTGTTGGAGCAAGACGTTGCCAGTCTTTGAGGCTGCTCTGACCCCTGGAGGGGTCTTTTCAGCTGTCTCTTTCCTTGATTCTCTCTGTTAAACTTCTAGATGATCTACTATTTTACTCTCACTGTTAAGTCTTGTAGATCACCTTCTTAATTGCTCACTATCAGTATCGTCACAGTTTTTGACAGTGCCCTTACGCATGAACTTCTACATGATTCTGTTTCACATAAAATTAGTCCCTTTTAGGCAGACACACTGGAGTTCTTTGTTCTTAAGGCCTGTCTATCCCCTATTAACCTAAAGACAAAAGGCCAAAATAAGAGGCAACAAGCATTTATTTGGGATAGAAAAGAACTGCAGTTTGGTAAGCACAGGTTCAGGCAGAAACCCAAATAATGTCCTAATTACAGGATGAAGTCAAGGGATTTTTTTAATGAGAACTGGAAAGGAATAATTACATAGATAGAAGAAAGAAATTTCTATTGGTGCTGACCAGCTGAGTTACTCTTTAGCCGTGTATGGCTGGTTACTGATTCTATCTTCTGGAATATTGTCCATAATCATCAGTCTTTGCAGTAAGGGTGTCTGCTTTTCCTGTTGTCTTCACAATTGTTTGTAAGACAATGTTGCTCTGGCCCAGCCCAAAGGTTATTTTGCCCAGTCCAAACATTCCAAAGATTCAAGGAGCAAGACATGCAAGGCAGTTCCCCTGAAATGCATGTTCTAGCTCCATTTTAAAATGGCTCTACTTATGTCAACTTTTCATATCCCCTAAGCGGAACCTCTATGCCCCTGCATCAGAGCTGGGGCTGGGGTAAGCTGCTCACTTTACTCAAAACAATACCCCTGCTCTCTTACAGGGTTTCTGCTTAAGGACTTTATTCTTTTCAGCTTGACCCTCCCAACATGGAACTTCTGCCCTATAAGCAAGCTGGGACAGGGGAGACCAGGGTCTAGTATTTTCAGCCAGCTATGTCTGAGTTAGAGCTTCTTCCCTACAAGTAGGGGATTGGTAGAGAAAGGGAGTTACTTCAATACAAAGCAGGAAGCTGGGGTGATAAATGATTTAAACAGTCTGCCTCTCCTAGGGTAAAACTGTAGGTCTACACTGAGAGATGGAAAGAGAGGTAACCCCATCATCTTAGCCATGCTCACCCAGAAAAGAGTTTCTGTCACACTGTGCTAAGGAGTAGAGTGAATATGAGCAGATTGTGGCTCAAATGTGACAGTGTTTTGCTGTTTTTACAGAGATTTAGTAGATGTTCTTAAATAGATGTTTCTCTACTCGATATACTCCCTTAGGACAATTTTCAAAGACAGCAATTAAAAGGTTGTTTCACTGGAGAGAGGGTCTTCTAAGCTCTAAGTCTACAACTTAGGAAGTAAAGCTCTCCTTGTTAAATTCTCATGATGATGACAATCTAAATATTTACCTGTTTTTTATTGTTGGATGAGAAGAGTGTCATTTAATATTAATCAATATGTTGCTTTATAAATTCTAATTACATGTGTTTAGGCATCTCAATAAGATAAAATGCTTTAACACAAAGTATGCATTTCTTATTCTTATTAAAACGCGCTCAAAAGCCTTCTGGAGTAAAAGAAGAGCAATTTTTCACTCTTAAACTTTCCATATTGACAGGTTTCCTCAGCTATATCCACCTCACAAGACAATGGAGAATAATGGGTTCTATTAATCCCATCATAAGATCTACCAGCCTAGGATTGCACTCAGGCATTTAATAGCAATTAATTGATTTCCATTAATGATCTCATCTATAAGATCTCTGTTATGAGTTGAATTGTAGCTCCCAAAAATTCATATGTTGGCAAATAAGGTCAGAATGTGACCTTATTTAAAAATAGGGTCTTTAAACATATAATTAGTTAAGATCTTCATACTGATAGAAAGTGATTTCTTACTAGCTAGTGTGTTACTCCAAGTCACCATAAATTACTCAGAATTTATATAATGTTCAGAAGACCTGAGAGTATTATAAAATTGACCCTTTAAAATAAAGAGCTGTGGAAGATGAAGACTACATAGTGGCTAATAGAGACTGTCTCATGAAATCCATCAGAAAGTGTATTGTAAGAAGTATGTTTTAGTATAAAATATCAAAGGAAAATGGAATAAATCAACTGGCAACAATAAAGAAGGAACATGAATATATCATACATATGAGAAAATTCAGTGCTAGGTTTTATTTCCTGTGCAGTCTACTCCAAGGTTTCACAATCATTTATTCATTTAACAAATATTTATTGAGTGCCTCTAGCTCTGGTGTTTATTAATTATCTGTTAAAATAAAGTGAAGCTGTAAGCCTATCTTTAAGTCCCTGGCAACTCATTCTCATCTCTGCTTAGTTAGTGCTACTTCCAGTTACTTGAAAACACATCCATGTCCTCAGATTTCTAGTGCCTGCTAGAACCCATATATCTGATCTTCCTCTGTACCTCTGTCTGACCCAAGGCTCACAGTCAAAGTCTCTGTCAAGGGCTGGTTTCTACTTCTAAATGTTGTGCAAGTTGTACAGGGGCCTTTGTGGTAATCCTTGATCCCAGAGAAAAATGCTAAGGGAAAGAACCAAATTTTGACAAATGGAAACTGGCCTCTGGTTGTATCAATTTTCAGTAAAGTTGCCCATAGGTCAAGAGATAAATTTAACAACTCATTTGTGAGTATGTGGAGGCTTCAGGCTGAGGTATATTTAAAAACAAAAAGAACATCTGCTTCTTCCTTTAGTTAAATTATTGGTCTTAAGCTTCTAGTGATGTTTTTGTGGATAATTAAAAAAAAAACCTGAGGAAATGAGATTAATGGTATCATTTGTCAATTTCAATCTAAAGTTTATGATTAGTAATATAAAGCCTTAATAATAAGTATAATTTTAATATCAAAAGGAAATTAGTCTTTGTCCTGTATCATTTGCTCTCAGAGAATTCTGAAAGATTCCTCACAAAGCAAGCACTACATTTTTGTTCCATCCACATACATTATAGTTACATCAAATAACATATAGGAGATCTTAATGTTGTAAACACCTACAAAATTGAGTCTTTGGAACTTTCTCCTTCCACTAGAACCCGTGTTTGAATAAGCTTAGGCTGTGAGAATGTGGGCAAGAACCCTGTTTCACTAAAGCTCAGAGCCATGCACCTGGGCTTAGTGTTTGAATCACCTTCTCATGTGCTCTGCAAAAAGTTGTTTTGCTTTCTCCCTGCCGGTATTCTCCATGTATCGCCTTATGGTCCTAACCCTTCTGGAGCTGGTGGCTTCCTCATGACCATGGCAGTGACCATGACAGTGGGTTGGGTCCTTTTTCATCACCAGCTGCACCAAGAGATTTAATTACCTGAAGAAGCCCCACAATATATTATAGAAAACAAGGGAACTTAGTAGTCATTCTCACCTTTTTCTTTTCCTGCTACCAAATTTTTAAACCTCAAAATAAATTTGAATTCTCAAATTGGCAGGTTACATGGTGAGTTTGATTAAGTGCTTTACACTGAAGAACTCGTAAATGACAACATTCTTTGTTGGCGTATGAAACGTGAAAAAACAGTTAGCCTCTCTTACCATAAGAGCAACTACACTGAGATATCGTTTCCTTCCTATTATGCTGACAAAAATCCAAATGTTTGACAGTGTTGTCTGCTGGGGAGGCTGTGGAGGAAGAGGTACCCTCATGCATTGCACAGCACAACTCTACGAACAGATTAAACGTTATATAACAAAGTTGATCCTTGCATTTGTCCTTGACCCAGAAACCCTACTTCTTAGAACTTACCCTTAAGTTATACCTCCAAAACATAAAACAATATTTAACAACTCTATTCATTACAGCATCACTTAACTTACAGTAACAAAAATTTAGAATCAGCCCAAATGTGAATCATAAGAGACCGGTTGAATAAATTATGATATAGCTACACAATGGAGCATAATTCAGCTTTGAACGGAAAAGAAGAAAAATAAATCTACATTCTAATCGGAGCAATTTCCAAGATATATTGAGGTATATTATTAAAAACCTAATTTTTCAAGAAGTATATGTAGCCCTTTATGTAAGAAAAAAAATACACACACACACTTATTTTTACAAAAGGAAACACTAGAAGGGCAAACAAAAATTAATGAAAATAGGCAAGAATAGGATAAGAGAGACAGGAATGAAAGGATACTTCTCTAAATACACTTTGTTATATAGATTTGACTATGGAGATGACATAAAATAACAAAAATTCAAAACCAAAAATAGAATTATGTATATGAACAAATCTACCTGTAGATCAAATTAATAACATAACTACAAAGAAAAGATTTATTTTAAATTTATTTAAAACAATATTTTGGCTACTATGTGGAATATATCCTAAAAAATAAATAGAGCTACAAAGAAACATGAACCTTACATCAAATTTATAGTTGTAATATCAGTACCAATCATTTTGAAACTATCCTATATATAGTGTACAATAATGAAAAAAGTAAATATATTAATGTTGTAGGAACCAAGATTTTTAGTATAAAAAAAGAGTTATAAGTATAAAATGAAAGTAGATAAGTCAAAAGTTGTTTTTTCCAGTTCTGATTTAACACAACAGTATGAACTCATGATTTTTTTCAAAAATATGTTTTGTATACTATGTCCACTAAAAAGAAGTAAAAGAAATTAAAAACAAACAAACAAACAAAAAACCTGCAGTTAAGACACCAAGAATCCTGACTGTCAAGTCTAAATATCATTCCCTACTAAAAGGAAATTCTTTGGAGGAAAGACTAATTCCCAGCCCAGGGGAAGAAACATACAAGGTGAGCCTGGAATACCTTGTCCTAGCAGCTACCACGGACTCATAGGCCATATTAAAAGGAAACCAAAGCCAACATGAAGAGACTTCCACTGGCAAAGATGAAACAATTGTAACTAAAATAGCAACGAATGCAATTCATTGAAATACATTAATATATTTTTAAGATATGTTTGAATTATTATTCAAAGCAATTTTTTAAGCCCAAACAGAAAAATAGCTTATTAAACATTTTGTATATATCTAAGATGCCAACTTCTTACTCCCAAAGCTGCCCATTAAAAATAAGGAACTAAGCATTTATCTTGCCTTTCCAATAGGAACTGCATTTCATGGTAACCAAGTTGCCTCAGTTGATGAGGGCAAGTTCTTGTCCAAAAGAAATTTCAGTTAATAAATCTAGAGAGAATAATAGAATTGGAAAAAATCATCATTTTGAAATTCCAAAGGAAATAATAGATTTAGCAAGGATCATTAATGGATAAAGTCATGTGATAAAAGGTGGATGGGAAACTTCATAAGTAGAGATCAGACTGTCTTAGCATCATAGAAAGTGGGACAAGACATCGCGTATCTCCTAAAATAGAGCAATATGAAAGACACATCACCACTTCCTCTCCAGAAAAGAACAAAAATGTAATCAAGTTAACACCATAATGAATCAAGCAGAAAATTCTAAAATGTGGGATTTCTAAAGCGTAACTGGTCTTGTTTTTCTTCAAAAGTGAGAATGGAATGACAAATGGAATATACTCCTTAAGGAAAAAGGAAAAGAAAGAAAGGAAGGCAGGATAACAGACGAAGCAAATGTGGCAAAATGTTAATAATGTTGAAGTTATGTGAATGAAGTAGGGAGTCTTATGATACTAGTCTTTCCACGTGTTTTGTTTGAAACTTTTCTTAATAACAAATTCAAAAAATGTTTTTGTTTTATGGTACATAGAAACCTTGGAGCAATTGACTTGCTCTAATCTCCACAGTAACCAAGTCAGTTGTAGATGACACTGTACCTGCCAAGGAAGCTATAGGTGGAAGTCGACAGGCTGGCTACTAGTTTCAGCTGAATAGTCAAAGCATAAATGCTGAATTGATAATAATAAACATTCCTTTTAAAGAGATCGAACCATCTTAAAGCACTTATCACATAATGTAGATACCCCCTCTTTCCAGGTAAATAAATGAGAACTCGAATTTTATCTCTTTTCTCAAATCTTGAGATCGTGACTGTGAATCTACCTTAGTAATTTCCTTCTGCACCAGCGAATCAGTCACCAGCTGGACTTTCTTCTGTCCTGTGTACAGAACGATTTCTGGCACAGTGAGGACTTAAAAAGAAAGCAGACCGTCTCAGTCCATTTGGACAATTCTAATGAAATACAGGCATAACTCGTTTTGTTGCACTTTGCTTTATTGCACTTTATAGATCGTGTGTTTCTACATATTGAAGGTTTTTGGCAATCCTGCGTGGAGCAAGTCTATCGACTCCATTTTTCCAACAGCATCTGCTCACTGCATGTCTCTGTGTCACATTTTGGTAATTCTCACAATATTTCAAACATTTTATTATTATTATGTTTGTTACAGTGATCTATGATCAGTGATCTTTGATGTTACTATTGTAATTGTTTGTTTTAGGGTTTTGTGAACCACGCCCATACAAGACAGTGAACATAACCAATAAATGTCGTGCATGTTCTGACTGCTCCACTGACAGGCCATTCCCAGTCTCTCCTTCTCTCTTCCTGCCTCCCTCTTCCCTGAGACACAACAATATTGAAATTAGGTCAATTAATAACCCTATACTGGCTTCTAAATGCTCAAGTTAAAGGAAGAGTCCCACATCTCTCACTTTAAATCAAAAGGCAGAAATGATTAAGCTTAGTGGGGAAGGCATGTCAAAAGCTGAGACAGGTTGAAAGCTAGGCCTCTTACTCCAAACAGGTTAGCCAGGTTGTAAATGCAAAAGAAATGTCCTTGAAAAAAAATTAAAAGTGCTACTTCAGTGAACACACAAAGGATAAGAAAGTGAAACAGCCTTATTGCTGATATGGAGAAAGTTTTAGTGGTCTGGATAAGTCAAACCTGCCACAGAATTCCCTGTAGTGTGATGCCATGAGAGTACAGGATCTGTGCCAGGGTGTAATCGAATAAGGCCAGGAAGGCAGGATGGACCCAGCCCATGGGACATGTTCTCATCAGTCAATGGGACACATTTCTCACAGAACTCGTGTGGTAGGTAATCAGTAACCAGGGAAGGTTTTTGAAGGAGGAGGGGCCTGGACGTCCCTGCTCGAAAGTGGTCATATAGCACAATGAGCAGAATAAATAAATTGAAGAAGCAAGAGATGAAGACAAAGACCCAGTTAAGAGGGTTTGAGAATAGCTGGGTCCATCTCGCTAACCTTAGGTCCAAGCGGAGACACATAGCAGAGCAGTCACCCGGGAGGTACGATTTCAGGGGCTCTGGAGAAAACTGTCCTTCACAAAAGAGTTTCCCACTGAAAATAGTGCTCACAGTTTTTATATTAATCAATTTACTTAATTCTTATGGGACCCAAGAACTCTTTTTTGAAATGCATGTGCTGTTTGCCAGGGGGTAGTCCACCACAGCAAACCTACTCCTTATTTTCACTGGTTTATCACTTGGGCTAGGCAGATACCCTGCAAAAGTTTTGTTGGGATAAAGGGCCAGGGAAAAGGTCTACTGCAAGGCATCAACTCAAAGTCATGGAAAATTCAGAGCAATTGAGGGTCAGTTTGAGAGCATCGGCTGGCTGAATGAGATTACTGTCGCCAAAGTCCCAGACAGGTGGGAGACAAGCACAGTACAGTAGGAGGAGCCTGAAGAAAGGTCCACCCATTCCCCAGTTGTGCTTCACTCCTCAGTCTTGGATAACGACTCTAGGATGGGAGAGCGAAGCCCATCTGACGCTGTTTTGCTGTGATTTCTCAGACGAATATATCCTAAATGCACTTATCTTTGTCCATATCCTCATCCATCTTTCTTTCTATCTTTCTTTTTTTGAATAAATGAGTGAGGTTTCAAATACTTCAATAATTGAAACTAGGCTTAAAGAACTTATATGTATTTACTTTGGGATTTCCAACTGTGTTGTGGCTGAGTTGTAGTCAAGTCATTTATAAGTAAAGCACAAAATCCACTGAGCAACCTCTTCAAATATATTTTCCAACGTCTGACAATAATTATTGCCACCCTTTAATTTTCAGGAAGTAGTTTGTGTATTGCACCCATAAAACAGTATAAGATAAAGGAAATATAGGTTAATTGTCTTTTTGTTTAAAAACTGGTATTTCTTCATTTCTCTATAATTTTCTATCTTAATTATGTGTCTGCATATATAAAGTGAGAAACAAAGCAATATTCTAGATAACTCAGAACAAAATTAACTTTTTTCCTCAATTATACCTTTTATTGCAATCGAAAATTGTTAAAAGGTAAATTGTGTGGACATTCACTTAAATTTTTCACCAGATATGGAATGTCTATAAATAATGCAAGTCTTATTTAAATTTCCTCTTACCACAATAATTCTCTACTGTGTAATATCGTTGGAAAGGTTTTCAGGAAACAGCACGAAGAAAGCCAGAACCTTTCTCATCTGTATTCAGCAAGCTGTCACCTCCTATATCTGAGCAGTAACCGAAGCTAAAATGAGCATCTGTCTGTAGTGCGTGAACTTGGGCTTAGAAACTTGTGACCTGAAAGTAAGAGGTAGTTGAGGGGCACTGTCAAGAACAACCATGATCGATACTGCACAGTTAGTGGGGTGTGACTTTGCCATTATTAGAGCTGTGCTGTTAATGAAGCACAACTTTCCTTTTATCTCCTAGGAATTCCTTCCTGCTGCTCCCCACCACACACATATGTGCACACATTTACACACATGCACACGCAGACCACATATACACATAGACGCACATGCATACATGCATGCACACATGCACACTCATAGACACACAGACTCCCAAGCCAAACATGCATTTTAAGTCCCATTATCACAGTCAGCTAATTCTCAGCTAAGCCCCTGATTGATCGGTGGTCTCCAGGCCTCACTGCACATCTTGAAAAACCCTGACACCTTGGCCCAGCCCTAGATGTTTTGAGCAGAAAGCTGATCTGATTTAGCTGATTCTATGCAGATTTAGTGAGCCCTTCTCCTACTCATCCCAGGTAGCACCTTGGGGCACGAACCCCTTGAGAGTGTGTGAACTACCCTGAGGGGCGCCGATCTAACCATTCAAGGGGTGCTTTCCTCTTTGGGAGTCCCATGTGTACACTGCAGCATCATTTGAAATCAGACCAACACAAACTATCTCCCAATTTTAGTGAAAATGTCTGTAGTCTATTTCAAATAATGTGGTAACCAATTGAAAACTAGCTTTTATTTATAAAAAAGACTCTTGACATCCCAAGAGGTATATGTGCACTTTGAAGGGACAGAGAAATAGAACTTCACCTCCCTCCTTGAAGCTTTCCTCTCTCTCTCTCCAAAATGAGTGGTGCAACCTCACACCTGCTCACACGAGCAGCCAGCCACCCCTCCCACAGCTGCTGCAGAAAGGGAGGTGACAATGACTTCCACAGGCCAGCACACCCCTCCCGAACCCCTAGCTGGCCAAATTGGGAGCAAATGAAAACTTATCAGTAGCTGAAGGTCCTTGTTTAGATATTGTTTAGATTTGGCCTGTGACGCCATTCTGCAGATATCATTTTACATCTTTACAGATTTCTATGTGAGCTAAATTAGCACACGATGCAAAAATACATTAGAATGAATTTATTGCTTGTTGACTGGATTTAAGAAATTAAGGCAAGCAGTATTATGCAAAGGAAGAACACTCGGTGGAAGTGGTGGGGGTAGGGTGTTATACTTTAGGAATTAATTGGCTCTGTAGCCTTAGGTAAATCACTTCACCTCTCCTGGCCTTTGTCTTCAAAATGAAGACCTGAAATAAAAGAAAAAAAATCCAGTATCAGATTTACAACCATCAGCTGAAGACAAGAAGGAACTAGAAATGAGTAAAAGACAGGGCTGTAAGGAAACAGGACTTGATGACAATCTGAAGACATTTATATTTAAAATTTTAAAGCCAAATAAACATTTGGCAAGTTTACTGCAAGGGCTGCCAAGGCGACCCTTTCACATGAGGCAACCCTTTCACAAGCTTCTTGCTGTCTTCAAATGTTATAGTCTGAAAAAATAATGTTTTGGTGTATTGAGGACTTTATAGAAATGGTGACAGTTTTCTATAAAAGTTTATGTGTCTGCTTAATTTCATATTTCGAATTCAACATTTTATTATGCATCGCGGCAATATTTTAGTTCACGAAAGCACTGTATTTCCTGTTCCTTGTCTACCACTGACAAAGATTTTCTACAATGAGTTGTGGTCTTGGTTTACCTTCAGGAAAGAGGTTTATTTGGCGTAAGACTGAAGTAAGTCCTCCTGCGCTGACCTCACAACAGGGAGCTTGGATTTCCCACGACATGAGTCCTGACAGGACCGTATGACATAGCCACTTCCAACTCTGCAGGCCTAGCATTTTCTATAGCTGTTATTGTCCACATGTGCAGAAGACGGATGTCTGACATGGAAAGAAACAGAAAGAACCAAAGATAAAAGACGTAATTCAGCCTCAAGTACAAGTGGCATTTATAGCCACTTTTTTTCTGGAACAAGCCAGTAGCTAAACAATAGGTTTGTGAGTTAACTTCTTCCTAGTGACAGCTCAGAAGTTACACGTTCACTCTGTCAGTGGAAGAGTCTGTGTAGTCTTGATTGTTACCTGATTCTATTAAACCTCTCTTGCTATTTATTTCTGTCATTTAAAATGCACATATCTATTCCCATGCCCATCCACAAAACATGCAAATATGCACTAGAGACCTTGAGATCTTAAATAAGAGCACAGATAGGAATCCAAATATGTAACCACAATTGTCTTTGGGAAGGAAACTGTTCACACGGTTCCCTCACATGGTTACTCTTGCCAGTCAAGCCACCAGGGAGGGTGGAGCTCAGCTGGTTGACAGCCGAGCTCGGACAGATGATAGAGCCTGCTTCCTGGGCAGAAGGGCTGGACGCAAGAACGGAAGAGAGAAGGAGAGCCCCACAGGCACAGCGAAGCTGTGAGGAAGTAGAGCACAAGCTGCCAGACAGAGCAGCCCAGCAGCCACGGGTTCCGGGAGGGGCCTCTGAGGAGCTTCAGTGTCTCCAGTTTGCTGCCACCCTGCTGAGTTTTCTTCACTGTCCCCAACATGCTAAGTATCTGCTACTCTCATAAAAACTCATACGATAGGACAAATAAAACTCGATCAGTACTGTGTCCTTCTTCACACAGTTCCGACAGACTGGAAGTCTCAAACACCTATAAACTCTAAAGTTTCAGAGAATGCAGCCAACATATACATCAGCTTTTTAAATGACAGTTTTCAGATCCTAAGGAAACCAACAGGAGTTGCAAAGAACTCTCCTAGATCTAAAATTCTCTAGCTTATGGCAGGCTGCCTCAAATTTCTTTCCCACTCCTTAGATTCACCCACCGCCACCTTACTTCCCCTTCTCTAGAAGTGAGCTGCCTAAATATTGTGTCTTTCTAGGAAATGCCAAAATCTAGTTCAGACTTCGACTCTTCACACCTTTCTCAATTTCAGTTTCTATTGTGTCGTTCTTAACTGAGCTGCAGTTCGCCGAACCCCTAAAACATTAATTCCTTCCTAGTTCTGGTTATTAACTATACAGTGTTCTGAAATCGTCAGTGAAAATACTCAGATAAGACCCCACACATAGGCTCAGGCAAGGGTGCTCTCAACAATTCCTCTCTATCACAGTCACAATATTGAAATATGACCGCGATCATTCTGATGCACCCTGTCTGGAGTGAGGATGCATGAGATCAGTAGAACACACTTAGAGAAATGCCGTCCTAATGAAACGGGAGCCACGAGGCACATATGGTCCTGTGGGATCACTTTGTCTTTGAGATCATGGCCTAAGGCGAGAGGAAGAAGCCCCTGTGGAAGGTGCCGAGGGGGTCAGAGCAGGGTCAAGGCAGAGGGATGGCAGAAACACAGCACGAGAATCCACAACCAAGTCGGAGTCTCCCCACGCTTCCAAATCCATTGTCTAATCCAAATCCTGAGAAATTTTCTTTCCAATAGTGATTCAAAATATCTAGAGTTCTACCAGCCTGGTGAGCAATGGTTCCCTGAACGACATGAATTTGGACATATTTACACATTGCTTTCGAAACCTGGAGTAACTGTGCTTTGCTTTTGTATTCAACGTTGTGTTCACCAGTTTGCCTGCCTATAAGCTGTGCTGTTTTTGAGATCTTGTAAGACACTGTCTCCTAGTCAACTAGTCAACTGAGAACCATGTGGAATCACCCAGAGAAAGACCTAAAGATTATAGTCTTAAAGACAGATAGTTGGAGAAACAAGCAGGTGATGCATCGACTCAGCCTGACACACCTAGCACCTAACTGGCAGGCTTACGGCTGCTGCGCCTTTCCATATGCACATGGTACATGATTGGGTCAATCTTGATACCTGTCCCAGGGAAAGCAGAGGATCTGTGATGAGCAGCCAAGGGCCAGCTGCCAGCTCAGATACATAGGAAGCATGATTTGCATCCTGACTCCCTCTCTGTCGTAGATATTTGTGAGATGCTGAGCACTCCACTTGCTCCACCTGAAATCAGAAAGGACGTACCAACTGAGCTGGTAATCATCGTGGCCATCTTCAGGGTGCCTCCCTTTGCGAGTGAAATGGCCCATCTCCCGCCATGTGGTACCCAAGGTACAGAGTGAGCAGGAGGCATTTTAATTATCATGACTCTTCAGGAGAGGACAGATAAGAAAAGGAGAAGGAAATCACCACGTGAGTGAATCAGGTTCTTGAAATTCACCAAAAGCAGCCTCTTCCTTGCATCTGGCTGAGTTCAAAGGGGCAGATGTGGTCAGTCACTGCCCTGGCCAGTGACTAAGGGAACTGAAGGGCAGCTGTGGGCATAACAGTGGAGCACCTGCTAGCTAGCCCGCTTTCCAAGCTGCATCCCTGGAGACTCGTACTATCATCCTTCCAAAGATGAGTAGAGTGAAGGCAGGAAACTTGCCGAAATCCTTAGCACTCTAGAGACGAGGCCATTCAAGCCTGGGTCTGTTTAACTCCAAAGCCCATGTATTTCACTCCAGGGCAGCAGTTCACAAGCTTTTTGTGATCAGGACCCTTTTATACTGTCTAAGGTTACTGAGGACCCCAAAGGCTTTTGTTTGTGTGGGTTATATATATCAATGTTTTCCATCTTAGAAATTAAAACTGAGAATATGTTTAAATATGCACTTATTAATTCATTTTAAATTAACATTATGTGTTAACAAAAATTGTCTTATGAAAAACAACTTTAGTGTTCAAACAAATATATTATGAGAGCAACATTGTTTTACATTTTCGCAAATCTGTTTGTCCGGTTAATAGAAGATTCTTATATCTTCTGTATTCTATCTGTTACAATATCGTCACATAGCTCCTATAAAATTCCACTGGATAACTTATGAGAAGGGTGAAAAATGCCTAAGTGTTATTTTGAAGTAGTTTTTACCTCTAAGACCCCCCTGCAAGAGGGCCAGGGACCTCAGGGGTCTCTAGACTACACTTTTAGAACCACTGCACTATGGCACACAGCCTGTGTGAGGAGTGAAAGTCCAGTCTGCCCTGCGAGTCCCCTGGCTGTGTTTGCTCTGGGATCCCCTCGCCGCTGCAGGCCAGTCACTTAAACCATGAACCACTGTGCAAGTAGCTCTTAGAAACATTACTTTAAGAATCTCGGGGTTGCGGCTTCGTCTAAGGGAAGGACGGTATCTCATTTGCTGATGCAGACCCAAAAGAGTAGCCTTGTCATTCTTATGGTGCCAGCAGGGCGCTGCTTCTTAAAAAGTGGGATTGCCACACCCTGGAAGGCCAGGCACATCTCCTCTGCTACCAGACCGACCCAGCTGGAAGCCCCACCTTCTGCGTATTAGTTTCCACAGCTTGTGTTCAAAGTGATTAGAGGCATTTATCACAAAGTGCCACTTTTAATTTTCGTTGTGAAAATATAGACCTTCCTGTGTGGTGGGGCAAGACTCAGGGTGGCATTCAGGGTGATGATCATCAAACAGAAGTTTCAAGCAAGAGAAGTGAACGGTGTCCAGCATCCGGTTATTAAGCCAGAGCTGGATGAACGGGGATGAGGACCTGGCGGGGAAATGCAGCAAATGGGAAGCGAGGCCAGACCACCAGCCAGAGTCAGGCTGCCACGGCCAGGAAGACAGAACCCTGCCAACTCAGCTCAAGGTCAGAAGCATCATAAATCAGAATCAGAAAGGGCAAGGCAGGCCGGGGCTTGGCTCCCATCCTAAAACGCTGTGCTGGCAGTGAGAGGCTTCTCGGATACTGAGGTCCTGGTTCACTGGTTGCTCCACCTGATGCCATCTGGTGTCCTTACAGAATCTTTCTAACATCATGTTTATAACAGGATATTATGTACTTACTCTCAACTTTGTCAGGAGTTAATTTAAATTTTGTTGTTTTTTTTTAAAAATAATATTTCACGTCGGCTTTGAGCATTCTACGTACATCTTTTTTGAACTACAGTTTCCATTAACTTTGCAAATTTTGCCTTTAGGTTCAAAGTGATCTCTTTCCTATCACTTGGGCTTTTAATAAGTTTTCCTAGCTTTTTAACTTTCTAGCCAGGCTACTTATGTGGGAACAATTTACAATTTAAGTAAGATAAGTAAACTAGAAGTAACTTGTTCAGACTACAATCTGCCAATATAGGACAAAAAAAAAAAAAAAGACTTCCCTTAACAGAAAGGCATCCTATTACAGACAAGCACGGCTTTTTGGCAGTCAGCCGTCACTTTATGGCCAGCAATTAAGTACTTAAAAGGTTGTGTTTCCATTTGTCTCATCACCAGGTATTCATCTGGCAAGTCTGTGTTGAGTGTCCATTACAAGCAAAACCATGAAAAGTAAGCCTTTTTTGAGACAATTTAACATTGCCACTCTTCTGAGGGATCAAAACAGACTGTGTCAGAGCTTCCGCCTACCCCTTCTCCACCAACTTTCTTCTCTTCTCTTTCTTCCCCGATTCTCTCCCTCATTCATTCAACAAACGTTTAATAAGCACCTTTGTGTCATTAGAAACTCCGATTCTCCAGGGAAAAGCCTTATGGTGTTCAGTGCTGAGGCCTGAAAAGTAGCATGTCTTAGAAGTTCGTAGGGTGTCCAGGGCTCACCCGGCTGCACCCCTTCCAGCTTCACGTCAACATCACCCTTTATGACTCACTCTTCTGGGGCTCCCTGACGCCCTCAACCAGCCTGGCTGCAGAGCCCTGAAGGAAGGGAAGAGCAAAGAGCAGTGCCAGGAGTCGTTTCCGAAGGAGTGTGTACACGAGTGTGTACACATGTGTGTATACACGTATTGTGTGTGCTCTTATGTATATATGTGTATACATGCATATATATGTATATGTGTATATATATATACATATTTGATTACCTTAAATTCTGTTTTATAGTATCCTTATATCATTTCAAAATATTAACATTGTTTCTATTTCTCCGTTTCTGATATCTGTTAACATTGGGAAAGTTAAACATCGTATGTGTATGTGGAAATAGACAGACAGATAAGTAGACAGACAGGTAGGTAGATAAATAGAACACAAAGCACAATCCCTTAGTTCCATGATTGGGGACTAGAAGAATTAACCTAAGTCATGTTTAGCAACCATGATAAGCAGCAAACCTTGTGTCTTGTGTCTTGTGTGTTTGGAGGCAGAGGTAGAGTCATTCCCCAAGAGAGTCCAGTCTGAAGAAAACTAAACATCCATTTCCACACTAACTATAGAAATGCCCTTGTGTGCATTTATCTTTCTAATCCTATTGTTGTTGTTTTCATTTTTATAATCAATATGTAACAAGATCCACGTTTCACATACCTGAGCTACTCCGTCCAAGCACATCTCATTTCTCAACAGTAAGGCTTTGACCAACGCACTTGGTATAGACAGCTCTTGATTTCTGCCTGTCTTGCTGGCTGCTTGGTAGATGAAAAAAAGAAAGCAGATATCTAGGGGACAGAGAGAAAGACGATAACTCTTGCAAGGCATTCACCTGCCCATCATGGCAGAGGCATAAACTGTGCTTGGATCCATTTCACTCAAGGCTATATAAATTCCTACTTGCCTTGCTGCCTCACAAAGAGAAGGGCGCAGATTACATCTTTGATGCTGTGGTGTGCTGCGGCTTTATGTGATTTGACACCTTCCCCAAACCTCTGTCTCTCCACAATGGAAAAAAATGTCTGTTACAATTTGTGCAAGAATGTGATGCCTTACTACACTGGATGATTTAGATATTTCTTTTAAAGTGTTTCTCTGCTTCACGAGAGTAGAGAGCTGTTTGCCTGAAATACCAGTGATATCTTAGTTCTCTTAACACTCCTTGGACCAGAGGAGAAACCCTCTCCTCTTCTTTTGAAGTCAAGCTGTCAGCATTGTAATGGTCAGATTAGACAAGTGTAGCAAAGAATTAGGCCTGACAGCCAGGCTGGGCAAGCCCAGAGAAAGGACAAAGAAATCTAATGGCTGTAGACAGTAAAGCCACTGCCGACATTAGGATTTTCTCCTTGAAAAGGCTTAAATTATAGTTATGATGGCAGCTGTCATCAAGAAAGCATAACTAGCTGACTTTATTATTTGCTTCCTGAAACTTCAAAAATCTCATCGAGGAGCGCTGGGAGATGCCAGCATGCCATCACCTGTTCGATTCCACGATTCTCTTAATTAGATAGCAACAAGTTAAGAAAGAAAGACATTGTAACTCATGTCTCGTATGGAACTTGACTCTGAGAAGGACTCAGCAGGCCTTGATTAGCTAGTGAGGCACCTGCAGTCCACTGATGACACTCATACTCTTGATGCTCTTCAATTCCCAAGTTCCTTTAATTTCGGAATATGGTTACTTCCAGGGCATCTAGACAAGGAGCTGGATTCTGAAGTATGCTCTTAGTCCAAGAAAAGTATGGCTTACCCAAAAGGGAGGAGTTCTACAGTAATAATTTCACTGCTGCCACATAAGTGGTGTGTTCTGAGGGCCTCTGGCAGAGGAGAACATGTACAGTGGAACTAGGTCTTCATAACTTTGAGGCAGGCGTCTTTCTCTCTAAGTGAGCCTTTCTGTTTTCACGTAGGACTGACTAGCACCTGAACTGCAGAGCAGTGAATATCATCAAGGCCATGTGATTCTGAACCTTCATTAAAAGACACATAGATATTATGATTTTAACTAATTTGCAACTGATCAGTTAACCCTGGGCTCAGTAAGTGTCGTCTCCTTCTCCTCTGCCTTTGGGTATAGGATATCTGGTTGGAGCCGTGACCTTCAGATTAAAGTGATTTGACAGTAATAAGACTTGTAAAACTTATTTAATTAGTACTATAATAAAGATACTTGGGAATATTAATGGGAAAGTTTAACTTTGGTTTATCTAAGTACGATAACATATGTAGAGTGCCAGGTGCTAGAGAAATTTCTAGAAGGTCCTAAGGAGATCAAGCACTGCACAGGCTGCTTCTTTTTGCTAAATATTTCAGTTAAAAGGTCTCCTCTGATTGTGTTTCATATTGGATTTTTGCTTTTACACTTTCATAGAGAAATATGATGCCCATTCTTTCATGAAAGACAAAACATAGGCCGAGGAAAGGCTTTGGTGGGACTTTAAAAATAGGTCCAACCGATTCCATTTTATGATATATTTATTCCATGCTCATGTGTAGCTAACCTGAAGACATGATACCAACATTCAAAAGCACATCCACACTTACCCAGACTAATAGCATAGTAAGTGAAGGCACAAATAAGTAGTTATAGGAGCAAATCAAGTTAGACCCTGATTACTGTTGCTGTGCTAAAGCATACCCACAAATGTAGTACTATTACATTATTTAGCACAGGGAGGATGCAGGTGATTCATAGAAAAAGGATGAGTGGTAAAAAATGAGAGCCCTCAATTGAGATAAAACATTTTTTGAAGGCCAAGTACATACCACAAAATCTTACATTTTATTTAATCCTTCTAGAAGCCCTTGGAAGTTAATACTATGATCTCAATATTTCATCCAATGAAATATTCCAATGCCCAGAGAAGTGGAAAGTTTTGCCCAAATTCACACTCTAGTAAGTAGCAAATCCAGGTCATGCAGGAAACGAAAGAGAAAGCACGGTTCAGTGAAAAAAGTGTTGGCTCAGAAGTTAGGAACATCGGCTTTGCTACTCACCGATTCTGTATCACATCTCAGGATGAGAAAGACTAGGTGTAGGGGCAGGACCCCGGAACAGCCCCGCCCAGCCGGGCGGTGCAGACCCCAAGGAGCAAACACAGCCACTAAAGGAGCCACAGGTCCAGAGGATCAGGTGGAAGTGCTTCTGAAGGATGTGGACACAATGGTCCTGAGAGAGTCCGCACTGGTGGGCAGAGTTTGGCAGCCAAGAAACAAGAAGTCCAAGCTCAAGGCCTATGGGGACTCGCAGGGCCCCAGGCACTAAAGCTCCAAGGCAGAGCTACAGCATCAGGAGAGAGTCTGAGTCAGGTTCTGGTGTCCAGGGGAACTAAGATGAAAGGCGTGGGACTGAGCTGGAAATGGAGGCAAGGAAACAGCATTCAGTTACCCAAACGGGGCTGCTTGGGACCTACTCTTAAGAATAAGGCCGAAGCTGTATGTCAAAGCTGTGTCAGAAAGGCATGTAGACCTGGCAGCCAGCATGAGTGATCTCTCTCAGATCCCTCCTGCTCAAGCAAAGCTTTACCCTAGGGAGTGGGACGGAGCCTGTAGGCAGGGCAAGAAGATACTTCAGTGGTGAGAGCTTTTACAGGTGATGTCCAGAAATTTCTGACCACAAGACTTTGGATAAGTCGTTCTACCAGAGTGAGCTTCAATCGGTAGAAAGGAGAGGTGGAACGTGATGATTTCCACAGCACCTTCCAGTTTTAAGTCTCTGAGTTTATAAGCATCTTGAATCTATGAGAACGGATATTGAAACGCGATTTGTCTGGGGGGGGTCAATGGAATATGAAACAAATGTTCGATTGTTTTGTTGTTGCTGCTGCTGCTGCTGCTGCTGCTGTTGTTGTTGTTGTTGTTGTTGTTGTTGTTGTTGTTTTGAAGTTGCCTAAACTACAATATTTAATTTTAGGAAAACCTTTGATTTTGATTTGCTCAGCTATAAATTGGGGATAGAGAAATGTGTTCTTAAGCATGATAAAATAATTCAAACTAAATAAAGTGCTCCTATGCTTAGATGATACACACAATGTAAATACTGAAAATAATGAAAATCTATGACTCTTTAAATAGAAGGAAAAGAAATAGCTTCCATTCATTTCCAACAGCCAGAAAGAACAGAGGGTAAGGAAATTCTGATTGCTGAGAAGTGGAGGAAGCACAGCTGCAGAAGAAACTAAAACTTAAATACTTTTGCTGCAGTAGCTTTCTGCCTTTAATCTCTGACTGAAACATATCTTCGTATGTTTGCAATAAATTGTGTTGAACACTGTGACTGGTGCTGGGAGCTGATGGGGGGGATTGCTTCATTTCTATTTTCCATGGCGAGTTGATTTCTTTCTATCATTTGACCTTTAAAAAAATAAGTAAGGCCTTTGAAATGGAGATAGGAAAAGTTCTCTGTGTTGCTTGAAGGCCTCTTTTCTCCCATATCTTGGCTCACCCTCCTTCTCTTTGCACCTTTCAGACCCCAAGTTCTCTTCTGCTGCTCAGGTGTTTGTGATCTCATCTGCATCCTCTCCATCCTTCTTCACTACCTTCCTCGACCATCTTCCCAGTGTGGGGATTTTACCAAGCATTTATACACAAGGACTCTAGCCCTGATCTCTTCCTGGGCTCGAAGCCCCAACTTTAGGCTCCCCTGGGAATTTTCACATAGATAATCTGCAAGACTCTCACGCATGCACAAGAACCAAGTCTGTCACTGGGGTTACAGTCCTCACACAATGTCTCTTTCCCTGGACCACTTTGTCTTGGCTAGCAGCTCCTGAAGCCTTTCTGACACCAGGCTGGTAACCTGGATTCTGTCTCTTCCCCGCTGTGTGTGAGCTGTCACCAGGTCTTCCAGTTCCATGTCTCTACTTCTCCTCACATCCGTCCCCACCTGACCCTGCTCTGCTTCAACCTCTCCCACCTCTCACCTATCCTGACAGGTCTCCTAGCTCCTATCTCTCAGACCTGAATCTGACTACTGACATCAAATTACCTCCCTAAAACATAGAATGCCTCGTGACACTCTGCTCTAAAATTTAAAGTTGGTACCTATTTCCTGCAGGATAAAATCCACATAATTAGTTCGGATACAAACCCACTCATCATTTTGTTCCAAATTGTGTTCCAGGCTGTCCTCTCACATTAGACCTCTGTGGCACACACACTGCTGGCAACCCCAGCCCTGCCCGTGCTGAGACACAGCACGCCTCACCAGGTCTTTGTGTTCTGGTCCATCCCTTGCCCATGCCTCAGCTGGCAGCATCCTGGGTTAAAACCAGATTTTTCCCCCTTGTGCTTTCTCATCACATTGCTTTTACTGCTATTTAATAGTTATTTAACTTTGTCTCATACTAATGTTAGTTATTTGCATGCCTACTGAGACTTGAAGTTTCTTGAGTGCCGTCCTCGAGGAGGCTACAAGTTTCTTGGGTCCTGGGGGATGGTTAAGGGGCTAAGCCCTGGAGAAGGACTCCTGGGACCTGAAACGTGAATCTACCACTAATGGGCTCTGATTGCTTGGCAAGTGACATAATTATTCTCCCTTTGCTTTCTTGATGTGTAAGATGAGGATCATAACTGATCCCACCTCATCAAATTCTTGTGAGGACTGATGTTACAATATATGTAAAGTGTTTAGCACAGAGCCTGGTACATAATTCATGCTCCATAAGTATGAGCTTTGATTGCTTTTATTATGATTATTCCTCAGTGTTATACCCGAAACAGTTGAAAAGCACTCAGTGAGTTTTCAAAATGGAGTTTTTCCAGGAAAAAAAAATACTGAAACACAAGGACTCACGGTCACATGCAGACAATCCAAGAAGGGTGTGAGGTTGAAATGTTTCTGCTAGTTCTTGGTCAGTTGACCATTTGCCTATCTGACACTGATGCCTAAAAAACAAAATGGAAAAACAGGCTAGAAGCTGAAGACCCAAGCCCCTTGGCTCTGTGGGAGTGAGGTCAACCTCATGAAGTAGGTCAGCATTCTCCCTTTCCCTAACAACCGGTGTCTGTCTTCAAGCTGAGTTAAATGGAATTTGACAAAGGGGATTGTCACTTCATGACCAGCGTAGTGAAAGGGGCCAGGTGCAGTAATGATCACTCACAGTGGGTGCTCAGGGCCCCCAGGCCCAGACCTGCCTGACCACTCTCAGGTGGCACTCATTCATGAAGGACAGTGGCAAGACATCCCATCAGCTCATGGACATGGAAGTGGCTTCCCTGAGAAGTGTACCTCTCTGGAAGATGCTCGTCTAAGGAGATCCACATTTAGCCTCCCCAAAATCATGGGGAGACAATTCAGGAAAACATTGGATCACATTGCAACCTCTTTAAAGCAGTTGAAAAGTTTCACAGGGCTCCATACTGTAGGGAACTCTGAAATCTGTGTCTGGCAATTAGAAAGGGGTAGATGCTAATTCACGTAAAGTTATGCATAGATCTCTTGACTAGCCACTGAGGGAAAGTAGAAAAGGAACGGAAACAAGTGTCCATGGTTTATGAACTGAGTCCCGAATGAGCTATCTATCAAGCTCTGGCATTCATTCATCAGCCGTGGAAACAAGAATTCAATTCTCTCTAAATTTGAGGCAGGAGGGGGCAACTAAGACTTCTAAAGTCCTCCTCTGCTCAAAAACTGTCATTCTATAAACTTAATCCCAGTCCATAGATCTCAGATAGTAAAGGGGAAATTACAACTTCTGTTATTGTTAAAAAAAATTTGCAAAATCCATGAAGTTATAATGGCAGAGCCAAGACGAACACCCAGGGGTCTGACTCCTGGTCCAATGTTATTTATTTATAACATTTACCAGGTACCCTTGGTTCACCCAATACATGCTGTCCTTTTCCTTTAGTCATAAGAGGTCATATAATACAGATGAAATTGAAATATTTTAAGCCCTCAAAAAATTATTTATAATAAAATATTTGAAACAATCGAAACCAAAGATTCACCAAGTACTTTCTTACTAGTCAGTCTAATTTGAATTGAAGAATCTTGACTCAGGAAGAACAAACAGTGTCAAGGATGTGAAAAGACTCAGGAACTGCTCTCACACTTCTGTTCCCACCATACACACACAGCTGTTGAAGAACCTAACTGTTCTTGGCTAAACCAAGTGATTTCCTGCCATTTCTGATGAACAATTGAGGAAGGAGAATCATTTGTCCTTCAAGGTGTCCTAGGAGGCAAAGAATAAATTTCTGAAGCTGTCCAATGTGGCTTTGATGAGAAAGTAATTAAAGCGACCAGCGGAACCATCCTCATGTTTGAGTCAGATAACAAAGTCACTGACAGTGATGGTCTATGCTGAAGGGTAGGCACCAGAAGACAAATAGAACAGATTCACCCTGGATAATTTTAGTGACATTTCCAGCTCCTTTAATTAGTAACATTCAGTTCAAATATCATACATGTGTGTGTGTGTGTATATATATATAGATATATAGATATATATATATATAGATATATAGATATATAGATATATAGATATAGCAGTGTTTTACTGATTGTTTCCACTTTATGTGAGAAGAAATGAAGATAAAGAAGTCAGTTGCTGAATTGATCCTGTACTAATGACATATCTTCACTTTCCTCTGACAGTCTTCAATTAATTAAAGTTTCTTTCCCTTATTACTTACTTTTGTGATGGCAGCAAAAGAGCAACCTTTAAATGTCCTTTAATATAAACAATTTTTAAAACCCTGTTTAAGTCCTTCAAAACTCAGTCTAATTCCTATCAATTTGCATGACAACCAGAGTAGCGTGTTCTGCTACACAAGCAACATCGGTGTGTCTCAAGCCCACAGTTTCCACTTCTTCAAGTTGATCTCAGTGTCCCTCTTCTTCTTTCTGTACCTGTTATGTCTTATGTTAAAAGACAACGAGAACAAACAATAAGCACAAATTAAGTGAAAATATTGCTTTGCTGCTTCTTAGTGACAGTTCTGTGCATTGCTGATGAAGACAAGCTCATTTTCTATATGCATTCAAGTGATTGCTCATTTTTACATAAACTATGTCTTTTTGATAGTAGAAATGCAGACTATGCTTTGATTTATGATTGCATGTTATAAGTTCCCTACATCATAAAGAAATAATGAAGCCACGTCATTTACTCGAGCTTTGTGTCTTCTATAGTAGAAGAAAAATCTCAGCAGACATTACGCCTGAAAGTCAGTTATTAATATGTAAAGATGCATGAAGAATCGAGGAAATGATTAGCAGATCAAATAGAAGCCGTGTCTAACATCAAGTTACCCAGCTGCATCTTGGTCCTTAAAGACAAGATTTATTCACATATTTGCTAATCAGATATTTATTCAGCACTTGCAAAATGCGAGTCTCATTTCTGGGAACTAGAGAAATTTAAAAAATTAATAGCAGTGAGTTTCTGTTCTCCAAAAGTTTATAGACAAGCAGAAGAAATGACAGATCTATAATATTAGTTAAAATGTAGTTGAATACCACAAGAGAATGTATTAGTATTTTATCACAAAGGACAGGAATAGAAAACACAGTTGGAGTTTAGTAGAGGAAAAGCTTTTGTATCTTTAATATTATATTAATTACTTATTGTTGTTCAATCAATCATCCCAAAACTTAGAGGCTTAAAATGAATATTTATTATCTCATAACTTGCTATACAGGAATCTGGGTATGATGAGCTGAGTTCCTCTGTCTCAAGGGGTCTCGTGAGCATACAGTCAAGCTGTCAGTTGTGGCTATAGTCTCATCCGAAGTTTCAGCTGGGGTGGGATGGGATGGGAGGGAAGATCTGCATCTAAGCTCACAGATGTGGCTATTACCAGCCTCAGTTCCTTGCCTTATGAGCCTCTCCATAGGGCTGCCATGTGACATGACAGCTGGCTCCCTCCGTAGCAAGTGGTCTAAGAGAAGGAACCCAAAATAGAAGCCACAGTTTTTTTTTTTAATAACCTAATCTCAGATTGCTGTCTTCTATTTTTTAAATCCAGCTCACATCCAAGGATAAGGCATTATACAAACACATGAAATCCAGGAGGTAGAGATCACTGGGGGCCATCTTAGAGGCTGCCTACCATGACTTTATACTACATGTCCCACTTAAATGCTAACACAGGACAACAAGGTTCAGTGTTGTGTCTGGAGTTACCCATCTAATTTTCCAAAAATTTCTTGAATCAAAAGTCTAATAAGAATGCCATGAAGAGGGTAAACATGGTGTGTTTCTTCCTCGGCCTTCTATATTATTTAAGAATTATGATATTTATTTATCAAAGTTGGAGCTAGAAAATAATGTGGTGTTTAAGTGTCTTCAGGGCAGGAGACCTAGATGTGCAGGATAGCTTTACGTATCTACCCTCCGTGCTTCTTGTTCAGAACGTTTGGTCCTGTCAAAACAGACAGACTCACCTTGCATAGCTAACAATAGTCTGTGATCACACAGAAGAAAAAACTGAAATTTTAAAGACAGCTTAACAAAGGAATGCCAGCCAACATCATGTACCACCTTGTCAACATCACGATTTTATCTCAGATTATTCAGATCAGGAATAAGGGGAAAGCTTTACTCTTCAGAATTTTGGATTGCCCTGTTATATTTGTGTGAGACAGGGAGGGCCAAGGGTAGGATGGGAAGAAGAATGGATTAATCCTCAAAAAAAACCACAGTTGTAAAGAGTCATGATTACATCAGAAACTAAATGCATAACAGCTGAGTTATCTTTCTATTATGTGGTAAAAGAAATAGATTCTTTGGTCTCACCTTGCATTCAACAAGCATTTATTGAGTTACTCTTATGGGCCAGGTGCTGAATCTGTGGATGAAGAAGAAAAAAATCTGAATATTTATCAACAATTTATTGCTTCAAGAGACTAGTATCTTCTTTTGTATTTGAAAACCTTTAGATCACGGAAGAATTCCTGGTCCACAACATTTTTATTTTCTAATTTTCAAACAATTAAGACCTCATCACGAACTTATTCTAAGGGTAGTGATTATGTGGTGAGAACACAAAGATTATAGAGTCAGAGACGTCAAGGTTTGAGTATGGCCCTGCAACTCAAAAACCATGACCTTGGACTGAGACTTACATTCATAGTTATGGAAATTAAATAATATAACTCTTGAAAATCCTCTAGTGCAGTACTTAGCACAAAAGAGCTATATAGTAAATGAAAGTCAGCATTATTATTAATAATAATTACACTAATAAAAATAACTAAAACCTCATGGCTTAGAGAAATGTGGAACTAAAACTAACGCAATAGAAACAAAGTGATGTTTTTCTTAGGAGCAAGCATAGCACTAGGCAGTGTGAGGTTATTATGAGTCAACTCCAACCATCATTTTTAAATTTGTAATTAAAGGCCTGGTCTGGAACCCTGCAAGTTAAATGAATGTGTAGAACTAGGAGAGCTCTCCAGAGGAATGCCCTGAAAGTGATTAAAGGGCTGGATTTTCAAGCCAATGAGAAAAGCCCACAAAAAAATGAAGCTACAGAGAATGGAAAAGAGAAAACTATAAAGGCTTCTAATTTAGGCCACATAAAGGATGGTTGGTATTCATTTCATTTAGATTTTTGTAGAAGCTCCTGGGTTAACACAGAAAGTGTCAGAATCTCTTTCAAAGATATTTTGGTTGTGGGTTTGAATTACACGCCTCCCCTCTTAGTTACTAATTTTTTAACCTGTATGAATCAAAGCCTCACTATCTCATTTGCTGAGATTATAGTGACGTCAGAGTATTCAAGAATCTGCATGGAAATTATTTGGCTGAGATCAATTTTATCTATAGAAAGTTGGTCAACATTAATATGCTGAAAGTGATCTGGGATAAATTGTACTGGGAGCAGGAAAAGCTTGGTTTATTCATGGCTGGCTTATGATCATGGCTGGAGAATCATGTACAGGGATGACAGGAAGGGAATGATGTCAGGGGATAGAGGTCGAATCGCATAGGGCAACTTGCTTCCATCAGTTACTTACCGTATCTGGCCAGAGGTTTTCCATCCAATTGTTTTTAGCCAAAAATATATTTTACCCGACAGACCAGTGATTCTCAACCTTGTCTGCAGATTAAAATCACCTGGGGAGATTTAAAATTTTAAAATAACCTGATGCCCAGGCCACACCCCAGACCAACTCCATTAGAATCTCTGGGGTCTGAGACCCAAGGATCAGAGGTTTTTAAGCTCCGCAGGTGATGTGATTAGTGGCTGAGGTTGAGAACCATTGCTATGGAGAGTGGTACTGAGACAAATAAAAGAGCCCCCACAGAGTTACCAGCATTTGATAAGCACTCAATAAATTCTAGTTTCCTTTTTCTCCTAAATACAGCTTTCAGGGGTCACATGGGATTTTCCCTAGAGAGCATCTTGAGAAAGGACTAGATGATGCCTTGCAGTCCATTCTGCACCCAGCACATGGCTTTTATTTTCTTCATAGGCTGACTGAATGACCAAACATTTCATAAATTGGTTAATTCAGTTCACAGATCAGTCCATTGAAAAAGACACAGTCAAACCTGATGTTCTCTGGTACAATGTAGATGAAAACAATTGCTTATAGTTACCTAGATTTTTGTCTTTTCAAATTTTGGATAGAATCCAGATCCAAATGTAGAATCCGGGGCGAGGGCGAGGGGGACAATTAATTGCAAACTGATCATCATGCAAACAAATTTAGAGCACTCAAAATTTCAAGAAAGCAATAGCTGTAGGGTGTCATGATTTTACCGACATATATGAATCACAAAGGAAAACAGACATATCTAAATTTAATTTAATAGCATTGCTTTTCATCTTAAATTTATTGTTTTAGTTTCTTTTCACTGGCATCACAGTTATCTGTTAACCACGTAACAAATATTCAATATTCAATACCTTTTAGGGGTAAAGTGTAGAAATATGTATAGTGCACTGTTGGACCTAGCATAATCTAGTTTGGGAGATAATCATTATGGTTATCTGCGAAGCAAATCTTGCATGGAACTGAGTTAAGATCAGCTGCACCAAGAAGAAAGATAATTTTTATTTGGAGGACCCATAGAAGGTGTTTTAAGATAAGTCCCCTAAAAACAGACTGAAATTTGGATGCAGAAAGTGTATTGGGGCAAACTCTCAGGAACAACACTGTGAAAGGTAAGGAAGCAGGACTGGGGTAGAGAGAAGCTGAACTTTGATGTAGGCGCCATAGAGGCCTGAGCCCATCCTGGGAGCCCTTCAGTGGATCCTTATTAAGACAAGTGAAGGAGGCTTCCCATCCCACCTTCAGTAGCTATTGGATTGGATCTAGGCTGCACTCACGGGGCCAAGACATTGCCCTTTAGAGGGCAATGCCCAGAGAGGAATTCGGCTAAGAGACATCAGTACCAGCCAGAATTTCAAAGCTCCTGATAGTTCTCCCCAAACCTGTTAATTTTCACACTTCCCCATCTCAGTTAATGGCAAATTCATTTTTCCAGTTGTTCCAGCTGAAAGCCTTGCTGCTATCTTAACTCCACTGCTTTTTCATACCCCCATCTCTTCCATCAGTAAATTCCTATTGATTTTAACTTAAAAATAGATCCAGAATTCAACTGTTGCTGTCTCCCCCAAAGCCATTATTCTTACAGTAGCCTGAGAAACTGGTCACTCTTCTTCTGCCCTTGTCCCCTTAGTCTATTTTCAACACAGCAACCCAACTGATCCTGTTAAATGGAAACCCAGATCAACTCATTCTCCGTTCGAAATCCTTTATCACCTTCTCAAGTCTTCTCAGGCCCTCCCCGACCCACACAAAGTCACCACTCCAACTTTAGCAAAGGTATCCCTGCCACTAGCCACTCCCCCGCCCCACTCAAGCCTCCACAGAGTCATAACAGCAGCTGTTCTCCTGCCTAGACGGCCCTTCTCAACACCCTGTGGCCAGCTCCTCCACTTCTCAAGCATTCACCCAAACGTCATCTTCTCAACAACAGCTTTGTGACCACACTTCCCTCTGATGTTTTGCCCCTCCGGTCCCTGCCCTATTGTTTTCTTATTACCACTTATTTCCATCAAACAGCACATATATATTTTTTTCTCTTTAGATGCGTTATTGACTGTCTTTCCCAATAGAATACAAGCTCCACTAGGACAGACAAGGCTTTGTCTGTTGTGTTTACTGGATATCTCCAAGCACCTAGAGCTGTGCCTGGCATAGGATCCAAGCTCAATTAACCAGTACGAAAACAAGGAGACCTTGAATTGTAAACCTTATTAGTGTTCTGATGTATTGGGCTCATCTTTAAAACTGATGTTTTAAATATTTAAATCTTTTAAATTCTAGACTCCATGATTCAGTACATACTATTGGTTCTAACATTTTCTATTGTAGTGTTTTGTTATTACTGCTACCGTATTCAAATATTGTTGATGCATGATGTAATTGAGCTTAGCTCCCTGAAGCTTCTAATGGGAATGATACATTCTCAAGTAGATAATGAATCAATAAAGTGATCTCCTGAGACCTAGTTAGGGTCCTACTACTTAACACATTAATAATGAATTGATTTGTTCTTCAGCAATGTCCATCTTCTCATTTTCCTCTATAACTAACCATCACACAAAGCTTGAAGTTTTTTGTTTTGGTTTGGTTTGGTTGTTTTTTCTTGCCTGGGATATTTAAGACAATTGGAAGGGTAGAATGGAGAAGATTTTGGAATGATTCCTCTCTATTTTTCATCAACTTCTTCTACTGTCTTCCAGCTCTTATAATAATACAGGAAAACAACACAAATCCTTTTGAAGTTAGAGTAAAATTCTTGCTATTTGATTTCTGAAATAAGAATCACTCCAATAATTTTAATGAAAAGCCTTAGTATTTTCGGCCCTTGTCTGTCCTAATGGAGTTTATATTCTATTGGGAAAGACAGTCAATAATGCATCGAAAAAGAAAAATATAGAAAGCCCTCTTTTGTTTTGTTTTGGTACAGTTTGTTTTTTGTTTTAGGTTTGCCATTGCTGTTGCTTTTTAGAGTAAATTTTCTCTATAAGAATGCAAAAAAAGAACAATGAACTGAGGCAAATTCTCACAATTTGAAAAGACTGTGCATAAAAGGAGACTATGCTATCTTTCTAGTATAGAGCAAGAAAAGTCCAGAAGGGTGTTTATAAGTATCTTTTGCTGTTGTTGTTCAGGTAGTATGTTGAGATACATTTTTCTTTTATATTTGATTGTTTATAGATTGTAAGCTTACTACTCATCATTCCTTAATTATTAAATCTGATTAATAAAGTTGAAGAACATAAAGTATTTATAAGTAATACTGATGCAAATTTCCCCGAGTTGCAGGGAGACCAAGCCCCACATCGAAAGAAGAGGATCCTTTGGCGGCGAGTGAAGAAAGAATTCAACACACACATCAAAGTTAGAGACAAAAGGAAAGTTTATTAGAAAAAGGATAACACTCCACAGAGTGTGGTCTCCTCCTCTCAGAGGACTAAGAGAGACGAGGACAGGGAGAAAGGCAAAACAGTGAGAGGGACCCTGAGTGCTCAGGGAATTCAGTTTATATGTCACTCTTTAGTTCCTATAAGCTATAGTTTAAAAGACTTTGCTAACCCATTTCCTTTGATATGGACGTACAGTGAGAAGGGGAAGAGTATGTAGCATGAAAAGGTAAGAATATGCAGAGCGAAAGGCCTGCTGGCAGTTTCCAGCCTTTAACCCATAAGTTCCCCTATGTTTTTAGCCATAGGGAATGAATGATTTTATTTTGTGTGGGGCAGCCACTTAAAGACTCTTGTTTTTATCTGTTTTTAGCTGTTTCCCCTTCACAGGTATGGGAAATGGTTTGTTAGCAATCCCAGTAGAAATCTTCCTTTGTTCTGCAGGTATCCTCCTGGCCTGGCTGAAGGGCTGATCAGCACTTTCTGGTCTCTTAATTCGACATATTTAATTCTCTTGCTTCCTCCCTACATTAATACTTTAGTGTAATCTAACAAGCTCTATCCTATCTTGGCTTTATAAAATGTACCTCTCCCTCAAAAAAAAAAAAAAACTAGCAGGTAAATTAATTAGATTTTTAATTCAAGAATTGAATTCAAAGCCTTGCTTTATTTCCCTCTCCTAATAATAACACTTCACTTTAGTGAAGTGCTTTGAAGTTTTTAAGGTGATTTCATATAAATTATCCTATTCAATTCTCACAATAACTTTGTTTAGAGATTAGGTAGCCAAACCCCTGGTAGCTTAAGCAATTTCTCAAGGTCAGAAAGCAATTAATGGTAGGACTAGATGAAAATAAAAACTTATCTTTGAAATTTAAGTCCTGGGATCGTCCTACTGTACCGTATAGCCTAGTTGCTGAAGGCAAGTCCATAACTAAAAGAAGCTTTGAATCCAACCAGTGGGCCTCAGTGCTGGCCTGCAAATATTAATGCTTCTGATCACGTCTCTCTAAAGCCTAATATAACAACAGCAACAAAGAGAAGTGCCACCAAGAGAGAAAATCCAGACCATCTGCACACATACTTCTCTCTCTCCCTCTCCCCCCAGGTCCCGGTCAAGAGGCAATAGGTCTGTGTGCAATGATACCCACTGAAAGTTAGGCTATTATTTAACTAATTTAACACATTTAGGCTGCAAGAATAGACACTGAGTATTTGGGGCTAACCATCTAAGTTTTACACTGGCACTCGACTACCCGCATAGGCTAAATTGCAGTTCCATGTCTCAAGCTGCTGCAGGAACCATGTTCGATATTAATCAACATTGTGTATAGAGAGAAAATACTGATTTCAGTAACAGTATTTACATTTAACTGAATTCTCAGAAGGAAAAAAAGACACAGTAGGGAAGCAGTTGCAGGTGGTAAATGCAGGGCCTGGAATAAAAAGAACTTGGTTCCCATCCCTTCTCTATTTCCTGCTAACTCAGTGAGCTCCAGAGAGTCCTATCTTTCTGTGCTTGCATCAATAAAGATGCTATATTGATACAAGTATTAATGTCCCATGAGCCTTAAGGCATAAGATAAAATAATAAACATGGAATCATTTAAAAACTATAAGTGTTGTACATGTACAAGATTAAAAAAAAATTAATGGCTCCATGAATTGAGACCATAGCAAACACAAGTACAAAAATCAAATCCTTTTCAACTCAAATAAAATTAGCAGTGAAAAAAAATTACTAACTAGTAGAATTGTCAGTTAATCACTGACACTGTGAAGAACCCTATACTAAAAGGTAGAAAAGTGCAAGTTGAGGAATATATGGCCCTTACCTCAAGTATATCAGAGTATAGGCACACATGACACTAAGAAGGCATAATTTTACAAGTGCAATACCAGCAGTACTTTGTATGTGGGCATAGTCCTGGGGGTTCAAAGGAAGGAGAAAATACAATAGTGGGAGTGAGGAAGTTGGGGGACGACTTCACAATCATTTGAGCTGGTCCATGAGTCTGTATTGTAACTGGGGAAGTGTATTCAAAACTGAAGGACATTATGAACAAAAACTAAAGAAAAAGGAAAGCGGTACAACAAGCAGTCTACCCAAAGAGCAGAGTCGTACAAGAGCAGCTGAGAAGATAGGCTGGGATCACATGAAAGGCTTCGAATGCCAGACTGAATGGTTCATTACTAACATCTCAGGCTGTGGGGATTCCAGGAGAAAGGGCAGGCACAGAAATGGTAGAATTGGAGTTGCAGCTCAGGAAATCTAATTTTTCATCAGAGGGTAAAAGGAATTGAAGTAGGGAAAATCATAAAATTTGACATAAGGAAATCGGTGAAGACAATAGGTTAGTAAGAGGTAACAAGAACTAAATGAGAAGCGTCAGTGGGAGGGAGAGGGATAAAGAGGAAATGGATAATCTATCTGCAGCACTGATGTACTTACAAATGTCTCTGAGATGTATGAAACTGATAGGTCATATGCTCATTTTCAAATGGCAGGAAGTTCAAGATGATGCTCCAAGTCAGGGTGTACTTTAATAATATCTATTAAATCGACAACATACACCTTGAAAATTATCCTAAAACCAAACCTTGGCATATAATTAAGTTATGATCAGTGGGGTCAAAAGATGCTTTACCTGACTTTGTACTGTGATAAACACTCATGTTGCTCTCGGAGTTGTCATTATCTTCCCTTGTCTGGCTTACCCTAATACTCAATTTTAAATGTCAGTTTTTACATCACTTCCTTTGGGAAGCCATTGCTTAGCCCTCAGATTAAGTGCTCTTCTATGTGCTATCCTAAGAGCCTGAATTTGTGCCACTTCTTGCTTCACTAGACTATAAACTCCATGAAGGCTGGGAATTTGTTCATTTTGTTCTCATATCCAGCCCCCGGCTTAGGGCCTGGAGGAAATGCTTAGTTAATATTCACTGAAGTAAGTAATGCTTTATATATTACAGGACAGACTCTTTGATAGGCTTAATTCTTAATAGATCCCATCAAAATCAGTTCTGTCTCAGGAGGTCAGCTGTATGCCCTTCCCACAGAGGACCAAGAATAGATTTTCTGTGAATCTGTTCACTTAAAAGACAAGGAATGTTGGTTTCTGGTAGTGGGAGCAAACCTCTCCCCTCCCCCACTCTCCTGGCAACTCCACTGTCAAGCGCAACCCCCAATCCTTACAGGATCCAAATGCACATCTGTGCCCTCAAGCAGGAGCTCAGCATGAGGGATCTTATTTGTATTAGCATATCCAACTGATTGGCAATTAATTTGATTTCCCACCTGCTTAGGATCACTTCAGGGCCTTGTTGCCCTGTACTCCCGGAATCAATTTCTTTAAAGTAAAGCTTTCAAAAATGTAGGGCTGCTTTTCAAATGGCTGCTCACATTTCCATGAGCAAAAGTAACATTTTCATTCTGTAAATCACTTGTTTTAGACACAAGGGCAGGGTGCCAAGTCAGACATCATAATCATTATCATAGCTAGACCTCCTTCATAATTACTATGAGCCAGAACATAAGCTTAACACTTTATAGATATTACCTCACTTTATTCTCACAATAATATATAAAGTGGCATTATCATTATGTACATTTTACAGGGAAGAATACAGAAGCATAGAGAATTCAAGAACCTTTTCAGAGTCCGTTTCTAAAAGTTGCAGAGCCAAATATGTGGCATCAGATACATAGCACAGCTAAGTATGACCCCACCTGACACCAGCAGCCAAGTGCTGGCCTGGTTCTTCCACCACAAACACTGAGGTTTGTTTCAACCATACGTCAATGTCACAAAGAGAATAACCACACAGGGAAAAAAATCTCCATGTAATTCATTTTTCAGGATTTTTGACTTTCATTCACCATTAAATCCCTTGAACCTGGCACATATTAGGCATAAAATAAGCACTTATTGATGGAATACACTTCCCATGAATGAGTCTTCACAACTTTCTGACCCTCAGCATTATTCTCAGTCATTCTGACAACCCAAGTTGCCTATGGCAGAGAGCACACGCGGTAGACTAGATATTTTTATTTTCCCCTTGGTCCCTGAATAAAATTTTATGTTTTAATTAGCCGTCAAGATTGAAAAAGTGAAATATTTTACATAAAAATCTCATTTCTTATATCTCATGAAAAGCTGGAAGAGCTGGAACCTCCACCTGTATTCTGTCATGAAAACAGATGAGGTGAGTGGTGGCTGCCCTTTTTAGAAAGACATACACTTTTCAGTTTGCCTCAATCACCACCATACCCTATTGTATTCAAATCAGCATTGAGGTCCTCCACAGCTGGCCACCAAGCAGCTGCTGATGGATGTTACTTGCCCGGCCCCTGGAGGCATACAGTAAGTTCAGATCTAGAGCACTTAAGATTCCAGCCTAAAGTTAGCTTATCCATGATTTCAGAGAGTCACAGAAAATAGCATCAATGCCGATTCTGGAATTCATGTGCTTACCTCCAGGTTGATTCCTCACCCTTTGGGAATTTAGTCTTTCTTATCATGTGTCTGCCTAATTGTTCATTTCCTTCTGTTTGGTCTCTTCTCAGCTCTCTCACTATCTTGACTGTAACTACTACGTAGACCTCCAGTTTTGACTCCTCTCCCAAGCTGCTGGCTATCATATGTCATTTCCTTTAACATCTTAACCTATATGTCTTGGAGACACCTCTAACTCAGCATGTTCAAACCTGAAAGTGCATCTTTATCCATAATTTCCTACCCTATAATCTATATGTATTGGTGCTGTCCTCTTAGTCATCAACACCGGAAATCTGGGACAATTTTGCTCTTCTCATCTCATCACATTCAAACACTGAGATCTGATGACTATATCTCTTAAATATTTCTCAAGCCCTCTATCTCTTCTCTATCCACTCTGTGGCTTCTAGTTTGAGCTTCACAGCTCTCAGCCGATGTTCCGTAACAGCCGTTCCCCTGTCCAAGGCTTCTCCATGACCACCATACACACAGAAACATCAGAGTGACAAAGCTAAAAATTAAAAGCAATTGGATAATTCCAGCTGCTTAAAACCCAAAAGTGACTTTTCTTTTTCTGTAGATCCTGTATATGGGTCCTCAGTGTTCAGCACCCTCCACTCTCACCCCATCTCCAGACTGAATTCCCTTCACATTTACTTTCCTCTTGTTTTCTCAGCAATACCAAACTGCTTTTGAGTTCCCTGGATAAATAATAGATGAGTGAGTGATTGGAGTTATCGCTGGAGTGATATAAACATAAATAAGTGAAAACTTTTGTAAGAAGACATTTGTTCATAAGCATAGCAATAGAAGTCTATTATTTAGTCGAAAACGACTTGACTTTTCAAAGTTAGACACAGGTAGGGACAACTGCGGAGTTTATTTTGTTTTAGTAATGCGAACCCAACTTTTCTTCCCTCTGTCTTTGCCTGGCTAATTTTTTCTCATTATTTAAGACTCTGTTCAGGTAACTTCTCCTGGAAGCCTTTTCTAAACTTGTAGCATTACCTCCCACAACACACACATGTGCACGCATACATACACACACACACACACACACACACACACACACACTGAATTTGGCACCTTCAATATTTGCTTCTCTAAGGGCCTGTCCATACATTTGCCATGGAACTTAATAAACCATATTTTAATTAACTTTTTACAATTGTATCTCCCTGACTAAACCTATATGCATGCTTAAAGGCAAAGACTATGTATTATTTCTTTGAGCCAAAGAAAGCACAGAGTAGTACTGAATGAATGAATGAATGAATGAATGAATGAAAAAATGAATAATGGCACCAGAAAACTTAAATATGGATCAGACAATAAAAAAAGAGTCTGATATTCAGGATAAATTGAGATAGAAGCAACCTAAACTATCGATTTGAAACCAGAAGATGTTTTACCACTCCCCAATCATGAAACCACCCCACACCATGCAAAAAAGTTGAACAGTTGGATACGTTTTCTATTTGTTCAAAGACTTAGGATCTGTAAACAAAGGAATAGTGTCTCTCTAACATAAAGATAAATTGATTCTTTTAATACCGACTTTCTGTAAATTCACAGATGATGTAATAACATTTGTGGAATAATAATTTCCTACCACTGCTTACAGTTGCCATTCACAGCAAATTATTTACCAGAATTTCCAGGTAGTAAAAGCAAATTAGCTCAGTGCTACATATAAAATATGGTAATTGTTAGTCTTTTAGATTATTACTGTAATACTACATTTTGCATTCATATAAACATATATTTAGATAATAGCAGTGTTATTGAATTTGATGTTCAGCACTTACCTTAAAACAGTTGTAAACAATGCTCCAGTGTATATAGAATAGACTTCCAATTACCAGAAAAAATATGCTCAAAATAAAAGTATATTAGATGATTATTACCAAAATACTTAAAAAATAAAAGGATATGTTAACTGTAAAGTATTTATGGTTGGATATGAGCAAGTATATCAAAGTTGATACATTTTTATGTTATTAATTAGAATCAATTCTTAACTAAGAGTTAAAATTTTGGTTGCAGGCAAGTATATAACACAAGGGGAGAAATTTCCTCCATTTCTCTATAAAATTGTCATGATAGAAAGCTCTATTTGTCATATACACTCTGTATAATAAACTCTATAGAATTGTCCATATTTAATTTTGGAAAGTCTAGTTATCCCTAACTAAATATTAGGCTATCTTAAACAAATGTTTTTGAACAAATGTCTTACCTCCAAAAGTCTCTAACTACTGAATGGTTATGTCATCCCAGAAATGTCATTTGTTTATTCCTCCAATAAATGTTTATTAAGCCCTTAGTATGTGTTCCAAGCTCATAACAGTGGAAAAGAAGCATGGTCCCTTCTCTTGTAGCTTAAAATCATTATTCTGATCCTACAGATGACCTAATTGAAAGACCAATATTCAGATTCTCATAATGGAGCTGCTTAGGCAGTCTCTAAGTGCCAATTATCATTTCTGTGAACTAAATTTTACTGAGATTAATAGAATGTTGTGTAATTTTTTTCAGTCTATAGGAACTGAATGTGGTTTATATAACTAACTTACTGTGCCTTAGAAGTATTTGCTGGATTTCTGCTTCTAGGAAGGTGGAATGTATGTACATAACACTATTCTCACTAAGTACAACTACCCTGGACGTTATGTATAAAACAAACAGAAGAATTTGAAAGGTATAGAGAATAAGGGAGACTTGATAGGGACCTTGGCACCCAATGAACAATACAGCAGTGAGTTCCTTGAGTTTTCTTTGTACCTCATATACTCCAGATGTGAACTTTAAGCCTGGAAATCTGGAAATGACAGTGGGCACAGAAGAAAAAGCCCATGAAAAAACCTAGCTAAAAGACTAAGAGAGGGTTATCCTAATAAAACAGATAGCTTTTAGACAATAACCAATCTATTCCAGCCAAATACCACAGAAAATATTGCCATCCCACCTCTATTTACAAGATCAAGGCTGAGTGTGGAGCCTGGATTTCCCTCCTCATTAGGCTATAACAAGTTGCCCCAAACCCCATGATAGTGGTGTTAGAGAAGATGAGTAAGGAACCTGGACTTTTATCCCCAATAGGCAGTAATCAGTTTTGTCCTCTCAAACTCTCCCCATGTCAGTAGAAACCACATGTGAAACCCGGACTTCACCTCAACCCAGCAGTGACAAAGCAGCCCTTGTCCTTCAGTGTAAATCTAACAAAACATTGATGAAAGAAAGCAAAGAGGATCTCAATAAATGGAGAGATATACCATGTTCATCGTTTTAAGACTCAACATTTATTGAAGAGGCTTTTCTTTCGCCATGGTTTTGGCTCCTTTGTTGAAAACTGTTTGTCCATATATGTTTGGGTTTACTTCTAGGCTTTCAATTCTGTTCTGTTGGTCTCTATGTCTATTTTTCTGCCAATACCATACCACTTTGATTATTGTAGCTTTGTAGTATAGTTTGAAGTCAGGAACTGTGATGCCTCATCTTTGTTCTTTTCTCTCAGGATTCCTTTGATTATCTAGCATCTTTTGTGGTTTCATAAAAATGTGATGATTTTTTTGTTCTATTTCTTCGAAAAATGACTACACTGGGTAGTGGGCACATAATGCAATATAAAGATGATGTATTATAGAATTGTATACTTGAAACTTATATAATCTTATCAATCAACGTTACCTCAATAAATTTAATTTTCTAAAAAAGACTCAATATTGTAAAGATGTCAGTTCTTCCCAAGTTGATATATGGGTTTAACGTAATTCCTATCAAAATCCCAGCAGCTTGTTTCTCTATATAGACAAGATTATTCTAAAACTTATATGGAAAAGCATGTTGGAGTGAGGGTCGAGGCGAGACTTGCTCGGTATAGAAGTGCCAGCAGTATCCATTGTTCACTGTTGAGCCCTCCCCTCTCCCAGTGCTACCATAGCTGTGATGTCATCGAACTGGATAACAGAGGATTCCCTGAAACCCTGCCTCCCCCAACCCAGGCCCCACTCAAGCCACATCCAAGTGTGTCCTCAGCAAGTCAGGTGCTCCTTGCTGAGCAGAGCCTACACTCACACTGGAGGCAGCTGGCCTCGGTTTCTGGTGTGGCCTTTTGAGGCAACTATAGGCACAGCATCTGTGGATTGCCTGCTGAATCTTGACAGGTGACCCTGGAGGGATAGAGGTGTGGGCTAAATTTGGCCTGCAGCTGAACCCCTCTCAGGACTGTGCCACTGGACCTACTTCACAAATCCACACTAATAAGACCAGGAAACTTAGGAGCTTTGCTTAGTACAGACATGGAAAGGCAGCCAAAATGGGAAAGCAAAGAAGTAGAAACCATATGACAGAACAGAACAGAGATCCAGATAGAATGGAGTCAAGTAATCTAACAGATACAGAGTTCAAAATACTAGTTATAAAGATGCTCAATGAACTTTTGGGAAATGTAGAGAACTCCAAAATGGAGATGGAGATTATAAAAGGGAACCAGTCTGAAATGAGAACACATAATCGGAGACGAGAAGTACGTTAAATGGAATAAACAAAGGAATAAACAAAGTGAATAAAGAAGAGAATCACATGCCTTATCTAGAAGACAGGGAAGCCAATCAGGACACTCAAACAGAATGGCAAGAAAAAAGAGGCCAAGACTATAAAGATGATTTAAGGAAGATATGGGACACTATTAAGGCTCCAAATATTTGTCTGATAGGCGTAAGTGAAGAAAATCAAGATGTTGAACAAGTATTTGAAGAAATAATGATGGAAAACTTCCCTAACCTGGTGAAGGAAATGGACTTAAAGCCCCAGTAAGCTCTGAGGATTCCAAAAATCAGGAATCCAAAGAGGCTCACACCAAGACACATCATTATCAAAATGCCAAAGGTTAAATACAAAGAAAAAATTTTAAAAGTAGCAAGAGAAAAACAAATAATTACATATAGGGGAACACCCATATGACTGGCAGCTGATTTCTCAAGAGAGACTATGCAGGACAGAAGGGCTTGGCAAAAAATTTCAAAAGAATGAAGACCCAGGATATACCACCAAGAATAATTTATCCAGCAAAGCTATCATTTAGAATCGAAGGACAGATAAAGAGCTTCACAGACAAAAATAAATTAAAGGAATTTATCACCACCAAGCCAGAATTACAGGAAATGTTGGAAGGACTTCTTCAAGAAGAAAAAACATGTATCGAAAACAGGAATAAAGAATGTTAACAACTACATTCCTATCAATAAGTACCTTAAATGGAAAAGAATTAAGTGCTCCAACCAAGGGATGGAGTAGCTAAAAGGATAAGAAAACATATGAAAAGGAAGGATATGGAAAAAGATATTGCTGCGATGAACTTAGAAGGTATTTAATTCAGACAGAGAAAGATAAGCACTATATGATTTCACTTATATGCAGAATTTAAGGAATAAAAAGAACAAACTAATCAAAAACAGACAAATATAGTGGACAATTTGATGACAGACAGAGGGGAGGGGGTTTAGGGGCTGGTAAAATGGGGTGAAGGGTTAAAGAAGTACAAATTAGCAGCTGACAGATGGTCACAGGATGGTAAACACAGCATAAGGAATGCAATTAGCATTAATACATTGACTAGATGGAGGGTCAGGAGAGGGAGGAAGCAATTGGGGGGATCGTTTTACTAACTATATAAATGTCTAACCAATGTATTGTATACTTGAAACTAATTAAAATTAAAGAAAAAAACTGTAAAAGTTAATTCACATATAATAACCTATTTTTTTATTTAAAAAACTTGAAAAAGTGGGAAATGTGTATTCCTGTTATAGAAATTTGACTTTAAAGGATCTCTCCCTTGTGTATTCCTCATGCATTGTTAAAATCTTCAAAAATACACTTGAAACTAGCAAAAAAGAAAAAATAGGGTACTATTTAAATAATTGCATTTTGAAGAATTAAATTCCATTACAAATTTATTTTATAATTCCTTATAAAGCAAGCAAATATGGATTAGTGTACACACAAACACATTCTTTATAACAATAATTTGAAAAGTCTTTTAATAAATAAATTGAAAATGTTAAAAAAAAGGAACAAAGGGGAGGAATCAGTTTATAAAATTCCAAGGCATATAACGATAATAATCCGAATTATGTGATATTGGCAGAGAGAAAGTTATATAGGTCAACGGAACTCATGTAGAATAGACACACAAATACGACCAACCAATTTTTGACAAAGATGCAAAAGAAATTCAATAGACTAAAGATAGACTTTTCAACAATGGGGCTGTAGCAACTAAATATCCATTGGGAAAAATATTCAACCTAAGTCTAAATGTATACGAAAATGAACTCAAAAAGGATCGCAGACTTAAATGTATAATGCAAAACTACAAAACCTTCAGAAAAAATACAGAAAAAATCTTCAAGATCTAGAGCAAGGCAAAGAAATTTTAGACTTAACACCAAAAGCCAATTCATGAAAAGAAAAATTGATAAATTAGGCTTCATAAAAATTTAAAACTTGTCTATGGCCATGCCACCCTGAACGTACCCAATCTCCTCTGATTTCGGAAGCTAAGCAGGGTCGGGCGTTGTTAGTACTTGGATGGGAGACCACCTGGGAATACCAGGTGCTGTAGGCGTTAAAAAAAAAAAAATTAAAATCTTTGCTCTGTGGAAGACCCTGTTAAGGGGATAAAAAGACGAGCTACAGACTGGGAAGAGATATTTGCATACCACATATCTGACAAAGAACTAGTATCTAAGAAATACAAAGATCTCTCAAAACTCAGCAGTAAAAAACAATTCAGCTAAGTCATAGGCAAAACATATGAAGAGCATTTTACCAAATAGATATATAGATAGCAAATAAGCACATGAATAGTTTGACATCATTAGCCATTAAGAAACATAAATTAAAACCACAATAAAATATTACTACAGGCCTATCAGAATGGCTAAAATAAACAATAGTGAATACAGCTTGTAAATGCTTGTAAGGATAATGAGAAACTGGATCCCACATACATTCCTGGTGGAAATTTAAATGGTACAGTCACCCGTAGAAAATAGTTTTGCAATTTCTTAAAAAACTATGGACATCTCATATGACCCAAAAATTGCACTTATTTATCGTAGAAAAAGGAAAACCTATGCTCACATAAAAAGCTATATTAAAATGTTTATAACAGCTTTACACTCAAAAAGTAGAAAAAACCCAGATTTCCTTCAATAGGCAAATGGATAAACAAACATATGTTCTATTTACATAACAGTCTTGAAATGACAAGATCACACAAATGAAATACAGAATAGTGGTGGCCCACGGTTAAGAAGGGGGTAGAGACAGAGGGAAGAGGGCATAACTATAAAAGGACCATATGAGGGAAACTAGTGTTGATGGAATCGTTGTGCATCTTGATTGTATCAATGTCAATAGCCTAGATACGATTTTGTACTACAGTTTTATAAGATGTTACCATTGGGGAATACTGAATAAAGGGCATATGGGATCTCTGTGCATTGTTTCTTAAACTGCATGTGAGCCTACAATTACCTCCAAGTGAAAAATTTAACTTAAAAAGTGTTCATAAAGGTGTTTGATTAAGTATTAAGTAAAATGTAGTGAAAGCGACTGGACCTTGATTAACTGAAGAAGTAATTAGGGTTGTTCACACTGAAGTTTAGTCTTCTCCCTGAGATAAAGCCAATGCTATCAGAAGAGAGAGAGAATATCTAAGTGCCTCTGTTTTATATATGGAAAGAAGCTTTTAATTGACAGAAATTCTTTAATCCCCAAAACATCATGAGGCTTTGTAATTCTATGTATGCATTGAACGCAAATTCACTTCAAGTTAAAAGGAATTCAGAGTCAAAGCTCAAAATGCTCTTAAATGACAGCATTTCATAATATCAGCAACCACAACTAAAGATCAATTACCTTGGCCTGCTGAGATTTCAGGACTCCTCATGTTGTACCTATTATTTTGAGCATGAAGTGTGCATGCCTGTGTCCATACTGACAAAGTGAATCCTTCGTTGGCATTTATCAAAAACATCTAATATATACATTGCGTGTGCAAATTCTTAACCCTATGATTGTTTTGGGGTGCTATCGCCACATATAATAATCTGAAATTGCATATTTCCGTTCCTGTCATTAATACTTTTTTCAGCTTCATATACTCCCTTTGATATTTTTCTTTAACCGTATTCTTGGAGTGGCTAACAAACTACTCAAAGAATGCTCACCATTGTCAGATAAGTTGCATTTCGTGGGTTTGCTTAACTGAACTATTCCGGCATCTGATTCTTTCTCACGGACTAGAAGAGCAAAAACCCATTCATGGTTAATCCAGTTATGCCCACATGATGTTATAAATTGTGGTATTTAGCTCTTTCTAAATTTAAAATGCCATCTCTCTCTCTGGTTATAAGGCTAAATTTTATCCAGGAGGCTAACTGCAACCTAAACATTGGCTTTGTGTGTGTGGCCGGCGATGGGGAAGGAGGAAGAGTGTTGTCTTTGTCTTTGCAAAGTGCTGTGTTTAAGAGCGTGAGCTTTGGAGCCCGACTGGGTGGGTTGGAATCCTAGCTCCACCATTCATTTGCCCGATGACTTAGGGCAACTATTTTAATCGCTCTGTGTCCCAGTTTCCTCATCTTTAAAATGAGATCAATTATAGTACCTACTTCCTAGGAGTCTGGCAAAGATTAAATATTTGTAAAGCTCTTAAAACAGCACCTGGCACAACGTAAGCACTCTATATGTACATATTTTTTTCATCCCTGAGCTGTTGTAAACCACCTACTTCTAGCCTGACTTTGTCTCCAGTTAGAAAAAGGGAGACAATGGTGGGGCAGCATGTGAGGGTTTTGGGGGACATTATGGGGAAACTGCATTAGTATTGGCAGTAACTGACATACTGTTTTGTGAATATGAAAACATTTGAGTGGGGAAATCTGAAGTTCTCAGAAAATCCCATTTACCAAAGAAATTGTGTTAATTACATCCTTGTTTTTCCCTTTTCTTCCAGAAAACCTTCTTATCTTATCTGATAAATTCCATTTATCAGAGAAATTACGTTAATTACATCCTATTTTCCCCTCCCAAATACTGTCAAGGGAGGCAGGTTTTCTGTAATTAAAGAAAACCTGCCTCCCTTGACAGTATTTTGATCAACTTTTCCATGAAAAGGCCATACCTTGCTCTCTAAAATCTAAGCTTCTTCCCTTTTTGACTTTATACCCCTCGTAATATCAGAGAAGGGCGAAAAAGAGGAAGATCACAGAACACGTTTCAGTATAGGTCTTTCCATGGCTCACCTAAGACCTCTCACAGAAAGACAGCAGAGAGGTTTTTCCTCCACCTCCCCTCCTTCTTCACCAACATTAAATCGCTGTTCACTGCCTGCTCTCTACGTGCAGCCTTCAAGGAGACAAGCTGGTTGTCAAAGAAGCATTGCATTTTAATTTACGAAATATTTTAAAATTTAAATTCACAATACAATTTACTTTTCTAAGTATATATGGTACTTTTCTCATAGTAGCGGTATTTTTCCGCAACCCAAGAATTATTTTTTTCCCTTCTAAATATTGAGACAAATATATATATACATATATATATACATACATATATATATACATACATATATATATGTGTATAAATTTATATACATATATATAATAGAGGAAAAAAGCTTAATAATAAATGCAACTGGCTCATAATTTCTTAAATATTATTTAACAGACAAGCTTTGCTTTGCAATAATAATACACCACAGAAGTTTTTTATTTTTTCAGTTATGGCACACAGTAATAGAGAATGTATACAGAATTCACTAAGTGATGGCGTTTCATAGTTATTTGCTTGTAGAATCCAGGAGCTCCTTTTATTACAAAAAAGACGGAACAATGGTTAATAGGAAGAGACAATAATAGCAAGCCATTAACTTGAGTTTATTTACTTTTTTTAACTCTTATTTTTAAGACAACTGACTTAAGTGAAGTTCTTTTATCTCATGCAGCTATTGATGGTCATTTGTAAATTAAGAGAAATTTTGGTTTCTATAAGTCTGTATTTTACCCCAGAGAAAAAGGCGTTGTCATCTCTTCAAAGGGAAAAACATTCCTTAAAGGAACAAACTGCTTTGGAAAAACAAGCATAATCAAAAGGATTGAAAAGGAGAGAAGGGAGCTGAATGAAGAACAGTCAATAAACGTTTGTTAAATGAAGATTGGAAAGAAGAGAGAGAAATCAAGAGTAGATCTTTAAATAATTAACTATCACCAAAGAAAACTCTAATTCAAGATAATGCGCTTCTATTTTTATTTAAAATAGTTTACTTACTTTAAAATAGTTTACTTACTTTAAAATATACATATGTAAAATATGATCCACATATATATTTTAAATGTTTATATATTCATATACATTTATCTAATACATATATATTAGATAAATTTAATACTGAACCACAATATAAATCTACAGTATATTTTCTCTCTGTTCTCTAGAACTTGTAACATAATGGAACCAGCTATAAAGGAAGTCTTCCTAGTTTAATTTTTTGTAGATTTGAATAGTCCTACCAGTGGAAAAGAAATAAATGCAGCTTTGAAAATATCTCATGAAAGAACTTAATGTGAATTTGAAAACCTTCACTTTTGTTGTTTCTGTTTGATACTAATGTTTTTGTCTGTAATCATATATATATAAGTGTGTGTGTATGTGAGCAAATGGCACTCGAGACTGTTTGGATATTAGTTAATAGATAAAATCCAATCATAGCATACAAGCCAGATTGAAAATGAGGTTTCATCATGGGACTGATGATGTGAAAACAAAAGCTACACCTCGTTACAGTGTACTGAATGAACAGTCCTAAGGTTTTAGTTTTATCATTATTATTCATCACGCAATGTTTGCAGTCTCCTGTGGGCGTGCTGGACTTACCTGTGTAAATCCGATCGTGGTACTGGGATTTCCACCCACTCATTGTGGTAGAGATTAACACCACTGTGTTTCTACTTAACCGCTTTCTCATTTATTCAGTGGAAGTACAGCTTAATTCAAAATTTTTTTATACCGTGTTGCTTATTTAAGCCCCAGAGCTGTCCTTGCCTGGCTTCAAAGACTATACGAGGGCAATACTACATGGCCAACTTTCTCTCTTTCCTGACATGCAAAGTGAGGTTCACCTTAAGCCCTTAATACAACTGCTGACACCACGAAGATGGAAGAGTTCTCTACACACACACCTAAGCATGCTTCCAGGCACTTCTAAAGGTATAAGGAATGTTTGTGCTTTTGAACACAGGACCGCTCACACACATGCAATGGCACCAGAAGCCTTAGCTGGTCAAAACATGCCCTCATCAGTCTATCAGAGTATGTGCCAAACCCAGCATTAGTGTCACTTGCTCAGGACTTTCAGAAGATGCATGCATTTTATCTGGGTTAAAACATTCAGTTTACTTATAGAGATAATATATTGATTCAATGACACATTAACTAAGATTAGCTTGAATTATCAACTCAACATTACCTGTCGTGCCCTAGACAGAGGAGGCGTCTCCTTTCTTAGAATGGAGTGCAGAAGAGTAAAGCAGCCATGACAAGAGGAAAGGGACAAATTTGAATCTTAGGGCATTTCTTGAACTCCATGAGTCTCCTCAGGGTTGAGTACAGAGCAGCAAAAAAGACTCTGCAATATGACTGCAGCGGAAGGAAAAGAACTTCCAGGCAAATTTTGCCCATTTCATGATTTTGCCAATGGTCAGAACTAACAGGCATCCTAACTTTTTAATCCACTAAAATATATACTTAGAGATAAATTTGCTGCTCCTGAAACCTTACAATTGATCCTCAAAGGGCTGCTAATGTTCCATCTGAGGATGAAAAGACAGAGCATTCTGCAAAATTATCTGCACACTGAGCTGCCCAAAACAAGCTGCCCTGTTACAAATCGCTTTCCAGTGCAGCATATTTTTGTCGCATGCTAGATATTTATCCAGTACACAATTTTTCTTACATATACAAATCTATTATGTCTATGGTGATCTTTAATGTACAAGCCATTTTATGGACTGGGTTTTTAAATGAACCATATAATATATTCAATCAGAAACATTTTTCTTATTAAGATAAATTAGCAGGTTCTTCATTCCCACTGAATGCCTAGGTGCTTCACTTTACAGCGCTTCTATTTTTAATGACAATATTTAGCCAACCAAAATTTAACCCTTGAGAATTTTTATTGCTGCAGTCAAGAAATGAGTGTGTCACTGATGTCACAGCTCTGCTAAGAATAGTCCGCAGATGTGCTTTTAAGTAAAGAGAGATTTAAAAATAAATGTATTTGACAAGTTGCTGATCATAAGCCTATATTTACCACAACCAAATTAGAATGAGGTTGCACAAAAGTTGAAGTTTATTGTGGAAAATTCCTGAGATGTGCTCAAATTTGACCTCAGAAGTCTTTTCCATTACTTTAAGGAGACATTTTGGCTTCATTGTGCCACACTTTTTCTTATAACTCAAGGAGGACTTTTGTCCTCAAGGTCTTTTGACCTCCAACCTCACACATTCACAATTTCTTGCCAAGTACAAGTCATCAGAAATGGGCTGGTCCTTACATCGCTCATATTCCTACCACTGCTCCATGTGACCTAAGGAAACTTTTTTTTTCTAAAAGCCAAATAGGCAACTCTACATAGTCATAAAATATACATTTCTTTCGAATAAGATTATGTAACGAACTGCAGCACTCCTAAAGTTGCATGCATTATAATGGTTCAGATAACTACTGTTTTAGATCACAGCAGTTATTCCAGATCTCTGTAATGGGGAACACTGTTAAAACGCCAGCATTAAGCAGGAGGCCTCACCAAGACATCATCAGAGGAAATCCATATTTCTGGCCTCCACAGAGACTCCTTCTGAACCCTCTCAACTGCAGACAGCTGAGCACATACATCTTGCAAGTTGTCATTCACAATCACATGATCAGAAAATTAACCAAACTGACTCTCCAGTTTGGGGGCTAACTCCTCTATCTCTTACAGGTCTTCATCCTGCAGGAGAAATAGAAAAATATGGATAGCGCATATTTAATGCAATAAATAGAAATGATACACAGTTTGTTATGCTGTCATGTACAGTTGCAAAGTGATTTATGAAAATAATTAATTCAAATAAATGTCCCCTATCCTAAACTGCACACACAGAAAAAGAAAGAAATGTCTCAGTCCCATGCTTCTGTAACAATAGGTACAGGGTTCAGGGGTGACCGCCATGCAAATTACTTCTCTGAAATTATTTCCCCCTTTGCAAAATAAAGGTGTCGGGCTTGATTATCTCTATGGACCATTCAAGCTTCAAGAATTGATTGATTCAGCTACCGCAGAAGGTCTGGCTGCTAGATCATCTGAGCCCAGTGTCTGTGCACTATGAAAAGTCTCTCAGACATGCACTTCTGTGCTCAGATTTTCTCATTACTCTCATTGCTATTTCTGCCATATCTAGTTTTTTAAACAAGAAAAAGAAATCTATGCCACAAAAGTTATGGGATTTGTTGTTTCTGTTCAGAATTCAACAGAGAGATTGAAGATTAAATATGTGCTCTTTGTAGTAAAAAAAAAAAAAAAATTGTAAAGGAAGTAAGTTGTGCATGAAAGTATTGATAGCAAGATTCTGATAACCAACCTGAATCGAGAAATAATTTTAGCATGCAGCTTATTCGATTTGCTATATTAAGGAGGGAGGTTTCTAGCCCAAATCAGATTTAGAAGTTTACATTTGATTTTTGAATCAGGGTTAAATAGCAATACAGCTGATGGTCTAGGGATTCTGATCTAATCACAAGGATTTATTACATGAGTTTAAAGCTTCCCTTGTTATAATTAGGTTCCCAGCTACCTACATGACCAATTTTAGAGACTTGTTGTAAAGAAATCCCACCAGTCCCCCCAAATAGTATAGATCTGAGCATGTGAATGATATAAGAAGGAACAAATACATGCTGAGTTCCTACTATGTGACATGGACAATGTTAGTTACTATACATACATTGTTTTATGTATTGGAAGGCTGTGTTTCTGGTAAAGATATGGGATCTGAAATACTGGTAAAGATATGGGATCTGAAATCAACTGTCCAGGTCAAATCCATCTAAAGTATTCAATAACAATAAAATGTAGCTCTGTTAGTTAATCTGTGTATGCTTCAACTTCCTTATCTACAAAAATGGGGATTTAAAATAATACCTGCTTCTTTAGATAGTTGGGACAATTAAATAAGATAAGTTGTACAGTGCTTTAAGCAAGACCCAGCACATAGAAAATATCCAAGTAAGGTTAGCAAATAACAGGTTTATGTTTATTAAAATTCATGACTGAGTAAAAATTATTTTGCATGTAGTTTACAGATAGGCCCAACTGGCGATTTAGATGTGTCAACAATAAGTATGAGGAATTTTTAAAAGGAAATGTTAGGTGAGTTACAAAGAGCAAAGAAGCAGAAATATGAAGATTCATGGGACCGCCTTAAAGAAACAAGCAAAGGGAAGAAACAAGATGAGCGGATTAAAACTTGGAACAGTCCTGGGTATAATCATGAGAGAAGATGTGGTAGCTGGAGCAGCTGAAGCGGGAGAGAGGTTGGATCCAGAATGACTCAGTGAGTGGGACACTAGGGGCACATTACCAGATTTAGAAAGTTAGCTCAGGTCTGAACTCAATTCAAAGGAGAACACCAAAAACAATGCACCAAAACATCCTGGCGTGTTCGGTGAGTGGTGACTCAGAAAAGGCTCCTTCCTGGCCTGAAGGTGAACAAAATATGGAAATAGGAAGCAAAACACAAAAAGAGGATAAAAAAAGAGGGAGTCTTACCAAAGAAGGTGCCAAGAAATGAGCCTCCCCAAATCAACTTGAAGAAGGGATCAGTGGTCTTCTATGCCAAGTAATATGTTCTATTATATCGATAAAGAAAATCCTCTGCCAAAAACTCATAAAATGTGGATAAGATATATTTTAAAATATTGAGGCATAGCTGAGTTGGCAGGAACATAAGGACAAGAGGCCACAAACAATAAGAAATCATGATCCAGCGCAGTATGTATAAAGCCAGTTTTTGTTCTGAGAGCATCTATTCATCCCCAGTGGCAGAGAATCTGACTTTTAATTAGCCCAAGTAGTGAAGAGGACCAAGCAGAGATCCCTGTGTAAAGCTAGAACCTCAAAATATGAGGAAATCACAGCAGAGAGGAGATAGGAAATAGAGGGGATGATCTCACGTATTGGGAAATTGCACGGTTCAGCTTAGACTCTGAGCAGAGAAGAAAATAAGATCAAAATGTCTCCTATAAGATCCTCCAACCATCTGCTTATTTTGACATGAATGTGTGTCTTAAATTCACATTACCCATAAGATGTAAACATCCTCAAGCTAAAAATTTAATTGAAAGTGTTGGGGATTGATTTTTTGCCTCCAAGCACTTGCCATGAAGAAAGGCAAGTATACTTTATCTATGCCTCAATTAATGTTCACATATAAAGTCTCAAGGAACGTGAGCTTCCTCCAAGCCCAAATTCTCTAAACATACAAGGAAACAAGCCACTATGAGTGAAAGTCAGAAGTCTTCAGAAACAGATCCACAAAGTGAGCAACTATGAGAATTATCAGAGTCAAAATATAAAATGAGTGTTTTTAATATTTTCAAAGAAATGAAAGCATGGTGCAGAAATAAGAGACAGTCAGGTAGAGCAGGACCAAATGGAATGTCTAGAAGTGAAATGTTGAAAAATTAAAATTAAAATCTCAATAGTTGGATTAAACAAGAGTATAGCTATGGCCAAAAAAAAAAAAAAAAAAAAAAGTAATTGATGAAATGGAAGAGAAATCTGAAGAAACATAGCACAAAGAGACGAAAACACAAGAAACATTTTTTAATGTTAAATTGTGTAGAAGATGGAGTTAAAAAGGGTTAGCGTACATTTAATTGTGGTACCAAGAGAATAAACTAAAGAAAAAGAAAGGATAGACAATATTCAAAGAAATAATATTGGAGAATTTTCCAAAATTGATTAAATGTGTCTATCTTCATATTCAAGAAGCCTAACAATTAATTTTAAGCAAAATAGATAAAAATAAAAATGAATCCCCAAATAGAAACAATATGGTGAAGCCCCAGGACACCAAAGAAATAAAGATAAATGGAGAACTATAAGGAACTGTTGGGTAGGGGGGACGAGAATGAAGACAGATTATTTACGAAGGAATTAGTTTAGACTAACAGCTGAGTTTTCAACAACAGAAGTGGAAACCTGATGATGTTAGAATAATATCTTCAAAGTGTGTTAAGATTTCAAAGGCAACCTCCAAAAAAATACAAATAGAGTGCATAACATCCAAATTAGTAGCACGAAAAATGGAATGACAAGACAGATATTAACCAATCAAAATGATGGCCAAAAAAGCAGAAAATAAGAGACCAAAAGAGTAGGATGAATATAAAACATAAATTATATGGTAGAGATAAATATAAATATATTGAAAGAAACAATAATTGTAAGTGGACTATAATCAACCTTTAAAACATAGAATTTTCAAACTCTTTCTACAGAAAAGATACTCTTAAAATCTAAAGACTCAAAAATATTAAAGGGAAAAAAACCTTGTGCAATTATTTAATTATCAGGGGAAAATATAAGCTTTAAAGTAAAACACATAGTTATAGAAGGTAATTACAATTAAAAATAAACAAATCACCAGGAAAATATAATAGTTTTAAACTTACAAGAATCTAATATTATATTAACAAAATATTTTCAAAACTATCAGGAGAAATTGACAAATCTAGCATCAAAGCAGAGTTTAACACAGTTCTCAATAAATAATAGAGTAAGTAGACAAAAATGAGGAAGTACATAGAATATTTGAAAAACAATTTTAAAATTCTTTTACTAAATTTATTGGGGTAACATTGGTTTATCACATAATTTAAACTTCAGACATACAGCTTTATAATATAATATCTGTATACTCTTGTGTGCTCACCACCTGAATTCTAGTCTCCTTCTGTAACTATGTATTTGACCCCCTTTACACTCTTCTTTTCCCCCTTCTGCCCTGGTAATCATCATTCTGTTGTCTGTATCTATGACTTTGTTTGTTTGTTTTGTTTGTTGCTTTTTTGTTTTATAGCCTACATATGAGTAAAATCATATGGTTCTTGTCTTTTTCCATATGACTTATTTCAATTAACATAATACACCTAAGATCTGTTCATGTTGCCAGAAATGGTAATACTTTATCTTTTTATGGCTGATAGTATTCCATTGTATATATGTACCACTTTTTTATCCAGTCATCCATCCAAGGACATGTCTTGGCTATTGTAATGCTGCAATGAACATAAGGGTACATATATCTTTCAAATAAGTGTTTTAGATTTTTGAAGGTAGATACTCTGAAGAGGAATTTTTGGATCATATGGTAGCTCTATCCTGAGTGTTTTGAGGAACCTCTATACTGTCTTCCACAGTGGCTGCACCAATTTACTTTCCTACCAGAAATGTACGAGGGTTCTCTTTTCTTCACGTCTCCAACATTTGTTATTTCTTGTCTTATTAATAATAGCCATTCTAACGGGTGTAAGATGATATTTCATTTTGGTTTTGACATGCATTTCCCTTATAATTAGTGATGTTGAGCATCTTTTCGTGTACCTATTGGCCATCTGTATGTCTTCCTCAGAAAAGTGTCTATTCAGACCCTGTGCCCATTTTTTAATCTGATTGTTTCTTTTGTTGTTATTGAGTTGTATGAGTTCTTTATATATTTTGAATATTAGCTTCTTATCAGAGGTATCATTTACAAATATTTTCTCCCATTCGTTTGATTGCTTTTTTGTTCCATTGTTGGTTTCTTTTGTTTTGTAGAAGCTTTTTAGTTTGATGTAGTCTCATTCATTTATTTTTGCTTTTACTTCTCTTGCCTTTGCCGTCAACTTCACAAAAATCCCTCTAGACTAAGTTCTATAAGTTTAGTGCCTATGCTTTCTTCTATGCATTTTGTTGTTCCAGGTCTTCTAGTCAAGCCTATAATCCATTTCGAGTTAATTTTTGTGTATGATGTCAAATAAAAGTCTAGTTTTATTCTTTTGCATGTGGCTTTCCAGTTCTCTCAACACAATTTATTGAAGATTTTTCATCCTGTATTGTATGCTTTTGGCTCCTTTGTCAAAAATTAGTTGCCCACATATGTCTGGGCTCTCAATTCTGTTCCATTGGTTTATGTGTCTATTTTTCTGCCAAAACCATATCATTTGATTACAGTAGCTTTGTAGTATAGTTTGAGGAAGTGTGATACCTCTGGATTTGTTCTTTTTTCTCAAGATTTATTTGGCATCCAAGGTCTTTCATGGTTCCATGTAAATTTTTTATTTTGTTTGTTTTATTTTTGTAATAAATGCCATTGGAATATTGATAAGAATTGAATTAAATCTATAGATTGCTTTAGGTAATATGACAATTTTAACAATGTTATTTCTTCAATCCATGAACAATTAATATCTCTCAATTTCTTTGTGTCATTATCAATTTCTCTCAACAATGACTTATAGTTTTCAGTTTATAGGTCCTTCACCTCCTTTGTTAAGTTTATTCTTAGGTATTTTTTCCTTTTTTTGCAATTGTAAATGGGATTGTCTTCATTTCTCTTTCTGATATTTTTTGTTAGCATATGAGTACAGAAGGAAAGTATATCAACATAATAAAGACCATATATGACAAACCCTCAGCTAAAACTAAAATCTTTTCTTCTAAGATCAGGAACAAGACATGGACGTCCACTCTCACCACTGTTATTCATCATAGTACTGGAAGTTCTAGTCAGAGCAATTAGACAAGAAAAAGAAATAAAAGTCATCCAAAGTGGGAATGAAGAAGTAAAATTATCATATCTACAGATGACATGATTGCATGTATATAAAGCCCTAAAGACTCTACCAAATATTAGAAACAATAAACAAATAAAGTTGTAGAATATAAAGTCAACATACAAAAATCCATTGCCTGCCTATATAATAACAGCAAAAAAAGAGACAATTTTAAAGCTTGATCTGACAATGGATACATGATTGCACTCGACTCAGGAATACACATTCTTCTAGAAAATGCATGGATTCCTTATGAAAACTGACCAAATTTTAACCATAACTCACATATCAATATATTTCAAAGAGTTTGTTTCACACAGGTAACATTTCTGACTACAACCCTATAGAAATCAGTAAAAAAAAAAAAAAAGAAAGAAAGAAAAAAACAAACAAAAAAAAAACACTGGATATTTGCAGATTTATGATCATTTACATTTTTTAAAAATCTATGGGCAAATTATTAGAGTTATTCCTAGTCTAGTAAAACTGATGAATATGAGAACAACACACAAAGTTCAATATTTCTCATCAGCAATAGTTAGAAAATGAAATTCTCAAAAAGAAATAATATATTCAAAACAGCAAAAAATATATCATATTGAGGAAAAGAGAGAGCTAAAATACGTGTAAGAATTTTATCTAAAACTTAAGAATCTGACTTCAGAAACATTAAAACACTTTTAAAAGACAACTGCAGAGGATATATAGTCAATATTATTGTAATGGTTGTCTGTAATGCCAGATGGGTGCTGGAGTAATTGGAAGGATCACTTCATAAATTGTATAAATGTTTAACCTGTATACCTGAAACTAATAAAAAATTAAAAATTAAATTAAAAAAAGAACTGCAGAAAAATCCATGTGGAAAGATTTGATACTGTAAAGATGTTGGTTATTCCCATACTAACATATGGATACAATATAATTTCAATCAAACTTCCTGCTGGGTTTTATATAGATGAAAAGCTAACTCTGAAATTTATACAGAAAAATAAAGGTTCAAGAATAGTCCATATATGACCAGACAAGAAGACTGAGAGAAAACACTAGTAACTAAAACTGAAAAGCAATGCTGAAGGTATAAATGAGGAGATTATTAAAACAAAATATATAGCCAAGAAATAAACCCATGCATATATGCATACCTGATACTTCATAACAGTGAGAAAAGAAGAATCCTTTCTGATTTGGGAATTAAACATATGTATGAAAAAATTAAAATAGACTCCTACCTTATAACATGAAATTAAAGCATTGTCAGATGAATGAAGAAATAAAATGTAAAAGGCAAAATTTTTAAATCTTCATAAGAAAATATACAAAAAACATCTTTATGAAGTAAAAACTATAAAGAGAATTATGCAGAAATTTAATTACATTAAAATGAATAAATTTCATTCCATGAAAAGACCTCACAAAAAGAATGATAAGACAAGTAGACAAGCAGTAAATATTTGCAAGACATATAACTGACAATGGATTAATAACCTGAAAATCTAAAGAATTCCTCTAAATTAGTAAAAAAAAAAAAAAAAAGGGTGGGGCATTTCACAGAAGAGAAAATACAAATCACTAATAAACTTTACAAAAGATGCTCAAACATTTTAGAAATCCTGGAAATACCATATTCAGAAAAGTGATAAAAATTTAAGTTAGATAGTATCAATTATTGTTGAGTATATGGAGCAATGGGAACTCTCATACATGCAAATGGACATATACATCATACTACCACTTTAGAATGTGCTGCCATACTACCTATTAACCCAAGGGCTCAGCAATTCCACTGCTATGCATACGAACAAGAGAAATCCTTACACACCTATCAGGAGATAAGTATAAGATTATTCACATCAGCATTGTCTATAATTATCACAAAGGAACCTAAATGTCCATTGATTATAAAATGGGAAAATTTTAATTGTGACATAATCATACCATGAAATGTTATAAAATGAGTAAACCACAGCTATATTAATATGAATAATTTTCAATATAATATTTAGTGGATTAGGAGAAGCAAATTACCGAAAGGTTCTATGCTCTGTTTCATGTATATACATTTAATTTTATATAAAGTGACTATATGAATATATCTGCCCCATTAATATGAGACCCTCATTGAACTAATAAGGAAGGTTTGCTAAGTATTTCCTCCCTAAAAGAAAAGGCCTAGAAGTCACGGATTCAACTTTTTGGCCTGAAATTACATCTTCTATGGTGCATTTTTGGACCATGAACAGAAAAAAAAAAAAAGATTTCTCAGACCCTGGGCTGACTGGGATAAAGATTAGAATGGAGTGATTTCCCACTTAGTCCGCTGACTAGGTATTATTGTCCTTGGTCAAATCAGAAGACAGCGTCTGTTCCTCCCCATCACACACCAAAAGTTTTTGAAGAAACAAGAGAAAAATTATAAGAGTAATTGTTTCCACAGTAAGAGCAGCAACAACATTTTTCCAGGTATTCATGCGCAAACATTTTCAGTACCGAGCTTTGCTGAATAAGCTGCCATCCTGCATCTGCAATGCTGTTGCACAAGCCCAAGTTCCCTGATAGAAGAGGCCTCCAACTGCATGCCTGGGGAAATCTTCCAAAGAAAAGTCTCGTGCTGTCTGGGGCTCTGAAACATTTCTGTGTGAAGGGCTGACTGACTCAATGAGCCAGCGACAGATTCCTATCCTAAACCAGCAGCCTGGACTTGGTCTCCTGCCTCCCCACACCCAGTGCCTGACTCAGCTCCCATCCCAAATCTACAGCTTTATTCCTAGGAACACAGAGGAAAGGTATGCTGCAAGTCAAACTTATTCATCATGTGGAGACACCTGACCCACACAAAGTGATCTTGGGGCTCACGTCTGGATACCACATGGGTTAGTGGGGCCCAAATTCGGTTGGCAGGCTCAGCAGTTCTGCCAGAACTTTGGCACTGGGAGATTAACCAAGAGCTAGACTGGAACAAATCTGCTTTAACTCACCAGTTTCAGCAGTGGCTCCATAGTAATTGCATTGCCGTGAACTTGCGTGATGAAGTTGCAGGCATAGTGGCTTCATGTAACCACCGTCGGACAAATCCTATTTAATGACAACCAAGCATTTTCTGGAAAAGATTCCTCCAGCTACACAAGGAAACCGCCACCTGCTTAGATTAGTCAACACCTACAAAGTGAGAGACTGAGTCTTCAGGGAGCAAACTCTTATAGAAGAGTATAATGTACTCCCCATTTATATGTTTATTATGTCAAAAAAATAAAAAATAATAATAAAACTTTAATTCCTCTTTTGTGAAAAATTGAATGAGAAAAAAAATCTAATTTCCACTGACCCCAGAGAAGAGCCTTAGTCTTACATCTCATCCAATTTTTTTTTAAAAAAAT
>NW_024344240.1:6638182-6718578 GCF_902729225.1 Pteropus medius | reverse complement strand
GGGTTAAAATAGGGATAAAGGTCCTAACAATAAAAATGCACAGACCTATGTGGACCATTTTTCTGGACAGAATCTGTATGATCTGCCAGTTGTGAGACTATCAAAATGAAATCTAAGAAGGCCCTAATAGTTAAAAGTCCAGAGAGCACAGGAGAATATCAGAAACCATTTTATGTGGCAAGATTGGAAGAGGATATAACCTAAGTCAAATACACACTGAAAGTTAAATCTGAGCATCATTCCAAGATAGAAAGTAGATGGTGCACTCATACTTCCATTGCTCCCGTCATGGGCAGAGAGGGGAGGAAGTGAAATTAGCAAATGTAGACTACTTTTCCAAAAATGTTGGCCAAGAAAAAAAAGAAAAAACGAGGGTAACAGTAGGGGATGGAAACAAAGACTTTACTTGACAAGTCCTTCGATACTATTTTTACCACTACATTATTATTACTATCTACCATTATTATTATTCTTCCATTGAGAGTTTGTCGAGCGCCATAAAATAGCATCAATCCTTTACTATCTAAAAGACGACCTCATAGGCCTCCCTTTATAGGGAATTTAAAAAAAAAAAAAAAACTGCTCATCACTAGCAGTCATTTTTCAGCTTGCAACAAAATTCAGGTAAAATTTTTCTTTTCTTGAGAGCTTCTCTAACCTGTAGGATTTTAAGGAATAGCCAATAAGCTCCTTACATTTTTATCTGTATTTTCTCTCTAGCAGAAAAATTGGGAATCTGAGACTGGGGGCTTGGAGACTTTCTTCTTTTTGATGCTTGGTTTATTAAACTATTCATTTTGAAGGAGGGTAACGTTAACCTCTTACAGCAAATGGGGCCTGTCTGTCAAATACTCTTAGTAGGATGTTAGTCAGCAAGTGAATGACACTGAGTTGCCACTCCTGAATTCAGTCAGCTATGGGTACAAAGCTTCTTGGCAGGCAAGCTGCCTGTCAATTTTGCTAAAAAGAACAGTAAAAGTAGAAACAGCCAAGCTTGTACAAGTTTGCAGTTTTCTTTTCAGTGTATTTTTAGGTTGGAAGAAATTAGTTTCCTTTTCTGTGCTTTATATGTTCCTATTCATAAGCCTGGCAGGGCCAGACAATTCATTAAGCTTTATTTTATTCATATAAAATAGTCACTGCTCTGGAAATGAGTGACTCAATAAAGTGCTCATCTTCCCATACACTTGGACTTCCAGCCAGAGAACAAGATGCAGTGTATCCAGGAACAACCAATGAGTCAAAAACCATGTTGTGTAAAATAAAACCTAGTCTTGAAAATCTAAACATTTCTTTTACAAGTCACTGATTGAAAGGATTTTTGCAATGAAAATGAATCCAGGCAAACCCATGCTGCTGGAATTTGATTAATTAGACCAAAATCTACTCATCTGCATAAGGTCTATCTCATAAGTGAGATGCTTTAAATCAGGGGAGAGATTATGGTTTGGGGAACAGGCTCCAGGTGGATTTTGCTAACAAGAACATTTTATATATTTTTCTCTTACGGGGATTCTGTTCCTTAATAAGATGATTATAATTCTTGGTTTTCTGTTTTTTGCCCACCATTTATTTCTACCACTAAAGAATCTCCACATGGTCTACACAATAATAATCAACTGAAATGTAATGTGGTCAACCTAGTTTTCTGTAGCTTTGTTTCACAGAACAGGAAAAAGCTAGAGACCAAAGATACACATTATGTCTTGCTCATAGCATTATAAAGAACCATGGTGAACCAGCCACGTCGGCCATTAATACAGATTGAAAAAATCAAAGAGTGACGGAAGAAAGATACACAACTATTTGTGGCTCTAAAATCAAGGACTTTACAAACCAGATACGGTGCTTTTCATTGGACTTTTCCAGTAGCCCTAAAATCCAACATTATGTATTGTTTATTATATAAACAATAGATGACTTGAACTTCCAGCAATGGTGGTGTTAAGAGGTCAGCAAATTCTCTCAGAAAAAAACTGTATAAAACTGGAAAAAATTGCCAAAATATTTTAGGACTCTGGAAATTGACGAAAGGCAGATGATGAATTGAGATCAATTTTCCTTAAAATTTTGTAGAGCTTCAGGTGAGGGTAATGGGAGTCTGTGGCTTTCTTCACAGCGACAGCTTCCATCCTTCCTCCAGTTCAGTCAGTGAGAACAGTAGTCTTACCAGCCTTTGGTTGGACATGGAAACCATCAACTTTGGAACAGAGAGGGCTAATTCGATTGTAGGGGGAGGGGGGTGTCAAAATCCTATAGCTTTGTCCACTAAAAGTGACAAACTCAGAGGAAACAAAAGAGGAAAACTGTGACTTTGCCAAACTGAGATTCCTGTAGCTTTGCCAGCCTGAGGTCTCATCTTAGTTGTCCACACATTCCTGGCCTACTGGGAACCTATGCATATGTTCAGCAGAGACTCAAGAGACCCTGATGGGAAGTTAAAGCCCAGGCAGAGATGAGAATGGTAGAATTCTGAATGTGCTTCCTAATCCAGGCAGAGATTGATTAGCACAGAGTTCTAGAAGCCTTATGGGCTCAAAGTGTTTGAGAAAAGTTTCTGCCCAAATTTTGACTGACCACTAAGCTATAGAAACACAGGGTCAACCATAGTAGCTGCATGTCATGGGGAAAAAATTTTTAAGTCCATGGAAGTTATTTAAACAGAACAACAAAATCCTCAGAAAAATAAATCAGAATTCAGAGTTGTTGCAAGTAAATTATTAAACAAAACAATTACTAATCATGCAAAAATTCAGGAAATTGTGACTCAAACTCAGGGAAAAAAGTAGTCAATAGAAACTGACTCTGAGTAGACTCGAATAATGTAGTTAACAAACTTAGACTTTAAGCAGCTATTATTGTTCAAAAAATTAAAGGAACTATGTTCTAAGAATAATAAAAAAATATTATGACAATGACTCAACAAATAAAGATCTCAACAGAGAGATAGAAAATATGAAAAGAACCAAATGATAATTCTAGAGTTGAAAAGTTCAATAATCAATATGAAAATTTTATTTGTTGTGCTTAACAGCAGATTTGAGAGGAGAGGAAGAATCTGTGAATTGAAAGATATATCAATAGAAATTATCCAGTTAAAAAAAATAAGATTAAAAAAAATAAACAAAGCCTTAGAGGTACACATGTGGGACTATGTTAAACATACCAACATATATAAAGTAAGAGTATCAGAAAGAAAGGAGAGAAAAGAAGGGGGACACACAGATGTAGATAAATAATAGTTAAAAATCTCCCTAAATTTAATTTAAAAAAAAATCTACAAATCTTAGAAGTGTCACATATCTCAAATAGGATACACAACAGAATTCACACCTAGACTTATCATAGTCATACCACTGAAACACAAAGACAAAGAGAAAATCTTGAAAGCAGCAAGAGAAAAGTGATTATGTTCAATGACACAACAATATGATTGATTACTGGCTTATCACTAGAAACATTGGAGGCCAGAAGGTGGTAGAATGACATATCCAAGTACTAATTTAAAAAAAAAAAAAACATCAACCAAGAATTCTGTTTCCAAAGAAAAAAGAAAAAATAAAACCCTATTCTTCAAAAAAAAGAAGGCAAAATAAATGTGTTACTAGGTAAACAAAAACTGAGAGAATGCATTACTAACAGACCTGTCCTGCAAGTAGCACTAAAGGAAGCCTTTAAGGCTTAATACAGTGTTCCCAGACACAAACCAAAATCCAGAGGGAGAAATGAAGAGCACTAGAAGTGGTAAATAAGTAGGTAAATTAAAACTCTTTTCTTAATTTCCTTTTCAATAATAATTGTAAAACTTTACTGTTGAATATATAATATATGGAGATAAAATATATACAAAACAGACATATGTAGTTCCTATATATGTAGTAGCACAAAAGAAGAGGAGAGGAATGGAGCTATGTTGTTAGCAAAGTTGCTATATTTTACTGGAATTAAGTCAGCATAAAACCGAGGTGAACTGTAATAACTTAAACATACATATTCCATTCCTTAGAGTAACTAGTAAGAAAATAATTTTTAAAATATTCAAAAAGTTGATAGAGAAATATATATGATAACACTAAAAAATGTTTAATATAAAAGAGGATAGTATAGAAGAAACAGAGGAATAATATATACAAGACATAGAAAACAAATACTAAAATGACAGGTAGAAATCCAATCACACCAATAAATACATTAAATGTTAAAGGAAGAGATTATTAGACTGGATAAAAGAGCAAGATCCAACTATAATCTGTCTATAAGAGATCATTTGAACACACAGATAAGGTGAAAATCAAAGGACATAAAAAATAGACCTCATAAATAGTAACCATTAGAGAGTGGAATGGCTATATTGACATCAGACAAAGCAGTCTTTAAGGCAAAGAACTATTACCAGACATCAGGAGAGAGATTTCATAATGATAAAAGAATAGATTAACCAAGAAGATGTAATCATTATTAATGTATTTGCAACTAACAACGGAGCCAAAAAAATAAGCAAAATCGACCTAATTGAAAGGAGAAATGAAATTCAATAATTATATTTGGAAATTGCAATACTCTTCTCTCAGTAATTGATAGAAAAAACTTGATAGCAAATTAATAACAATATACAAGACTTAAACCGACTTAACCAAACTTAGTATAAAAAATACTGTACCCAATACAGCAGAATATACAGTCTTTTCAAGTACATGTGGGACATTTTTTATAATAGACTATGTGGCAAGTATTATTGGCTTGAAACCATTATACAAAAGTGCGGCACTGAGAGAATGTCTTGCATTTTTTTGATTAATACAGTCACGTGCCACTTAATGACAAGGATGTGTTCTGAGAAATTTATCATTAAGCAATTTTGTTGTGCAAACATAGAGTGCACTTACACAAACCTAGATGGTATCGCCTACTACGCACCTAGGCTATATGGTGTAGCCCATTGCTCCTAGGCTAAAAGCCTGTACAGCATGTTAATATACAAAACAGGAGATTAAATCAAGCACAAGAGAACATGATACAATCAAGAAACGCAGTAAACATGAGATATGAGGCTGCCGCCAGCTTAACCTGACATATTGTTTTAGAGCAAACTTTCTTCTCATCAGTAGAAAGAATACACTCTAAAATAACAATGAAAAGTATAGTAAGCAAATACACAAATGAGTAACAAAGTTATTTATCATTTTCAAGTATTGTGTATTGTAATAATTGCATGTGCTATACTTTTATATGACTGGGAGCCCAGTTGGTTTGTTTACACCAGCATCACCACAAACACGTGAATAATGCATTTCACTACTATGTTACAATAGCTAAGATGTCATTAAGCAATAGGAATTTTTCAGTTCCATTATAAGCCTATGGTACCACCATCGTATATATGGTCCACGATTGACCAAACATTGTTATATGGCTCATGATTTTATTAAGATTATTACGGTCTTTGGCAAATCTTTTTTTTCCTTTCCAAAATATCTATCCATTTATTTTATTGCTTTTCTCTAGGGGTAATTTTCTGTTGTTGCTTTGTAATCTCATTTTGAATATTAGGAATATTAACTATTAATGGTCCATATAGCAAGTATTTTCTCGTAATGTATTTTCTTTTTAACTTGGTTAGGGTGGCTTGTACCATGCAAAAAATTTTAACTTTTGTAATCAGACCTGCCACTAACCTTTATAGTTTCTTTTCTTTGTTTTCTTATCCTCTGATTTGTTTTCCTGAGATTTTATTTCTAAAAGGAAAGAAGTAAAGGAATTGGATAGGATATCAGTTTCCATCTCAGATAATAGGGACTTTAGACTGGAGAAAGGTATTCAAAAATGAAGTTTATAATAATGCAGCAACCAATTAGTCTTCTAATTGTTTTGTAAATCAGTTCTTAACCTAAGGTGTCCAGCCTGAGATGAATGTATGTATCTTTCCTTCAAATGGCTTGGCTGAGGGAAATATGCCACCTTGTTCCGTGAACAATTCAAGACACTGGATATCAGCTCCATTTTTTTTTTTTATTCTTTTCTTATCTTTGGGCTATCAAATTACAGCTCTGAAGATTTGAAAACAATCAGAAGGATGAGATCGGCTTTTCTCTAAAGCATTTAGTTTTGGTCTTGAGTTTTATCCCCATGTCTAAACACTAATTCCATATTATATTTAATATTTCCATTTTTATCTGTGACATAAAACTAGTATTATTTCAAAAAAAAAATGTCTAAACACTAATTCCATATTATATTTAACATTGCCATTTTAATCTGTAACCTAAAACTAGTCTTATTTTTAAAAAATAAAATAAAATACTTTCATAATCAAGACAAAATATGACTTTCAGGAGAGATCACTTCTTTCTGCTAAATTAAAAAAAAAATGATAAAATATTTCCTGAGTAGAAACAAAATCACTTTATGATTTATCTATTAAAAAGTAGCCTCAAATCCCTTCTTCCCTTAACCCATTTCCTGTTTAGAAAAAAAAAGTGCAACTCACTGCCAGTGTTAACTTTACATAAACACACTCTTTGAGGCTGAAATAAATATGACTGGTTTTCAATGTGAAAATAAAATATAAAAACTGTTTTTGAGTTATTTCTAGACAGAACTTGTCTCTAATTCTAATGTATATATAAATTGAATTCATCAAATGAATCTTTGGCTAACAACTGTTCAAGAATGATGTTCACAACATGTGTAGGAATGCTATGTTTTCTAGGATTTGACATTTTCAACAATAGAGAGTTACTACATTTTATAAATGGAAATACCACTACTAAAAACAGAATGTTATAAGTAGAATAATGTCATTTGTTTCCAAAGACTATCGCTATACCAGAGTGATACAAAAATAATAATAAAAGCAATACATTTCATGACAAACATTTAGGGTAAGGTTAAGACTGTATAATCTGTGAGTTATTTCGGGATAAATGCTGCAGCCACAGACGCTGCTGGCGAGTATTCTGGGTGCAATCAGAAAATGGGTTAAAGGTGAGTAAATCATTATATAAGGATATAAGTAAGTCCCTTAAGCCTTCTTGAACTCTCGGGCATTAAATTTCCTCATTTATAAAATGAGAAAGTTAGCCTAGCTGATCTCTGAGGTCCTACTCAAATCTCACATTCTGATTCCACTTGATGTTTGACTCAAGATTTTCTGCTTAAATTCTTTCTTCAGCCCTTTCAAAGTCCCAGTTCTAAGTTTTGCTTTCAGGTTCTCCTTCTTTTAATTTTCAGATTTCTACTATGCATTTTTACAAAACACTCCATTATCATTTCAAAGTCAATAGATCCAAAACCAAACTCTTGCCATCTCTCTCAAACTTCTTGGTTCCCATATTCCTGGGCTTTACACCTCTCTCCTCAGTATGCAGACATGAAGGGGATCATTTTTCATTGTTCTTATCTCTCCCCACGTTTAATCAGTATCCAAGGCCAGAGTATTTGTTCATTCTTAACCTTATTTCAATCCTTACCAACATGTTAGTTCAGGTTCCTTGTGTGTCATTCCAGAACTCAGTGTTGAAAATTCTTTATCTTCTTTGTCTTTCCCAATATAATTAATTCAAACACTGTGGCTGGGTTGATGTTCCTATAGTTAGTTCTCTATTGTCTCTTGGCAATATAGCCTCTTTGCAATATCCCCAGCCTAGCTTTTCAAATTTTTCTTGGTCTGCCCCCACTGCTTATATTGTCTTATCCACCCAGGATACTTGCCATTTCCTGAATATATCCTATATTTTGCTATTTCCTTTTTCTTTGGGTTTGATTTTTATTTTTTTATTTTATTTTATTTTAGTATCGAAAGTTTCTATAAATATTTGGGGTATCTACTTACACTTAAAATACAAGAAAAAATAAGTAATAATTTTAAATCTTTGTCTTCATTCAAAAAACTCAATATTTCTTTTTCTTAGAGGCAAAAAATATGTTTCATATCCATGAAATACAGCAGTACTTTAAAATAAAAAGTCTGTGCAAAAGACACTGAGGGTTGAGTGTGTTAGAGCTGGATGGGCCCGTGAGACTCTACTCCAGTACCCCCCGGTAAAAGGCAGAGAAGTGAGTCAGCTTATTAAGGTCACATAGCTACTGCGAACAAATCTTAGACCAAAGATTTGAACAGTTGCCTATAGCTCAAGAAACTGTAAAACCTATAGTGGCTGTAATGTGTGATGTACTGGATTCAGGAGTACAAAAATGAAAAATTGCCCTGCTTTTCGGGAACACAGTCTAGGAGGAAAAGATGCATGCGGACAGATAAACGTACTAAAAAACAGGTAGGTGCTGTGATAGACTAAGGGCTAACATCATTCAGACTAAAAGGAGGAGGTAGTCAGCTCTACCTGATGTGACAGGGGAAAGCAGAAGGATTTCATAGAAAAGATAACCCCTTGGACTTAACATAAAAAGAAAAGTCATGTTCACAAGGGTAGAACAGCAAGGAACAAACCCGACCAAAGGCACAATAGTGTCAATTAGGTGAAAGCATTTGGAGAAAACACAAACAATTTAGATAGTCTGGAAGTTAAGGTACAAGACAAGACATATCAAATTTAAATTAGAAAGTAAGGCACACTCCACATCATGAAGGGATTTGTATGCCTTACAAAAGAGTTTGGAATAATAATTATTGTTGTTACTATCATTTTTATTAATTATTATCAATTTCTCATTAAAATGAATAGGTTCCATTTGCTATAATCACGATAATAAGTGATTTACATTAACAGACAAGGAAACTAGGTTCTATTTGTTATGATCATGATAATAAGTGACTTACATTAATGGAAAAGGAAACTGAAAATCAAAGATTAACCACTTGCCTAAAGCAATAAAGCTATTAAATAGTAGGGTCAATATTTGAATCAGGTCCACCTGATTTGAAAGCTGAATGTGGATTACACTACAATCCATCTTTAGTCTGTGGACTATGTGGAGCCATCAGAACATTTTAAACAAAGAAGAAATGTGAATGGGTTCTTGTCTTGGAACAGTCTGGCAACAGTATGGAGTTGTACTGTCCAATATAGTAGTCACTACCTACATTGAAAATTAAACAATAATTCCATCATCTAAAATTCAGTTCCTCAGTTGCAGAAGCTATGTTTCAAGTGCTCATGTATCTAATGGCTACTGTATTGGACAGCACGGAATAAACATTTCTATCATCGCAGAAAGTCCTATTGGACAACACTTGTATAGGGGATGCATTGGAGTTTCGTGAGATAGAAAAGGGAGAGTAAAGAGATCATTATCTAGGACAGGTGAGAAAGAATTAGAGAAAAAAATGAAGGCACTAATAGTAAAGACTTAAACCAGTAATTCCCAAAGGGTGATTTGCTTATTCCAACCCCCTTAGTTAGCAGAATCAGACACTTGGGAACCTGTTATAAGTGCAAGTCTCAGCTCTATCCCAGATATACTGAACCAGAAATTCTGAGAATAGGGCCCAGTCATTTATGTAGCAAGCTCTGCAGGGGATTCTAATGCTCACTAGAGTGTGAAGACCATAGATTAAGAGCAAGAGACAGATTTGTAAAGAATGGCACAGAAATACAAGCACGATGTGCGCTATAAAGGGGGAGGATGAATCTAGGACAACTCCAAGTAGGTTGGTGAATCTAGAAGGAGAAACATTCAAGGGGAAAAGATAATAAGTTCGAGTTTGAGTTTCTGAGGAACACTCAAGTATCATGATCCTACTGGAAGTGTCAGTCTAGAAATCAGGAGAAGGTTCTGGACTGGCGATACAGATTTAGAGTCATCAGAATTTAGGTGGTAGATTAACCAGGAATGGATTAGCTCTCAATGTTTTTCCCCTACAATAATGATATTTATATATGTGTCTGTAAATGCTGAGAGGTCTACCTAGATTTAGGTGCAATTCTCCACATGCTGGTTTCTTTTTTCTCCTACTCAAGGAGTCATCTCAAAATGCAAATTTAGCCTGTTAGATGTGAGCAGGTTCTATTTTAAAAAATAAATAATTAAACCTACATTATTATCCTAAGTATTATTAGTATGTATAACTTGTCAAACGGGATACACAGAATCCTATCGTGTGTGTAGTGAAAAGAGGACAAGTATTTGGGCTGACTCCCTTTTTCTTCAATCCTGGATGTGGATTTCAGCAAAGGAACCAGCAAAAGAAGGGGAGAAATGGTCGCAGAGGTAATAGGGTAGTGTCCCACAAGTCAAGAGAAAAGTGTTTCCAAGAGGAAGTGATGAACACTGTCATATTCCAGAGAGGCCAATAAGAGAGACCTTGAACTTTGCTCTTAGGCAGTCACTGTTGAACTTTTTCAGTCATTGCTGTCGAGCAGCTGGGGTCCATTTGACCTATCAACTAAGAAGAGTAAAGTGGTTGAAACAAAAATAAGAGGTGAGGAAATGGAAGCAGCAAGATTTATGCTTTGATTTATGCTTTGCACTATTTCTTGATTATAAAAGAGTCACTTTACATCCTCACTATCTTATGGAATTTTCAGTGAAACAGCTTTTCTAAGTTTTATACTTTCTCTCTCCAGGGCCCTGGCATAAGTATGGCATGAAAGGGCTAACATACTATAAATAAATCATTCTACCCGCTGATATTGATCCATTGATCCTAGACAACAATTGAGTTCACCTTAATCCTCTCTTCATCTAGAATGGGTTCCTTTCTGAGACTCTTCTTATCCTTCACAGTCTTGGTTGGCCTGCTCCATATACCCTAATGACATGCCTGAATCCTCAAACTAAATATAGCTTAGGCTTTGAAATGGGAAGCTTCTCTAAAAAAGAAAATGCCCTTAGTATTGTTCCTTACAATTGACCTGACCTAAATTAATCCTCACAGCCATCCTGTGAAGTAGATAGGAAAGTATTATTGTGCTTATTTTGCAGATGACAATTGAGGTTCTAAGACTTGTCCAATACCTCCCCCCTTCTAAATCACAAAGTAAAAATCCCATTTTATTTACTTTATTAATATATTAATTCCACATTTTTCCATAAAGTATTCCAGGTAGGAGCATCTGAAAAATAATAAGAGTAGAATGTTAATACCAATGATAAAAGAGCATAGCTATTCAGCTGTTAAATCTACATAATTGGCATAGCTCAGCTTTAAATTTAGCTCTAAGTTTTCTGGCAACCAAACAAAAAGGCATGATTTATTTTCATAAAGACATAAGAGTCCCAGTGTCTCCAAGGAACCAAAGTATCTCCTTGCCTAAGTTCTAAAACCAACTTCACACCCACGACTTCACATAGAGGACACTTCCATAAACAAGAGCAGTGAAATATTTCATAGGGAGGCTTCTAATAATTTCCTTCAGTAAAACCTCATTTAAATATTAAGTTGAAAACTGACTTCGACACAAGCACATGTACTAATTTTCTGATTATTGATGAGCAGCTACCATAAGGATATAAAACCTTGTATCTCAGGCTTTATCTCAATTTTCATCATTGTGGCTAAATGTTATGCACTAATTAGCACATGTTAGTGGAATATGTTTTTTCCTCGCTAAAGCTAAAAATCAGGTAGCCTTACTAAGTGTTCACACTCTGGTATACACGCTACATACATACACATATGTGCACACACTACCATCTTAATATTAAAAAAAAAAAGAGTATAAAGGTTTTTTTAGAAGAAACTAAAGCGTTCATGGATTTTTAGGAAATGCTAATTGGGTTACGTGAAATGTCATCTATTATTCTAAGGTGTTCTTGGAATAACTATACTTTGAGGTGACTAGAATATAGGCAATATTTTTGGCACTTAAGTTATAATTAGAGCAGATGCTGAATAACCATCTCCCCTGACTCTCAGGCACTGATGATCATTAACATTTTTAATTAATCACAAATCCTTCCTGGATGCTAATAAGGCTACATTAAAATGGCACCTTCCCTCTCATGAAGTGCCAAATGACCCACACATTTAATGTTGTATAAGCATATCTCGTTAGGTAATCTATATGTGGATATCCAGTCACTGCATTACCATAGAGCTCCCAGGGCATACTCATTCTTCTAAAACTGAACACGTGTGTGCAGAAAACCAGTCCATTAAAATGCATTTAATGAACACCTGCTAGCCTTGGAGTCCTGAGCAGGGCACTGGTCCAGAATATTAAAGAAACAAGCCTTTCTCTCTGTATTCACGGAGTTTAAAATCTAGTCGGGGAGACAAAATATATACATAAGTTCTGCAACTAAAAACAATAATCTAATAACCTGTTAACATGCAAAAAAAGAGTACAGTAAGTAACTGAAGATACTCAGCAGTATACAGATTTCAATGCATTGGGTAAGGATGACGACTACTGATAAAGAGTAAGGTAGTGACCTCTGTTCCCACCAGCTGACACAACAGTAATGTAAAATAGCACCCAGATGCAGAGAGCAATATTAAATAGACCATACTATATCTAATGCCCCAGGGAGGTAGGCAGGTGAACCAAATTCTGCTACGTACAGAGAAATTCCATACTTGAGAATACAGATTATCTTGTTTCAGACCAGTAGTTTATAAATTTTAATGAGCTTTGACTTTACTTAGAGTGCTTTTTAAACAATCAGGTTTCAGAATCATTTTTATATATTCCGATTCGGTGGCTTAGGGTAAAGCCTGAGAACAGTCACTCAACAATAGAATGAGTTCAAAAACCCCAGTGTGAGGACCACTGCCAATGGCACTCACTCAAGACCAACCTACGTGTGACATAATGGGGAAAGTCAGTAACAGGGCTCACACTGTGGCCAACCACCATAAATAAGCAATACAAAAGAAGGGATCAGAATTCTAGAATGATCTCACAAGGGGTCAAAATGCCACTCAAAGCAAGAAACAGGTAGCATTTTAACTGGTGAAATGTCATGTTAGAAATTATAAACACATGTCAAACCTACATAGAAAGCATTCTTTTATGATTCATTTAATAACCAGTAGATTTTACTCGATGATTATATGTTAATTTTGTAAAAAATTATTTAATTAAATTCTTTGAACTGAGAAAGGAGTACAATATAAATTCAGGGGGTTACAATAAAATGGAATTGTTTGCATTAAATTTGCTACCTAATAATTTTCATCAAATGTATTTTGGTTTTCAAAAAGAATTTTTTATTCCTCACTATTTAACAGGCCTCAATTAGATATATTTGTACTCTCAGATTAAATACTATAATAATATTCTGTGAAACTTTGTGCCATGCTGTTATTAATTATATATAAAAAAACTTTGCAGTTATGAGATATTCTTATCCTAGGCATTTTGCAAATGAATCATTAGCCCTGTTCAAAAGAAACTCAGAAAACATGAAGAATTTACTCGAATTCTCAGAGCAAATGAGTATGAGTGGAAATTCACAACAGTCATTCATTCAGATGGCAACAGACATTCATCACACATTCTCAAGTCATGGTAGTCTGTATTATTGGGGAACAAATTGGGTATATGGTTAGGAACCCAAACTCTGGACACTAATCAGATCACTCTTTTTAGGCTATATCTTTTCTCCTAGAATCATCACTCTTTATTACATTCCCATAATTTCAACTACAATGTTTTTCTAAACTAAGAAAGAGAACAGCCTTAAAATGGCTATGCAACTAGTAAAAGTAAAAGAAAATCTGATTATAAAAGAATCCTAAATATAAGCAAAAATGCAAAGCCAGGAAAACCCCTAGTAATATTCATAGAGTGGTTTAGAACATTACATTAAGCTGGAGATAGGGTTTCTGTTGCAAGCAGTAATGGGAAATGGGACTCTAAAGTAGATTGAGCCAAATTGTGGAGGATTTAAAAACCAAGCTGGTTCTCTCATTCTTATGTTGTCAGTGGAGGCCACGTGGAAACATCTGGAAACTAAACAACACACTTCAAAATGGGTCAAAGATGAAAACTCAAGGGAAATTTTAAAAAATATGTTAACTGAACTTTAGAACAAGAAGCAGTGGGAAATCCTAGTCAGAGGAGAACCCCAGCTTTGAGCAGACGTTTGCTAAACCTGTTGGAAAGAGAAGCTAGCTATCTGGTGTGCTTAGAGCATGCCGTGTGAAGGAACAGGAAAATGGGACAAACTAGTTGGTGCTCGAGAGTTAGAAAATCTAGGGAATGTAAATCAGTGTATTTAGAAGAGTGGACAACAGTGGAAGAATTCTAGGAAGGAGTGTAAGTGTTTATCATTGCAATTTGGGGGTGGGGGATAAAATTTTGAGAGAAAATTAGACATTGGAGTTGAATACACAATTCTAGAAATGCAGCTGCAAAGAGAATGGAAAAAGCATACATGGTGACAAGGCAACAAGATCAAGTAAAGAAATTTGTTTAGTTAATTTAAAAAATACACACACAAATAGGAAAGACCTGGCAAGTTTATTGGCAGAAGGAAAAGCATCTGGAAAGAAAGAAATTAAAGACGATTGTGGGAGAATGCAATTTTTAAAAAGCATGGAAAAACAGCAGAAGAAACAAATTAACCTAAGGAGCAAGGATACGGCTACCAAAAAGGAGGAAGGAAGAGGAGATGGGAGAAAGGTTAGATCTTTTTCAGTAGCAAAGATGGAAGGTGAAGATCTTATTCGACCACTTTCCTCACTGCCTGGGAACTGGGGCTTGAAGAGAGGAGAGTTCAGAGCAGTGGTCTTCAAAGTGGGATGCCTGGAGCCGAGGGAGCACGGGGTGCAGAGTGCTTGAAGGAAATTGATTGCCAGATCCTCTATTTTCTCATAACTTCCTGGAGAAAACCCCTATGGGTGGGCTCATCTTGCTGATTTCTGTTCACTCACCCTCACAACTTCCCTTCCTTTGCTTCCTCAAAAGCAGGCGAATCTCTCATCCACCTCATACATTGCCCAGGTGTAAAAAAACTCAGATTCACAAAACAAAGAAAAAAATTCAACAGTTCCTTTTATTAAGTTACCAGATACCCATTTCTACCTCTCTAATTAAGAGAATCTGAATTAAGAGGTTAAGATGTTTGCTTAATAAATATCTCTCAAACTTTGCCATATATTTACGATATTTTGAGCAATTCTATACTTATAATAATTTTCATGATAACTCAGTCCAGAAAAAAAGTTTAATGCATAGTCTTGTAGTCATAGTGAATAAAAATGAATAAATAAAGTACATAAGCATTTTGTTAAGTAGAAGTCTGATAGAGTGATAAACAACATTAAGCATAAAAGTAGGTTAGAATAAAATTTAGGGGAAGCAGAATGGAATATGAACTCAAGAAATAAGAGATAATGGGAAATCTCTGTCTGGTAAAAAAAAAGAAAAGGTTTCATTGGTATGTACTTTTTTAACGGATAGCATGCTCATTTTAAATGAATAATGCCAGATGTCAATTACCATGGTATTTTTATTATATTGGATTTATTTAAAGGTGTGATGCAACATTTTTATTTTTAAATGTCAATATTACAATATTCCAGAAAGTACATATTTTTAATTATTTAAACCTTTGCTGAAAACTTTTGTATGTCCATTTAAGAATGTATCCACAGAGATTTTCACAATTATTTTAAGATGTATACCAGTTCAGAAGATCATTGTGGTCTTCTATGTAAATAAAAAGACATGAGGGATGGGATATGTGAGCAGAAATGCATGCCCAGTTGAAGTTAATATGATGTGTAGTAGATCAGATTGGCAAAATTCCAGCCTTGTCTTTGGCAATAATCTGTAGCCCAGAAGCAGAAATGAGAATGAATGATATAAAATGATAGCAAATTGGGCACAGCAAGATACTAAAAAGGCCTGGAGTATTAAAGATGAGTTAAAAACATCTGACCATGGTATCTACATTAGACAGGGAAGTAAATGAGACCAAGGCATACTCAATAGTGTAAGTTGGTTGGGTCCCAACAGTTAAGAATTAGGGTCATGGAAAGGAAAAGCGAGTGAGAAGAGCATGCTAATTCCAAGCTTTTGAAAAGAGAGCAGTATAGCGTAATAATAAGGTTATTACTTGCTATTAGGAAATGGAGATTTTCATAACAAGGAGATCAAGAAATCATGAAGCTAGAGGCAGTAACAAAGAGCCAACATAGATATTGAAATATATTGAAATGGCTAGAAATGCTGTCAGAGAATGAGGTAAAGAGGAAGAACGTAAGCAGATCCTTAGCTCATGAGCTGGTATTGGACAGGATGTCCTGGCAGCGAAGTTAGGGAAAGGATGTTATAATTGGACAGTATGGACTTTAAGAACAAAAGGAAACGTTTCATGTTCCAGAAGTGACATAGGAACTTGTCTAGAAGATGGAGAATCTTACGCTCTACATCAGTTGTGCAGAATGGAACTTTATTTTCTACATCTTTACTTGCTCAAGAGCTTTGATTTACACGGAAGACCAGAGAAAAGGAAACAAAAAAAATCTTAATCCCACTCTTTCATTATAAATCAGCTCCTTCTGTTTTATAACTTAGTCTATTCGGGATAAATATTAGGTCAAATTTGGGATTCTCCCAGGTGGTGATGTAAGTTTCTAAGGTTCATGCGTACTTTGTGTGGGTACCAGGGAAAAGGCATCCATTCAGGTAGTTAATTACAGCATCTCCTTCCACTTCATCTCTAAGCATTTGCTATTAATCGATCCAAGCCAGGAGCTTGAGTGGCTTTCCCTACTGACAACTTCTGAGGCTCGGGCAAACTCCCATCCAGAGGCAAAAGAACTAACAACACGAACTAGGGTTGTTAGTGCAAAGCACTAAACCCTTGTGGATGCCCTGGGGGTGTTTTACTGCCTTGTCACATGCTGCCTTTTCCCTCTTTGTGATGTAAAATTTATGGTCAGTCGAACAAGATCATCAAGCCAAAGCCCCTTGAGAATCCACATTAACCTATTTCTCTCTCATGTGTCATCTTGCCGCTGAAAATCGGATTTCCCAGACCCTATTTGGGAATCCAGAGTCAAGAACCTCTTAGCGTAAAACCAAGCCTCTCCCCTGAAAACAGTGCATATGGAAAGCTTTGATTGCTGAATGGCAGAAAGTGAAAAGTGGTCCTAGAATGCCAAGAAACAGAAGCTTTTTCCTGTCTCTGAATGCTGTCTTGTTACTCTTGAAGAAAAGGCCATTATGGCAGTGTGACGAGGCCTCCAAGAGAGACAGTAACAAGGATTGCAGTGCCTTTAATTGGAACCAAAGTTCTGTCCAGGCATTTGAGTCCTGGGAAAGAAGGCATGGAGAGGAAGAGACCCTGATGAAACAGCCCAATCCTTTTTTCTGAGTTTAGTGTACTGTATCTAACTAGACGTCCAACGGGGACCTCTCCTCATGAATACTCAAAGGAGACTCAAATCTGAGAAGCATAGAATTAAACTCATATTTCTCTCAAAACTGTGTCTTCAATACCTAAGGCACGACCTGTGAAAGAAATAATTGATAAGCCGGACTTCGGTAAAATTTAAAACGTCTGCTCTGTGGGAAAAAAAAAAGTCAGAATGAAAAAACATGGAGAGTTATGTTTAAAAGTAAAACTAGAAAATAATTAAAATAAAACCAGGAGTGAAAAGATGGAGTCTTGGTTCTCCATACTGTGTTACTTTAGTTAAATCAGTTAACCTCTCTAAACTTCAGTCTAAACTTAAAAAAAAAAAAGATAAAAATGTATTAAGTGTTTTAAACTAGATCTATGCATTTAATATATTTATTTTTTTTAAGTATTTCATAGATTTGCCATATTCAAAATTTTTAAATAATTTCTAGAAATATATAACATAAATATGGTAATCTGTTCTTTTAGATTACATAAACTTAGTAAACTTCAACATAAAAATTAAGTCGAAATCGATACACATTAAATTGGTCATATATGTATCTTTACCTTATCACCGTCTCCCTTCTAAATCACTTATAATGCTCTATATATAAAGCTTACAATAATGTGATTCCATCTACCCCCTCCCAGTCTTTGTGCTGGTGTCATCATACATTTACTTCTACATGTGTTATAAACTCCACCATATACTGTAATAATTTTTACTTAAACAGATGGTTATCTTCAAATCAATTTAAAATGAGGGGAAGCATTTTACATTTACCCAATATTTACCATTCCTGGTGCTCTCTGTTATTTGCGTAGGTCTAATTTTGCATCTGGTATTATTCCCCTACAACCTAAACTTCCCTTAGCATTCTATACAGTGCCATTCTAGTGGTGACAAATTCCCTCAGCTCTTATTTATTTGAAATATCTTTATTTTGCCTCGATTTTAGAAGGACAGTTCCCTAGATATGGAATTCTAGTTTGTCAGTTACTTTTTGTTTTCTTTTAGCACTTTAAAAATGCCGTTCCACTGTTTTCTGACTTGTGCTGTTTCCAGTGTCTTTCTTATCTCTGCTCATGTGCATAAAACATGTCTTTTGTCTCTGCTTGCTTTTAAGATTTTTTTCTTTATCACAGCTCTTCAGCAATTTAACTATGAAGTGCTTTGGGGAATGTGTATGGTGTGTGTGTGTGTGTGTGTGCGTGCGCATGCACGTGTGCACATACATGTTCACTTGTGTGTTTATCCTACATGTGGTTTGTTGAGATTCTTGGTTTACAGTTCAAATTTGGAAATTTTCAGCCATTATACTGTCCAATACTTTTCTGTCTCCCATTTTATGATGTTCCACTTATACATACGATAAATAGCTTTCTATTGTTTCACAGTTCACTGGGACTCAGGTTTGTTGGTTGGTTTGTTTTTCAGCATTTTTTCTCTCTCTGTGCTTCAGTTTGGATGGTTTTTATTGCTATGTGTTCAAGTTCACTAATTTTTATCTTCTGAAGCCTAATATTTTGTTAATCCTATCCACTGCACTTTTTATTTCTGACATTGTATAATTTTATCTCTAAAGTTTCATTTGGGCCTTTTTTTATAGCTTCGATTTTTTCCTTCATCATGTTCATGTTTTCTTCCACATTCTTGAGCAAATTTATAATAGTTTTAAAGTTCTTGTCCGTTAATTCCATTATCTTTGTCATGTCAGGTTCTGTTTCTATTGATTGGTTTTTCTTCTGGTTATGAGTCACATTCTTTTGCATCTTTAAATGGCCAGTAGTGTTTGATTTGGTGCTGAATATCGTGAATCTGAATTTTGTTGTCCTCTTCTGAAGAATGTTGAATTTTGACCTGGCAGGCAAATAGTTTACTTATGAAGAGCATGATGCTTTCAGGGCTTATTTTTAAGCATTGTTAAACCCAGTCCAGAGTACCTATTATTCTAGGGCTAGTTTAGCCCTATTTTTTAAGATCTGATCTTTCTGGGGTCTTTTCTAAATGCTCCAAGTGTTCAATCAAGTCTTTTATTTCTGGCTTGTCAGAATTTACAGTCTCTCAGGCCCACGTAATGGTAATATCTGGGAATTATTCAGCCTACAGCTCCTCAAAAGTTTATTTTTGCTGGATTTATGCACATATGGCTTAGTATTCAGCAAAAAAATGCAAGGGGAATCCTTTGCAGATTTCTGGAGCTTTTTCTCTACATTATTCCCTCTTTCCCATAAATTCCAGACATCTCAGCTTTCCTAAATACTGATGTCTGACTTTGAGAGCAGAAATCTACTTGAGTTACCCCTCTTGTTGTGCCATAGTATAGAACGTGCCACCAGGTAAAAGCCAGGGCAAATGTTGATCTCACCTGATCTACTTTCTTCTGTCTAGAATGTAGGCCTGGCGTTGCCCACTATCCAGCATCTGAAACAGTTGTTTGATATATTTTGACCAAGTTTCCAGTTATTTATGACAAGAGGAAAAATCCACTACTGAGTTGTCTGTCAAAATGTCATAAATTTAAGTTGTAAGATTGTCCTTCTAACTGGTCATATTTTCTTTAAAACTACAAGAACATTAAACATTAAGTATACACATAATTCTTCTTAACCACAAAATACTAATGCCAGGATTTTACTTCTCTTAACTTAATTGTGATACCTAATCTTGTTTTAGTCTCATCAATTAGAGAAGGCAATTGCCATTCCAGTTAACTAAACAGGTATTAACCAGGACGCTGGTTTTTCTTGGCAATGCTGAGGAGACTCACTAAGTCCTATTTACAATTGCTAAGTCAATAAGCCACAGCTCAAAAGAGATGCCACTTGGCCACATCCATGGATGCAAGATAAACACATTACCTAATTCTTCAGTCTATTCACAGAAGTCCACAACTCTCACTCAGGTTGACCAATTAGTCAGATATCTGAGGAATGAAAAAGAGACAGAAATTTATATATACATATATATATATATATATATATATATATATGGCTTTCTTTATGTCTTAGAAGAACTTTAAATTCTATGGAATCCTGCACTTTCTTTAGCCTCAAGACTTACAAATAATATATTGATATTCAGTTGGATTTTAGATATTTCACATGGTTTTGTCAAACTTGTAGCTGTACCATATGAAGTAATTCTGTTGAGATAGGAGCTCTATGAATCTGTGAGCACTGTGCCAGCATAACCGTACAGAGCTGTAGTACAGATAGGGCCGATGGGATCCTCAGCAGCAGGGCCATGGTGAATATACCAAAACAGCTCTTTGAGATCAGGAAAAGAGATACTATCTATCCACACTTAGACTGTGAGAAGTGAGCTGGGGACAATAATATAGGCTAAATGCATATGGTATTGGTTCATTTGGGAAAATACAAACTCCTCTAGGTATTGCAGACAGAAAGCTATTTAAATTAGGGAATTAAGGGACAAAATCTGGGAGCCGAAGAAGCAAAAATGAGAAAGTTGGTGGCCCCCAGACATCAGAAACTGCAGAAAGCCATATCATCCTGGAAGGAGTAATGCTCATGTGAGCCCACACTCCTCTGCCTTGCTGCAGTGTGTAGGCTCCAGAAGGCCTGGGTTCTTGCTGGCAGTGCCTCTGCAGGACTCCATGCTCATGTTCCAGCGGTACTAGAACTGCTGGCAACTACTGCAGTAGTGTGCGGTCACCTGCCACCGCCAGACGCAGGCCAGTTTCTATTTTCTTCCCACATTTAATTAGTTATGAATACCTCCCATGAACCCCAGCTAAGCAGGGAGTCTGAAAAATGAAGTTTGCAAGTTTCCAGCCACACCGGGTTAGGGAAAAGTATAAAAAGACCAGGTGTGGGACTGTGTCAACAGACAGTTTATTGGGTCAGTTATTCCACCTACTAAGATTCAGTCTCCTCATCCATAAAATAGCAGTGATAATAGTATCTACCTCACAGGATTATTACAAGAATTAAAAGAGCTATAGTTTATAAAGCCCTTAGAAAAGTCCGCAGTGTAGGAGACTCACAATAAATCATGTAGTTTTTGTTATTATTAGTTAACAAACAATAGAATGAAAAGTCAACCTATATCTGTGCTGAGCTTACAGAAACATATTGTAAAGGTGACTGTGCCCTTTATTCAATATTGCCACCTATTACACAATTCTTATTTTTTTCATTCAGGGAGGGGTAAAACAAAGACTGTATTGATTTCCTGCTCACCTTGATATTAATTTCTTGTCGTCCCAAAACACTGTGTAAGTTATAACCTTTGTACAGTAAAACAAATTCTTTATCAAATGTGTATGTTCACATTTTGAGGTCAAAATCACTATGTGAGAAATATTTAGAAAAATTGCCTCAGGTATAACATCAAAGTCCAAATTAACTTGAAGATATGAACTCAAAAATATTTGCTTATAAATTAATTTAGCCACTCAATCAAGACTTCCCTGCTGGAAGCTGGCGTTGCTGGGAGGGTTGTGATAATGTATTCTTTAAGGAACCCAAGGCAACAAACAGTAGGCATTCGATCTATGGTAAGTAATAGTAATGAGGGCAATAAGTGAGTAGATGGAGCTGTTAAACACCAGCCCAAAATCCATATATTATAGTCTTTAAGAAGTATCAACCTCTGAGCCAGCCAGAGACCTGGGTTCAAACTCTGACTCTGTCCTCCCAAAGGGTGGGAAGTCAGTAGACATATGACAGTCGGCCTTCTGAGCCTCAGATTATTCATATAAAACTTAAGTGCATTTACAATGATGCTTCAAGGTCACAGAGTACTTCTCACATAGGTAATGCATGTTTTTATCATAAAACCAACATGCAATTACAGGCAATTCTGGATTGATTATCCTCCGTAAAAACTAAAGCAGAAAGCTAGATTATGAAAAGCAGTCTCTCTGGCTTTTGAATGTGATTTTGTATTTGAATATATGTATGTCAAACATACTACAAGTACACCTCAAAAAAAACTCTAAATATCCAATTCTGGATGAAGTGGGAAATTAGTATTCTTAGCATACTACTGCCAAATGTTTGAAGTATTTCCATGTTATAATCCTATTATATATAATAAAAGAGCATTTGCTACAACGGGATTTATTCAACAGATCCAAAATGTTGGAAGGGAAAAAACTCAGTCAAATTTTTACGCCAGTCTACCCAACCTGCTCTTCATTCTGTAGTGATCTCCACAGGAAAAATGAAACCTGTGAGAGTTTGCCCAGGAATTTCCCCAGTGCCATTCCTAAAAGTCAAATGATTCATCCTATAGGAATCAGGATAAGGAAATTGATTTATGAATGCAGTTCCTCCATGAAAGTGTCTCCCTTCTCTTCAGCGACCAGTGAAAAATATTTTTCAGCACCAAAATCACAATTCTGAACAGGATTCCCCAGATGCCTATTCATCAAATTGCCATTTCCCTGTTATTTTTAGTACTTAATCTGAACACTGAAAATCAAGTAAGAGATTGACTATAAACTTGTATGTGCTAATTAAAATATAATTATGAAAAAGGCTCTGATAAGAACCCTACAAAACTGCTGTGGGTGGGTTTTGGGGGGATTTTTAAATTATTTTAAATGTTTTTAAATGAACCATAGTAACAGATATACTGTTTATTCCTTTAGATTTTTTAAATGTGCTATAACATTAGGAGAAATAACATTTATTGAATGTTTATTGTATGTCACTGTTGTAAACTTTTGCTTTACTGACTTCTTTACCCTCAAAACAATCCAAAGAAGTAGGTCCCGTTTATTTTCAACCCAAGAAGATCGCATCTCAGAAAATGTGCAGTCCATTCTTCTAGCTGTTTAGGCCAGAAACTTTGGAGTCATCCTTGATTCTTCTCATTCACCTCTATCCCACATCCAATCTTTAACAAATTGCAAATTTGAAGTGATCCTTTCAGAATATAAACCTGGTCATGTCACCGTCTGCTCAAGACCCTCCAGTATCTTCTCACCCCACCCAAAGTGAACCCCAAAGTCCCACGCAGCCCCGAAAGTCCCTGCGGACCCTGGCTAGGTCCTTCTCTGCCTGTCCCTTGTGCTCTGCCCCCACTCAGTGCAGGAACGCAGTGCCCCACTCCGAAGAGCCCCTCTTAAGGTGTGACACTCTGTGTAGTTGTATGATATTATTATTAATTTTATCTATGTATGTGTGTTCGGTAAGCAAAGATCATAGAGCCTGCGCCTGGGGCTGGAAGCCACGGCCAGATGGGTCCCGCCTGCGGCGATGAGCTCTCTGCTGCTAATGCACCCCCGGCTCCTGAAACTCTCCTTCCTCCTCCCCATTAGACCAACCCAGTGCCATCACCCAAGAAATGCTTCACTCCACGGTCGCCCTCCACTTTCAATGGGGACCTGGGCGGGGCGTGTGGAGTGCCAGGTGGTCGCGCGCCCCTCTGCATCCGGCAGGATCTGACGCTGAGGTTGCCGTCTCTGGAGAGAGATCTCCTGTCTGCTGAGAGCGGTGGTAACAGCCAATGGGAAGGGAAGATTGCTACTCCCACCCTTACCCCGCCGCCAGGACCCCACTTTTCCATTTTGCTCTGGGGCCCCCGCTTATGTAGCCCGCCTCGCTGGCCTTCTTTTGTTCCTCTCACACGCAGGCTGGCCCCATCCAAGGACTTTGCAATGTCAGCTTCCTATGTCTGCCACTGTTGCTCCCAAGACCCACAGCGCTCATCTCGGACTTCTCTTGGGGCTCTGTCAAGTGCCATCCTATCAGGGGCTTGCCTCCCACCCTAGAGAACTAGGGCTCCCCTCTCTGCCCCCCGCCCCCGCACTCCCCCTCCGCCCACCTCCCCGGTTCTCCATCTCGCTTGCCCCGCTTAATTTTCCTCAGAGCATGTTCACCCTCTAGGGCATTTATTTATTGTTTCCTCTCTCCATAAAATGTCAGTTCTAAGACAGCAAGGTGGGGTTTTGCTCACAGCTACATCCCCAGCATTGGATGTTTACAAGTGGGAGTTCATGAAAACTTGCCAAATAACCGAATTCTTATTTTGTAGATGAGGAAATTGAGACTCAAAAGTGCGAAGTGACTTGCCTAATGTCACAATGCCAGGACTCACACCTAGGCAGTGTGCCTTGGAGATCGTGCTTTGAACATTGGGCTATTCAAGAGCCTTCTTAGGTGGCAAAGCTTGGAGTGAAAAAGAGGTCCTCATAGGCAATTTTAAAATAAAGCCTCCGTAGATTTAGCTGCTGATGCTTGAAACCAACATAAGCTAAAATGCCATTCTTTTTAATTTGGTCATCTTCTACTTAGATGAGGAAACTTAAACAAGTATCTTCAGAATCCAGAAGGAGTGTTGGCTGACGTCTAGACAGAAATCTTATGGAAACTATGGATACCAAAGTCAAACATTAAATGTGAAATACATCAAACCATAGCCTGTGCTAAGACAATGTATGAAGAAACACTTTGAAAATACTATTACATTACTTGAGATCAAGTAGTCATTATTCTTATTTTAAATGCCAGGAGTATAGAAGTCCATTAAAGAAATGAGTTATTAACATGTTCCTTAAATTAAAGCAACTTTTTCTCAATATCATTCTTCCTGCCATTTGAAAAGCATTTCCCATCTACCATGTGACACATATTGGTTAGTCTTTGAGACCCTGAGAGAGTTTTTCAGCTCCATAAGACTCCATCTTAAAAAAAAAAAAAAAAAAAAAAAAAATGACTGGAAAAATATCTTTTCTGGTATTATTTTTGCAAATCTACAAGCGAAGGACTTGAAAAGTGTTCCAGAAGTGTGGTCCATTAACAGGCAGAGAGAGCTTGCTCTCCACAGCTGCAGTGACCTATTGCAAGATGACCCCTGGGACCAATCAGGCCATGAAGCTGAAACTTGCAAGGATGATGGGACAATTTCAAAGCAACTGATTGTAGCTTTGGCAGGGAACACCATCATGCACTAATAATACTAATTTAGTCTCTAATGATTTATTTACACAGTGGTTGGCTAAATATCCAGCTGTTGCTCTGTCTTTAGCTCACAGTTCTCCTTTCTGATTTTGTTTTGTTTTGTTTTGTTTGGGCTACAGCTGGGATCAGGATGGAGCCTAGAGATTTTTCTCCATTTCATGAATTTATCAATCCCTAGGTGTCCCCTCTCCTTTCTACATGAAACAGAGCATGAATATCTCTTGCGAAAGAAAGGAAAAATAATAGCCAATGCCAAAAATTTGATAACATTCATTTTCTTCATTCACTTCTTCCATCCTACTCTAGAGTTTGAGAGTAAAGCTGAGAGGAAGGGCTCTTACTGTCCAAAATGTGTCCCCTGGAATGCTCTGTGCTGCAGGGAGGAAGGGTGGGTTTAGGAGCAAGTTGGCCACAAGTTCTGGGAAAAGCATCTGCTCCTACAAAATGGGTCCCTTCCACCTCCCTCCCCCACCCCCCCAAAAAAACCTTAAAGAAATGAGAATATTGCAGCGAGAAGGAAAAAGTGAATAATGAGCTCATAATCCTTGACTTCCCCTTTTTCTCACTTTAATTTTTCTCCAGATTTCTGCAAGCATAAGGTATTATCTTCACCAGTGCTGAAAGCCATATTCTGTTTCAAAGGTCAGAATGACCTGTTTTTTCTCCCGCAGATTGCCATCAAAACTAGGTAAATGCCATTTTGATGCTTATTTTACTACATTGACAAAATTCAACTATTATTCCCCACACACTTGTTAAGCAGCATGTTGGACCTATAAATAAAAGACAAAGACAACCAGTCCTTGTCCTTTAGGATCTTATAGTTTGGCTCACCACAGGAGATCCTTATGCAAGCTATCAAAACCACTCTCCCCATTCTCTCTCACCACTAATCTATGAAAATCGCACAGCACAGTCACCATTTCATTTCATTTCGTGGAGACAAAAAGAGGGAAACCAACACTTGCCGACCCCTCTAGTGCCCAACAGGCCCATGCTATGTGCTTTTGTATTTACAATCTAACCCTCCCACAACCCTACAAAATTAATGTTCTTAATCTTATTTTACAAATAAAAAACTGAAGCTTCATGTGCATAGGGCTGTTGAAGACAGAGCTAGTCTTCAATTCTAAGTCTAAACTGAGGTCCAAAAGCCAACCTCTTGCCATTCAACCACACATTCCTATGGGTAACTAAGAATAACTTTTCACCCAACAGATAAGTTCTGGCAAACCAATAAAAACAGTAGAGATGCAAGGTAGAGTTACATAGATTTTAAACCCAAATAATTTTGAGGCCCTGGTATGTAATGAGTTAAGTGAAACAGACAAGCTGTAATACAGTAGGAAATTCTGGGCTTATGTCTAATTGGAAAAACTTGTCAATCTAAAGCAATAAATTTAAATATTTTTAAAAAACTGTGTAGAAACCTAAATATATCTGGTGCCAAATTTGAAATCCATATTAATGTGCAACTTCTACACTAACTATTAAATTTAACCAGGAAAAGTTTAATTGTGATAAAATACACAAAACATAACAATTATCATCTTAACCATTTTTAAGCGTATGGGTTCAGTGGCATTAAGTACATTTACAATGCTGTGCAACCATCACCACCATCCAGCCCCAGAACATTTTCATCTTCCCAAAATGAAACTCTGTAGCCATTAATCAATAAATCCCATTCCCCTCCTCTAGTCTCTGGAAATCATCCTTCTACTTTCTGTTATTATGAATTTAACTAATCTAGGCACCTAATATAAGTGGAATCACTTATTTCTCTTAACATAATATCCTTAAGATATTATGTAGCATGTGTCAGAATTTCCTTCCTTTTTAGACTGAATATACATTGTGTATATACACTACATTTGTTATCTATTTATCCATTGATAATGGCATTTGGGTTGTTGCTACCTTTTATTATTATTATTATTATTATTATTATTATTATTATTATGACATTGGTTAATGAAATCCAGTCAGTTTCAGGTATACAATTCAACAGTAAGGCATACATAGATTACATTGTGTGTTCACTGCCCAGGGTTAGATTTCTTTCTGTCACCATGTTTCTACCTTTTGACTATTGTGAATAATATTGCTATGAACATTGCTGTAACAAATGTCTGTTCAAAAACCTGCTTTCAACACTTATGGTGAAATTGCTGGATCACATGATAATTCCATGTTTAACTTTTTGAGGAATTGACATATAGCGGCTGTACCATTTAACACCCCCACCAATCATGCACAAATGTTTCTACTTCTCCACGTTCTTGCTAACAATTATTTTCTAGGAATTTTTTGTTTTCTTTTGTTTTGTTTTTGTAATAGCCATTCTAATATATGCGAAGTGGTATCTCACTGTGGTTTTGATTTGCATTTCTCTAATCATCAGTGATGTTGAGTAGCTCTTCACGTGCTCATTGGCTAGCTATACACTGTCTATAGAGAAATGTCTGTTCGAGTCCCTTACCCATGTTTTAATTGCATTGTTTGTTTTTTTGTTATTGAGTTGTAGGGGTTCTTTACATAATGTGGGTATTAATCCCTTGTCAGTTATATGATTTACCAATATATTCTTGCATTCTGTGGGTTGCCTTTTTATTCTGTTGATAGTGTTGTTTGATGTACAAAAGTTTTAAATTTTAATTAAGTCCAATTTATCTATTTTTTTGTCTGTGCTTTGGTATTGTATCCAAGAAATCATTGTCAAATCCAATGTCATAAAAATTTTCTCTTGTTTTCTTCTAAAAGTTTTATTGTTTTTATATTTTATATATTTAGAAGCTCTTATATTTAGGTCTTTTATCTTTTTTAGCTAATTTTTTTACATGGTGTAAGATAAGGGTCCAACTTCATTCTTTTGCACGTGGATATCCAGTTTTCCCAGCACCATTTGTTGAAAAGACTATCATTTCTTTATGAAATGATCTTGGTATTTTTGTCAGAAATCGTTTAACAATATATTTGAGGGTTTAATTCTGGGCTCTATTTTCTATTCCATTGATCTACTCATCACTCTTTATGCCAGTACCACACTCTTGATTATAGTAGCTTTTTAGTAGTTTTGAAAGCAGAAAATGTGAGTCTTCCAATCCGTAAACACAGGATATACTTCCATTTATTTGTATATTTAATTTCTTCCAGCAATGTTTTATAGTTTTCAGTGTACAAGTCTTTTACATTCTTATTCCTAAGTATTTTATTCTTTTTCAAGCTATTATAAAAGAACTGTTTTCTTAATTTTTTTTTGAATTATTCATTGTTAGTGTATACAAAGGCAACTGATTTTTGTGTGTTGATTTTGTAGCCTCCAACTTTGCTCAACTCATCCACTAGTTCTAACAGTATTTTTGTGGACTCTAGTGTTTTCTGCATGTAATATTCTGTCATTTGTGAACAAAGATAATTTTATTTCTTCCTTTCTAATTTGGTCACCTGTTGTTTCTTTTTCTTATTGAATCACTCTGGTTTAAACACCAAAACTATGTTGAATAGAAGTAGTGAAAACATGAAAGCAAGGATTCTTATCTTATTTATGATCTTAAAGGAAAAGTTTTATTCTTTCACCATTGAGTATAATGTTAGCTATGGGCTTTTCACATGTAGTTTGTTATATTAAGGTAGTTGCCTTCTATTCATAGATTATTGAGTGTTTTTATTATGAAAGGGTGATGGATTTCATCAGTTGCTTCTCTGAATCAATCGAGACGATCGTGGGCTTTTTTCCTTTGTTCTGTTAATGTGGTATATTACATTGATTGATTTTCATTTATTAAACCATCCTTGCATTCAAGAAATAAATGCCACTTGGTCATGGTGTATAAACCTTTTAATCTGCTGCTGAATTCAGTTTGCTAGTATTGTGTTGAAGGTTGTTACATCAGTATTCACCAGGAATATTGGCCTGTGGCCTGTAGTTTTCTTTCCTTCTCATGTCTAATCTTTTCAATATGTTTCTAGATTCAGTTTGCTGGTGTTTTGTTGAGGATTTTTGTCAATATCCATATATTGGCCTATAGTGTTCTTTTCTTGTCATGTGTTTGTTTGGCTTCAGTATTAGGGTAATGCTGCCCTCAGAGAATTAGTTAGGAAGTGTTCCCTCCTTTTAAATTTTTTGGAAGCCTTTGGGAAGGATTGGTATTAATATCTCTTTAAATGTTTGATAGAATTCACTGACGAAGCCCTCTGGTCCAGGGATTTTCTTTGCTGGGAGGTTTTTATTTACTGATTTAATCTCTTCAGTAGTTGTATAGGTCTCTTTAGATTTTCCATTTCTTCATGATTCAGTGTTGATAGTATGTGCATTTCTAAGAATTTGTCTGTTTCATGTAAGTTATCCAATTTGTTGGCATACGATTTTCATAGTAGTCTCTAAAATCCTTTTAATTTCCACAAAATTGGTAATAATGTCCCCATTTTCATTTCTAATTTTAATAATTTGAGTTTTACTTTTTCTTAGTCAATCTAGCTAAAACTTTGTCATCTTCACTGATTTTTTTTAAAGAACCAACTTTTGGTTTCATTAATTTTCTTTATTGTTTTTCTATTTTCTATTTTATTTATCTCTGCTCAAATTCGTTATTTCCTTTTGCTAACTTTGGTTTTAGTTTGTTTTTCTTTTTCTAGTTCCTTAAGGTGTAATGTTATATTTTGATTTGAGATTGTTCTTCTTTTTAATGTAAGTATTTACAGCTGTAAAATTTCCTTTCTGCGCTGCTTTACTGCATTCTATAAATTTTGGTATGTTGTGTTTTTGTTTTCATTTGTCTCAAGATATTCTCTGATTTTCCTAGTGGTTTCCTTCCTTGATACATTGGTTTTTTAAGAGTGTATTGTTTAATTTTCACATTTGAATTTTCTAGTTTTCCTTCTATTAATTTCTGCTTTCACTCTACTGTAAGCAGAAAAGATACTTTGCATAATTTTAATCTTTTTAAATTTATTAAGATTTGTTTTATGGCCTAATATGTGGTCTACTCTGGAGGGTGTTTCATTTGCACTTGAGAAAAAAAAATGCATATTCTGACATTGTTGGGTGGAGTATTCTCTATATGGCTGTTAGGTCCAATTGTTACATACTGTAGTTCAAGCCCTCTATTTTCTTACTGGCCTTCTTTCTGGTTGTTCAGTATCTGATTTAAAAATATATATATTAGGAGGCTAAAGAAGACACACATAAAATAATTTTTCTATATAAAAAAATATATATTTGAATATTTGAAGCAACTTTTTCCAAAGTTTTGATTGCAGAGAATATGCACTATCCAATATAGATTTATAAATTGGTTTTTGCTTTCAGCAGGCCAGTGCCACCATTTCACAGTCCTGGGACAATGGAAAGGTAGAATGTGATTCTCCAACCAATGCACAGCTTGTAGTCTGATAGAGATTTCATGTGCCCTCACTCCCATGAATGCATAAAATGCAGATGCAATTCAATTGGTGATTTCTACCTGCCCACAGGGCATCTCAGGAGGGCTTAGGAAAATGGGTAGAGAAAGGACTCCTGAGTCGGTTTTAGATTTCTACAACCTGAAGATCAAACAGGTGAGTGTAGGGCTCACAGGAGAAATCACACACCAGGCCCAAGTGCTCGTGCTCAAGACCTCAGTCAGAAGAAACAGCAGTGTGTTAGATATGCACGGTAGGCGTGTCCTTCAATGCCCTGTCAATCACCACCCAGCAACAGCAATGTCCTCATGCCTGCCTGCTTTCTCTCAGTGTCTTACAAAGAACTTGTTGAAGCCCCAAAAGAGCCAACTCCTCATCTTCTACCTTGCAGACAACACTGGTTTTGTTTAAAATCTCTTTTTTGCAATGTAGAGACAATTTTACATGCACACCAGTCCCTTATCTGTCCATGATTGACATGCCTTTCCCTATTAATATCTGATGAATGTTAGTTTTATGCCCTATTTGATTCCAATTTCAGGTCCATCCTGCCCTTATTATGTCTCATTCCTGAGAGGAAAACTGCGTACAGAACAGACCTACTGTGCACATAAGCTGGCTTAAATTTTTGGCAAAGTTTACAAGAGAAACAATAATCTGTGAACCCAGGACTTATCCCATGAAAATTGCAGTGACTATGCTGGCTCACTGCTTTTAGAATATTCTATCATGACAAGTACTATTTGCTTTTATTCAGCAATAAGAATTATTTAACTTATTTATTTATTTATTTATTTATTTACTTACTTACTTACTTACTTACTTACTTACTTACTTTAGCACTTTAGAAGCTCCAATATAAATTTCAATGCTCAATTATAATAATAGCCTAGGGCTGTGGGTTTTTTTTTTTTCTTATTCTCTATTTATTTACTTAGATATGTTTATTTTATAATTATCTGCTTCAAGTCTCTTTTACAACTTTATCATTCAGAATAAACTGAATGATGACTATTTGCTTTGGAATGATTTTGTAATTGTCATGGATATTAGGCCACTTGTATATCAGTATCTCCCAATTATCTTTATTGTATTGTACTAATTGAAAAATTCTTAGACATATATAATCTTAGATACTCCTCTTCATATCTAAAAAGCTTAAAATAATTTATTGTGGTCAATTTTAGAAGATTTGTAGAGAACCTTGAATCTGGAGTTGGTCATTGCCATTTAAAGTCTCTGCCTCGGGAAATTACTGTTCTTTTACTGATTGTGAGTGTACAAAATCTTAATTAAAAACCTCTATGCCTGGTGATGGCATGCATTTAATTTACTTCTGTCCTATTAGAAAAATGTCTTGGACAGGGAAGTAATGCACCTTGGAACCTTGATGATATGTGTTTTACACACTCTATCCCTGAGGGCTATCTCAGCCCCAGGGCACTAATAGATAGTCCCAGATCCAGATCATTTGTATCTCTTTATTATAGCAAGAATGGCATCCAAGCATACTTCAATTTAAAACATCTCCAAATTCAGTTCAGTTCAATTCGGTGCAATTTATCAAGAAAATATCAAGTGGGCTGGGCATTTTCTGAGTCTCTGGAAGTGTAGCAATGAACAGAACTCAGTCTCTACTTTCATAGATTCCACAAAATGTAGAAGGCTAATAAATAGCTCAAAAATTAAAATCAAGGTATACATTAGGTGATAAGGGAGCACAGAAGAGGAGCTTCTGGCCAACAGTGGGGAGAAGGCAGAATAGGTTTTTCCAAAGGACGTGGCTCAAGCAGACAATACAGAGCAGTCAGCAGGGCAAATGTAATAGAGGTCCAGGCTCAGTATGGGTCAAAGAACCAAAAGATTCAAGAGAGGAAGAGGACTAGGATCTCCCTGAGCGTTCCCAGCTTAGCCCAGTGGCAGACCCAAGGCAGGCTGGAAGATGCACAATAAATGTTTGTGGGATTGAACAAGTGAGTGTGAAGGAATCTATAAAAAAAAAAAAAAGCACCGTGAGTGTGAAAGTGTGAAGGGATGATTACTACTTATTTATCTGGATCTCTAAAGGGGTTCCAAATTCAGGCTACGGACTGGTTTGAACTGTGGATTAGTGTAATTATCTGATTTTGAGGTGATTCTCAATATAAAGCAACCTTCCATTTTTTTTTAACTAAAGGAGGAGGTATAAAATAGTTTTGAAGCCGACTTAAGTATATAAACTTTGGGCTATGGAGATGAAATAGCTGAAAGTCTATTCATACTGTTTAACCCGACTGAGTCACACATACATATCAAATAATATATAGATTTAGATATTTTATCTTTTTCCTTCATAACGATTATGCAGTAATTCGAACGGTTCCAGGAGCACTGCCTCTCCACTCTTCCAGTGTTGTTTAAGACACTGCAGATTCTGAACAGGTCTCAGGCTCTCACTAGAGACTGTGTCACCTGACACAGGTTCTTATTTGCTATTAGAGAGTTTCATAACTACTTACTATATTGCTTTAAAAAACTGATTTGTAAGAGCTTTAAGAGAAGAAAAATACCATTTTGTTCTACCCTTCAAAATTCTTGGCTAGGGCCCCTGTAACAATATACAAATTAACAAAAGATAAGCATTTGAGCCTTCATAAGGAGATGACAATCTGAAGAAGCAAGCAAACTCGAGTGTTTTTATGCTAGATTTGATATAGATGGGAAAATTGTGGGAAAATGTGACAGGACAAAAGAGCCATGAGCTAAGTGTCATAAACTGGGGAAACTTGGCAAGTCCTGCTCATTCAGATACCTCAGAGTCCCTCCATCTCCAGGTGCAGGAAGGGCACCTCTCACATGAGGGTTTTACGACCTGCTTCAACGAAAGGTCAGAGAGTCCTTTCTGTACCTGCCGTTTCTCTAATTATTTCAGCCTGAAATATTCAATATGACAAGATGTCATATTTGGGGGTAGCATGTTTCGAACCCTATCAAAGTCTTAACTGTGAACTCATACTTCCAAGAGTAATTCCTAAGTTGAGTTAATTTTTTTAACTTTTTTTTTTTTTAGTAAATCTCTATAATCATCCTAAACTAGCAGTGATGTAGGTCATTTCAAGTAAATGTGTCTTCCCAAACAGAATTTTGTGGTTCAAATATATAACTGAGGGAGCATCTCAAAATATGACAGTTCAGCTAAAAAGTGACCCTCTCTGTTCTTAGGAGTAGGTGTGGTGAGAACCTTGCCATAATCATATAAGGTACATATAAAACTAGTTTACCTGAGCTGGTGAAGGGCTTATTTATTTCTAAAATAACATTTTTTGAACAATGGAGACAAAACCTAATATTTATAAAACTCTACAAAGCACATTCACAGCCACTCTCTCCTATGCGTGGCCTCAGTCTTCAGAGTTAAAGAGTTGAGCCTTCTCACGACAGAATGGCTCCCCTCTGTGTCTCACATTGGGGGTGGGGTGGGGAGGATGGGCACCGGCTGGTTCCCAGTGGTGATAGATGCTGTGAGAAAACAGTAATGAGGGCTATGGCCTCCAGGGGGTGTGGGGAGTAACCAAGCAGTATTTGGAAACAAGAGCCTGTAAGCTGGGGCCTGCAGATGCAAATGCATGGGAGTCCACCAGGTGGGCTAGAGGAAGTGGACACAGATGCCCAAGCAAGAGAGAGGAAGGAGCGAGGAGGCACGGTAGGAAGTGAGGGAGAACTGGAGGGTTTGAACATGGTGGGTTCTGGAAGAGCTTGGTACCTCATTTATCCTACAGGGCAGTAAGTTTTCTGCTGGGGGAGATTTAATCATATGTCCACTGCAGCCAGTTCAAGTTAACAGCAAAGTGAAAAAGCAACGGGAGCAGGGGAATAGAGATCGAAAGGCCAGGTAAAAGGCTGTGCCTGAAGGGGTCTTAATCTAAGGGAGGTGTGGGGAAGGGGCCAGCGGGAGCGCAGAAGTCAAATTGCCCAAAGAGCTCCTGGTTAATCCACCCCCACTCCCACCCCCACCCCCATCTTCTGATTCTAAATCCTGGGCTGTGTCAGCTCAGAACCTGCTGCTGCTTCAGGGAAAAAAGAGCAGCTAGTTACTCTCCTCTCCAAGGCAGTCTTCATCCAATTATCTATCAAATGCTCTCATAGCTTTTCTTGTGCTGGAAACACTCACCTTTCCTTTCTGAAAAGCATCTAGTGTCTCACAGAGATAGCGGTATAGAAAGAATATGCCAAGCAACCTCCCAAAGGAGGGAGTAAGGACTCAAGTCTCAGCAGGGCGAGGGTAGAGTGAGGGGGCACGGGTAGTTGAGAAGGCGGAACCCCAGCAGGGCTGGCTTTGGGTCACTCGTGAACCCTTCAGGGTCCTGGGAGGGCAAGCTTTCTCTGAGCCTGTCCAACCATAAGAATAGATAATGCTACAAATCGGTGTCCTCAAGGTATGGAGTCATTTTTTGTAAATCGCCTAGAAAGGCATTGCTGGGCTTGAAAGTACAATTTATTGTTGAATTATTAAATGGTCCCAGCAGCAAGCTACATTCTTTTTATTGACAGAGTAAAAATGAGGCAACCCAAAGGGCTAGATGCTGAGAAATAGGGCTGAAGCTAGGGGTTCCAACCCCCGCCCTCCAAATAGGCCTCTTCCCATTCTCCTTGGACCCTGCAGGCCAGGGGAACAATTATAGATATCTGCGATCCTTAGAAAAAGCTACGTTCTGTAAAAGACAGATATTTTTAAAGGGTATCCACTTCTTTCAGAAACTAAGGAAGGAAGCATGCAAAAATAAGCAATTAAAAGCAGATAAATGAAGTGTCGTTTACCCTTCCCAAAGTCCTCAGCAGGGCTTGAGCACAGCCATTCCCTGATCTCTCTGTCTTTCTCCACCAGTCCTCTGTCCCCCGCCTCCTCCCTGTCCCCACTGCCTTCTTTCCAGCCTTCGGAGGGAGCCATCTGGGGCCTGGAGGTCCAAGGTCACCTGTGCTCTAGGCCAAGTCATGCTCTCTGTCAGGAGCCCTGCTTTGTCGTATATAATTGAGAAAAATCCTGTGGACCAACACTGTCCCCATCACATGGGCTTTACCAAGACCCGGCCACCGAAACCTGTACCTGCCTCGTACTTTTCTGCGAATCCTGAAACCGTTTCTCTCACATCTTTCCTTCTTTCCAACTGAGTGGCCTCTATTTTATTGGCCTTTAATCCAAAAAAAAATGAAGTACATAGTCCACCTACGTAAATAATGCCAACTATTTTTTTCTTCCTGCTTTAAAGTCATTTTTAGAAATAGCATCCTGTCAGAAGAATTTTTTTTTTAATTTCTGTAAAGAGGAAAAAAAATTTTTTTACCCTGTAGATTGTACCTTTTATGCTATTCTTTTTCTGTCCTGTTTTTCTGTTAAAGCCAACATCCCCCAGTTAAAACTTCCTTTAAATCCAGGCATAAAAGAGCTCCTGGGGGATAGAAGGGGCAAAATTAAAAGAAAAGCTAGGATTTGGAATGGCTAGTATTTATATAGAAAGTTTTCTGTCCACAATGTACTTTAATGGACACTATTTCTTTAATTCTAGCTCAAACCTATGAAGAATAGGTAAAATCAAGTGACTTGCCCGGTCACCCAGCCAGGAGGTATGAAGCCCCCGCCCCTTCATCGCTATCTCCCCTGGGTGTATTGAAAAGCATCCCACCTCTGCCTGGACCTTTCTCCCCTCTAGGCACCCTGCCACCTCACGGTTCACACATCTTACCCCGAGGCTACTGTAGGTGCCATTGCCTTGGATGAGGCCCAAGGAAGAGATGGAGAGTGTTAATGCTAGTCGGATGAGGCCCAAGTCCAAGTCCGGGGTTGGGTATATTGTTTTCATGGTCCTCTGCCTGGCTTCCTGTTTCTCCTCAAACACCCCACACCAACCTCTGCCATACCGACTAGATTAACACTCTCCATCTCTTCCTGGGCTGCCTTTCCCTCCTAAACAAGACCCTGACGCAGAGGCTGTTTCTCTTTTCTACACTCCGCTCACCAGTGTGTCGCCAATACATGTCTGTCTCCCACACTGCCTTGCAGTTCCTAGTGCCTTTGTGTCTTCAGTGCCCGACACTTAATAAGTGTTCAACAAATGCTTGTAAGAAGAAAGAATTGAAGGAGGGATAGAGAGGAAGGACCTGCGTTCGGGCTTTCTAGATGCAAACCCTTGTTGTCAGAAGGTAGTGCCAACTACACATTGTCTCTACAAAGGGGCATGGTCGCGTGTTCCCTCCATGATTTCTCCTTCAGAAATGCTCCCATCGTGGCCACTCTTTCTGCCTTCCTCTCTCCAAGGTAGGCTGTCGCATTTAAGCAGACTCTCAATTGTCCTAAGGCTTTGCGTCTTCATGAACGTCACATGCCAGCACTGTCCCACGGATCCTTGGCTCTGGCTCTACCCTATGCCACCCAACCCTTGACCTGCCCTCATGCATGCCTCACCCTCTTTAGTTTTATTTACCTGAGCCATAGTTGGTCACCAGTTCCCACTTTCTGGGCCCCCATCCAAGTCCTCCACGCATGAATAACTCTGAATGTGGGTGGCTAGACAATAGTTCTAATTAGAGTTAACCTTTGATTATAAACCCTGGGGACCTAGATTCTGTCACTCTCCCATCGATGCCCTGAATTACAGATCCCCCTAAATTGGCGGGTAACTGTCAATGCTGGGACACTAGCAGGTGATTTGTGGGATGTGGGCCATCAAATTCACATGCACAGCAGACTACAAAGGAAACAAAGAAGGGGAAACAAGTAAAGATTCTGTCTCAGACGCTTTTGCTGGTGTGGTTGGGGGCCAGGCCAGGTGCAGGAGCTGGCCTTTCCACCGGCAGGGACAGAATAAATCACGCAGGAGACCAGCCTGAGCCAGTGGGCTGTGTCGCCCTACACTTTGCAAATGCCTGCCTGGTTTTCTTGAAATGATCGACAAGTTTTTGCAGTGTGGCCTTTGTGCTCTTTATTAGAAAACTTTAGATGCAAAGAGACAAACTTCAAGAAGTTCCTTTCTGCACAAACTTCATCCTGTGTATGGGATGAAGAGAGATTTCCCGTAGCTTGGTTTGTTCGTTTGGTTGGCAGGTCACAGGGCCTCTGGACTTTGATTCAGACAGCCATCACACTACAACCACCTCACCAAGTGTTCCCCAAGGTACCAGTTGTCACGATTGGTCCAAAATGTTTCAATGAATTTAGGAAAAAAGGGTAAAGTCTTAAAGTCAAAAGATGTGGGTATGAATCCTAACTCTGCTACCTGTTAAAATGTGTCCGCAGATTAGCTGAGGGGTCGGAAAACTAAGGCCTGTGGATCGAAGTCAGCCCCCTGCCTGCTTTTTCACCCATTTAAGTATTGGCTAGTGCTGTTTTCTCACTAGAACAGCAACACCGAATGCTCACGCAGAGATCTTTATGGCCCACAAAGCCTAAATTATCAACGATTGGGCTTTTTACAGAAAAAGTTTGCCACCCCCAGGGTGAGATTATTTCACCTCTCTAAGCCTCAGTTTCCTCGTTTATAGAATGGGCAAAATACTCACATCAAAGGAGTGATGCCGTGAGAAATAAATGAGAAGGTGTGAGAAATTCAGTCACATAGTAGTGTTTGGTATATGCTGAGATGTTTTAAATTATTGTTTTAATCTTGCCTTTGTGCCACCATTTCCCTCTTTGACGTGCGAGAGAAAGACACAGCTTCCGTCTGTCTGGCTCTCTCCCTGTTTTCTTCTTTATTTCTCTTCGTTTTGGCACAGTACGCCCCCTATCATCCAAAGAAGAAAAACTTTCATTAAAAATAGTGTAATGGATAAAATTGTATAGAAAATTAACTTATTCTAAAGGAAATTTAGATTCCATTGAGCATCTCATGTTATTTATTTTATGTCTTTTGAATAGCAATTTCTATCATCTTTTTATTTTCGATATAAATTTAATCATGCAATTACAATCTTTTACTAAGAACACTGACTTTTTGCCTTCCCCATGCAGAATTTTTTTCTAAAGAAAATATTAGATGTTTTCAAAGTCTCATATACAAAATGTTCATCTTCTTGGAAAATTTTATAAAGGTCTAAAAATAACAAAACTAAAAATTAAAATATGAGATGGAGCTATTTGAGATCACCTGAGATTTTCTTTTTTCCCGATCAGAAGGAAATAACTATGCATTTTTGAGAAGGAGGGGTGAAACAACATTCTTCTACTCCATTCATATTAAAACATTTTTTTTTTAATTTCAATTCAGTGTCTCTCTTATCAACACCTTAGCAGCCTTCCAATTTGCCTTGCAAAGAAGTTGAAATCTTCAGAATGGCTTACAAAAAGGAATGCATATCCCCACCAAAACTAAACATATTAAAGCATTTAAATATTTTTAGTCAGAACTATTACAAAGTTTAAACAGAGATAAAATGGTTTCAATGAAAGCAGACTTAGGACATCTTAGACCCGCTGGAGCTTGTCTTACTTTCCTCACCTTCACCACACTCAACAAAGAGGAGAGCATAAAGGGCTTAACATTCTTTTTCATTTATTACATCATTTCAACTAGGTGAATTCTATATGAGTCCAGCCAAGTGAATCTACTGCTTTTATACCTGTAACTGAGACAAGCTCTAAACACGCTAAAGAAATGGAAAACCATTCTGGTTCTGGATATTCATTTTGTGAGCAGCTGCTCTTAGATCATAGGATCAACTCAAACATTTTCTTCAGGTGAAAATCCACAAGAACTAAGAGGATTGTTTTAGTTTGGAAAACATGAAGAAGAAGAGAAATGTATGATTTTCCTTCCAGGTGCTTTTGCTTCTGATCCTTGTTGTGAAAAGGATCCAAAATGGGATCTTTTGGCCTGGGAACAAATATAGTTACTCTGAGACTAAAGGAGCAGGTGTGATGAGAGCCCTTAAGGGGTCAGATGCTGAAGAGGTGGCGCTATTCCAGGGTTATCTACATCCCACCATGTTGTTATCTCAGGAGTTCACATTGTGGGCGATTCGAGAACTCACTGCACTTGTCTATGCCTCATCATCTTGGTTGTTGGTACGGATAACCAAACCAGTCCACGGTGGGGACAGAGTGTGGAATCTATGCGATCTGATGCCTGCCTTCCTCGCTAATTACATGAACTTAGGCAACTTATTTAATATCTCTTTAGGTTTCTGTTTCCCTGAGTGCAAAACGGTACTTGCCTCAAAGTGTTATGATGAAATTTCAATTGAACAAAAGATGTAAGTACCTAGCACATCACTATCCACAAATCAAGAGCCCAACAAATGCTTGTTCCTTCTTTTGTCTATGATTATGAGCCTCAGATTCACTAAGGAAACCATAAAGTTTTTTGACAAGAAGTAAACATTATTTTGTCATCTAAAATTCAATGTTTTGTTTGTCGGTTTTTTTGTTTAGGGACTGTACCGTTCCCAAACTATTGGTGAGAAGATATTTTAAATTTCCTGCAAAAATGTTGAAATTAACATACAGGAAAAATAGGGTGGAAAAAAGGGAAGTCAATATATTTGTAATCAAGATGGTGGTCAGATAGGGAGACAATATGAGAGCAGCAACAGATAGCAAATGTACTAATTTCAGAAACTGATGCACAAGCAGAGTGACAGATGCTGGGAACACAATGTTCACCCAGAGGGTCCAGATCTACCATCCTGGGGAGACATATTCATCAGCACCCACACAGGTAGATAACTATGGACAGGTGTGCTGAAGTGCACTGTCAAGAACAAGCACAGGGTTGTGGCACTTACAACAAAGTGACTGGATTTCACTTAGGGGCTTGGACAGAACTTCCCTAAGGAAAGGAATGATGCTTGATCTGAAAATGGGAGGATGAGGATAAGTAGGGATTAACTGGAAGGAGGTAACTTTTCAAGGAAGAGTACAGCACTTTCTGTCTTAAGGAAAAAAATGTGGTCTTATTTAGCATGTGGGGAATGAAGAGATAGATAGCCATGTGGCTGGAGCAGAGAGGCAGAGACAAGATGAGCCAAAGGAGGTAGGGTGGACCAGAGAGCTACCAGGTCAAGTTTCCCAAGATGTACCAATAAAGCATCAGCTATCAGCGAGTTAGCTTTCAACATAACTGCTCTGTCTCTGTCAGTACAGAGAAAAAAGCATTCAGGGAAGGATAGGTGCAGGAGGATTCGGGAAGGAGTGGATTCAAGGCTCCATCAAGGGACGTCTTGTTATTGGCCAAAAGTCATGCTTCCCTTGTGATGGACTGCAGAACTCAGTAGGAGCCTTTTCGTTGATTCTGCATGGAGAGTATATTTGTTGTATTATTCTCTCTGCTTTTGTATATGTCTGAAATTTTACATGATAATACTTTTTTTAAGTTAAAAAATGAAAGGTCTTTCTCACCAGCTGCAGTTTTGTTGTGAACATGGGCCAGTGGCCAGGTGTTTTCCTGAAACTGTAACCCTTGGCTGACCTGTCGTAGGGGAAGGGCTACAGTTATGCCCTCCCTAAGAAGGAAAGAGACAGGCTTATTCTGTTTGGAAAAGAATCAAAGAATTAGAGTACTTGGTTCAATTCTCTGAACCTCCTACATCTGGGGAATTAGCCTATAAATCCTATAAAACATTCTCTGGGGATTTCCAGGAATTCTTGTTTACACCCAGACCACAAACAACATGACAGGAGTACAAATTTTATTTCATGGTGTTTTGGCATTTGCAGCTCAGAACGAAATTGCAATAAAGTAGGAGAGCAATGAAGAATTGTGAAAATTTTGTGAATATCTCATTCTTTCTGTGGTTCTGACTCTATATTTAAAATACCCTTCCTTCCTTCCTTCCTTCCTTCCTTCCTTCCTTCCTTCCTTCCTTCCTTCTTCCTTTCTTCCCTCCCTCCCTTCTTTTCTTCTTGTCTCTCTTTCTCTCTAAATGCCAATTCTTAATATATGCCAGACACTGTGCAAGGCACTAGAGGATGGAAAGGTAAATGAGGCAGGTACTTATCTTTATCTAAAAGTCCACTCTAGTGAGAAACACAATAATTAAAGAAGGACAAAATGAAATAAGATTATTAACTGGAATATGTGGTCTGAAGAAAGATGGGTACTTGGTAGAAAAAGATTCTTGGAGAGAACTCATTTATGTTCAGGGGCCAGAAGTAGCCCCCTCCTAGTTTACAGGTTTCAAAGTTAAAACATCTTTTGGATTTTAATATTTACAAGGGTCTTATATTCCTTACTAATCCCTTACCCATTATTTCCAAGAGGAAATAAAGTTCAAATTGAGATAACAGACTTTTTCCCACAACCTCTTCCCACAGCCCTAATCAGCCATACTCTAAGCCAGCGGTCCCCAAGACTTTTGGCACCAGAGACTAGTGCTCCTATGAGAATCTAATGCCTGATGATCTGAGATGGAGCTGAGGCAGTGATGCTAGCACTGGAGAGTGGCTGCAAATACAAATGAAGCTTCTCTCACCTCCTGTTATGTGGCCCAGTTCCTAACAAGCCACGGCCTAGGGGTTGGGGACCCCTGCTCTAAGCTATTTTCTATAATCCTAAATAAAATGTAAAAAATTATCTGTATCTCTCGATAAATTGCATTTAGATCCAATCAGAGGAATATTATAGGAAAGAGTTACTTGTGATGAAAAACAGAGGTTAGTGGTGATGAATCCTTTTAATGGGAGCTGCGGATGGCCTTGAAAGTCAGTCTGTATTTGGAACAAAGCCATAAGGTTCAGAGCAGAGGAGAAAGAAGAGTAGTCATAGCAGACCACGGGCATTTAAAATAACTTCCTTTCTTATTTTGAGTTTATTTGAGTTTATTGAACATTCGATCAATACCAAATGTTATTTCATTAATACAAGTATTTTTTTTAATAATTCAATTCCATTTTTTGTTCAGTGGGAATAGGAAATAGGGGAAAAGAAAGAGTGAATTGTGTAGCAGAGGCAAAGCAGGAGTGAGGAGACCGACTTACAGAAGGAGGAGAAGAAAGGGAAAGAAGAAAAGGACATGAAGAGAAACGTCATGAGGAGAAAAGACATCTGTAAGAAGCAAAGAGAAAAAGAGAGAAGAAATTCAAAACTCTGCTGTTCGCTTGGACACGTGATATCAATTTCAAACATTCCCTTGGAAATGCTAATTAGCTGACTAGCTAGTATTAGACTTGTAACACTGAAAAAAATCTTCATTCAAAATGAGCAATTATCTTAGTTTTCCTCTGAGAAACTGGTCTCTGAGTTACTCAGCGGTGTTTATAACAATTCAAATGCACAGATCTGAGAAGATAGAAGTAACCCCTTCCTAGCTTAGAGGTTTTAAAATAAAAATTTTTGTATTATAATGTTTCCAAGGGTGTTTATAACCCTTACCAATTCTTGTCTGAAGATATATACATATATAAAACCAGCTCAAAACGATGGAGTAAACTTTCATACAAACTTTATGACTACTAAACTGTTTTATTCAAAGTCAGGTCAATTGTTTGGGCTGCAGGGCAATGAGAAAAAAAAATGCCTGGGACAGCTGAACTTGATTTTGTGACAGAGTTTTTCTGAGAGAAAAAATTTTTCCTCTATGCTCTTAGGTTCAGCACTTGAGAGCCTGCAAATTAAATTGACAAAGACAGATTAGTGAGACCAAAAAAAAAAAATGTAATTATGTATGAATATATAAATTACATATGCACAGCATATGTACTGTACACACACACACACACACACACAGAAGTTCTCAGCAAAGAAAAAATGACTCAAGGAGGTGGTTAAAATTTGGGGATTATATGCCCTCTGGATGGGGGGCGGGGGATGAGCTCTTCTGGGAGAACAAATGACTTCTGAGAAAGGCGGTAAGGGCATTTATGGAAAAACGAATGACTTTTTGAAAAAGATAAAGAACTTTTAGAAAAACAGGAGATGTGATCGTTTTGTGACTATGTCTGTTTGGATGTAGTACCAACTTCTCTCCCAGAAAAGATTAGAGTTGTCCCCAGGGAGAGGATTTATGACAATTGAGTTCTTTTGGGAGGCTCTGCTTTTAGGCAGATAAAGAATTTTAGAAACTCAAATGGCTTCAGCGCAAAATAATTTTTATGCCACAGTGGTTTATCCTGGACACAATCAGGTGCAATGCACCAAAATGGCACATATTGTGAACGCCTGGCTTTGCAAAATGGTATTTCAGTCAAGCTGCACAGAAAACCATTTTCTTATCACTGTGGCAGCCTATCTGTAAATTCACATTCCCCCTTATTCTGAGAAAGGTATCGCACTAATGACAGGGGCATAGAGGAAGAATTGTCTTCTTTCCATGAGAAAGAATAATTCCAAGACTTGAATCATTCGTACATCAAGCATATATATAGATCTTCAGCCTGTGTGGTATCAGGTAAATAGTCAGACACACAGCTCTGGAGTTGGAGACAGCTGGTGGGGAGACTAGATGTTTACTGAGTTGGAGAAAATGGTTCAAGGCTTGGGAGTGCATCTGGTCACTCAGACAGAGGCTGAGGATGGAAGATGACCAGGGGCAACATCACCAGCATTGCCAGTATAAAGGATAAAAGTGGGGAAATGATCAACAGAAATGGGAGGAAAACCAGGTAAGAGGCAATTCTGAAGAAAAAGGAGAAAAGATAAGCCAGTATAAGGCATTTCTTGGGATTAAAGGAAGCTTGTTACAAGTTTGTAATCACTGGGGAAGGAGCTCTTGGAAAGGAAGAGCTGGAACATACAGAGAGAGGGGAGAGCTGGCGGGTCCTCTCTCTAGAAAGCAGGAGGGACAATTTTCATCAGAGATGAACAAGAGAAAGGAGGGAAGATAAATCATTTAACCTCTCAAAGTAAGCCTCAGTTTCTTTTCTATAAAATGAAATCATTGCACTAGGTGAGCTCTGAGGTCTTATCATCTATTTTAACATTTGAATAAATAATATAATCCCACCGAGTCCGATATAGCTGTTTATGTAGTTTGATTTTAGAGTGGAGTTTTCAGGAGTGACACTGTTCATTATTCTTAAGGAAAGAATTGACAGACAGATTATATACTTCTTGGGACTACTGAAAGAATCCTTATATTTTAGTATTTTAAAGATATGGAGAGAAGGAGTATTGTTCAGTATCAATTATGTATTCCAGCCTGGCATGCATAACCTGAATCTAACCATGAGGAAACTACAGACAAACCCCAAAAGAGGAATGCTCTTTTGATTTTTATTTTTTTGAGGTACTGTACTCTTCAAAAAATGCCAACATCATAAAAGTCAAAGAAAGTCTGTGGAAGTATTCCGGATTAAGGAAAATTAAATTGACAGGACAACTAAATGCAATATCTGATTTTTGACTTAATTCTGTACCAGAGGGTAAAAACCCAAAATGGACATTGTTAAAGTCAATTAATTAAACTGGAATGTTGATGGTGGATTCAAAAAACAGTATTATAGCAATCTTGGATGGACTAAAGTTGATGAATTTACTGTGGTTATCTGAGAGTACTTCCAAAGAAAATAGACGATGTATTTTAGGGTAAAGGGCCATTGCCTTAGTCTGTTCGGGCTGCGCTGAGAAAATACCATGGATTGGGTAGCTTATAAACAGCGGAAGTTTATTTCTCACAGTCCTGGAGACTGGAAGTCCAAGATGCAGGTGCCCGCATGGTCACTTTCTGGGGAGGACCCTTTTCCTGGTTCAGTGCCAACGCCTTCTCACTGTGTCCTCACAAGGTGGAAGGGGCTAAGAATCTCTCTGGCACCTCTTCCAGGAGGCACTACTCCCATTCGTGAGGGCTCCACCCTCATAACCTAAGCAACTCCCCAAAACCCCACCTACTAATACCATCAACTTTGTGAAGTAGGATTTCAATATATTAATTTGGGAGAACACAAACATTCAGATCATAGCAGCCATGATTTATGCCATGTACTCTCAAATGATTCAGAGAGAGAGAGAGAAAGAGAGAGAGAGAACAAAATGGTAAAGCAAAAGAGGCCAAATGACAACCTGGGCAAAGAGTACACAGGTATTCAGTTTACTATGTTTATCCTTTCAATTTTTCTGTAAGTTTGAAATTAACTTCAAATTAAAAGTTAAAATATGGCTCTTTGCCAACTTTCATCGGAAGTTTCAGATAATGCTATTCCAATAATAATGCGACGCTTTGCTGGGGGAATCTTTCTTGGCATTTGAAATAATTGAGCTGACATTATTTGTGTAAAAAGCAGAAGAAAAAAGAAAGAAAGAAAGAAAGAAAGAAAGAAAGAAAGAAAAGAAAGAAAGAAAGAAAGAAAGAAAGAAAGAAAGAAAGAAAGAAAGAAAGAAAGAAAGAAGAAAGAAAGAACTAAGCATTTCATGGCAGATATACATTTGTAATGAGTAGTAACTCTAAAATGACCCCATAGTTTCTGTTCGTACATATATTTGTCTTATAAATTGCAGAAAAAGAAAAAGAAAAGGAAAATCATAATCAAACGAACAAGTGGAATTCTAACTGTTGCTAAAGCAGAGAATTCATAAAGGAAGTAGTCATGCTGGATGTGAAATTTGGCTTTGGGATAGACTTCTTAAATTGTGAGATACATAGAAAGAGAAGCTGATAGAAAAATCATCCTTTTTCTACTGCCAGAATAGTGTCTTAACAAGTCCTGGAGTGTCAAATGCAGGCTGAATTACTTTTTAAAAACAAGCAATAAAAGGGATGAAAATTACAGGGGAATTTGGACTAAACTAATTTTCCAATTCTTGTAACTCTAACAACAGATAATTTTATGATGCTGTGTATGTAAAATTATTTTACTCTTTGTCACTGCTTTGAAAAACAGCTTTTAATAGCATTTTCCTGTACAAACTGGTAACCCCTGATCTGTCTACTCTGCGTACGCTCTTTGGTTTTCTCGAGCCTGACTGACAATGCAGTCATCTTGCTGAAGGTGGCACTGTGCTTGAGCGCTGTCCTAGATGATGTGAGCTTGTGAAAAAAGGAGGGGCATGGCAGTGGAGAGGCAGCAGAGAGAGCACAGCTTCAAAGCATAAGGAGAGAACAGTCTGTTTAAGAAGCAATCCGTACCATCGCTGATGGTACAGATAAGGAACGAGGTCATGACGGGCCTCTATGCCATGCAAAGGTGTTGAAATTAAAATGGCACGACCTTTTGCCCTTATATCCTAATCTAGTAATGAATATGTCATTCACATAGTCATAAGTCCATCACCTTTTATTTCCCATCCTCTCACCTTCTTTCTTTTATTTGAAACGTTTCCTCCTTCCCTCTCTTTTTATTCTTAAATTTGCTTTCGTAACTGATACAGGTGTTTCCACAGCATAGAAATTATATTAATGGAAACCCCTTTGAGTGCTGGTCTCTAACTGACCTAGAAATATTGCCCTAACTACCTGAGAGGTATAGTAATTAAAGATTTTTGTGCTGGCCAGAAAATAATAAAACACAATACTGAAGGTCCAGTGTAAGATGTTGGCATTCTACTGGCTTTTTTGGGAGTAGATATGAGAAGTGGCTGTTGGAAAATATTTTCTCTATATTGATAATTGGTTTTTGAAGTTCATCTTAGTCGAGGAGAATGTGTAAGAAATGACTATTGAGGTCAAAGGTTTTTTCTAACAATTAGTGTCGCTCCTTCCCACAAGTCATTTTTTAATTCATTTTTCAAAAACCATAGATAATAGCTTTTCTCTATCAAAATATAAAAAGAAAAGTACAAATTCCATCATAAATTCTTGGCGATCCCCCTTATATTATTTCCGTAGGGGAGAAAGAATATACTATGTCCAGGTTCTGATTAACAATAGAGTCTGGGGTAGAAAAGCCAGCAGGACTTGAAAACACACAAAACCATTTTTAGTCTTGGTAAGTCTCGCTACAACTCGTTAAATAAACCAGCCGCAATGCAAATTGACATACTTTTTCAGTGACAAAGTGGAACTCCCCAGAAAAGCTCTCTCCTAAAAAAAGTCGGTGTGCTTTTAGGTGAGCCCTGTCCACATCTGGACCCTAGGGGTGATGTTCCAGACATGGTAAGTGGAGCAGGAGCGGAGGGAAACAATGAAAATGATTTGTACATTTGGAAACGTACTTTTAGGAGGAGTACTAACAAATGGTGCTCATAAAATGATAAAAGAAATGGTCGAGAAGTGATTTTTGTACAATCTTAAATTTATGAAACAATAAGAGAGGAAAGTGGGCAGACATTTCTTCTAAGGGAAAGCCAGTAAGGAACATGTAAAAGCCGTAGGAATAGTATAGGATTGTATTAGGACAAACTGCACACCAGGTATCACAAGGACCCTGCCCAGGAGGTTCTCTGGACTTCTTTTGTTATTTTTAAGAAACAGTCAACTTTTTTTGGTGAATGAACTACTTTATTCTTGTTGAGAAGCAAAAAGATAAACCAGCTAGCCCCTCAAGGTTCCTGGGGATATTTATCCTTTTCAATCACAGAATCTCAAAGATGAGAGGGAGCCTTGGAGATCAACTGCTTTATAAATGAGGACACCAGTTTAAACAATCATCCAAAGTGTCATGCAGGTGATAAGTGGCAAAGTTGAAACAGCAACCCAGTCCTGTCAACCACCAATCCACAGTTATATCCTCCCACACAAAACCACCTCCTTAGTCTACTTACACCAAATACACAGAAAGTTAAACTCCACCCCATTTCTAGATCCTGCAGCCCACAGCGGGGCTGAATAGCATTCCCATTAGCTCCACAGCTTCTCTACATGGCTGGGCCCCACAGAGAACAGGCACTAGGAGCCTCATCCGAGTGTTGAGTCCAGCTAAAACCCAAAGAAACTAGAAGTTTTGCTGAGGTGGAAGCTAGCCCATCTCAATGCCCCCGGGGTCACATGACTTATTTCCAGGAAGCAACACTGCATCTCACTTTTGACAGAATGTCTTCCTATTTGCCTTTGTAGGTTTCACAGCGGCAGCCTCCCTCGTGTCTTTGGCTTGGGCCTTGGCCTCTTACCAGAAGGCCCTCCGGGACTCTCGAGATGACAAGAAGCCCATCAGCTACATGGCTGTCGTCATCCAGTTCTGCTGGCATTTCTTCACCATCGCTGCCAGGGTCATCACCTTTGCCCTCTTTGCCTCAGTTTTCCAGCTGTACTTTGGGATTTTCATCGTCCTTCACTGGTGCATCATGACCTTCTGGATCGTCCACTGTGAGACAGAATTCTGTATCACCAAATGGGAAGAGATTGTATTCGACATGGTGGTGGGGATCATCTACATCTTCAGCTGGTTCAATGTCAAGGAAGGCAGGACACGCTGCAGGCTCTTTATTTACTATTTTGTGATCCTTTTGGAAAATACAGCCTTGAGTGCCCTCTGGTACCTCTACAAGGCCCCCCAGATTGCAGATGCATTTGCCATCCCGGCCCTGTGTGTGGTGTTCAGCAGCTTTTTAACTGGCGTCGTTTTTATGCTGATGTATTATGCCTTCTTTCACCCCAATGGACCCAGATTTGGGCAGTCACCAAGTTGTGCTTGTGAGGACCCAGCCGCTGCCTTCACTCTGCCTCCTGAAGTGGCCACGAGCACTCTCCGGTCCATCTCCAACAACCGCAGTGTTGCCAGCGACCGTGACCAGAAATTTGCAGAGAGGGACGGCTGTGTGCCTGTCTTTCAAGTGAGGCCCACAGCCCCATCCACCCCATCATCTCGCCCACCACGGATTGAAGAATCTGTCATTAAAATCGACCTGTTCAGAAACAGGTACCCAGCGTGGGAGAGACACGTTTTGGACCGGAGCCTCCGAAAGGCCATTTTAGCCTTTGAATGCTCCCCGTCTCCTCCGAGGCTGCAGTACAAAGACGACGCCCTTATTCAGGAGCGGCTGGAGTACGAAACCACTTTATGAAATAAAGGGCCTTGGAGGAGCCACGACCTCCAGGTGAGGGGTGACAGCAGGGCTGTGGCAATAACGAAACTTCACCCGAGAGCCGGGCGGCGAGCTGTCTTGCTCTCAGTCTGATCATCATCACGACCATCGTCTGACGCTCCATCCGCGGACGGCCTGCTGCTGGTCTCCTTTCAGAGCAGCAGCCCCGAGAGTCTCCCGTTCCACCTGTAGGGGACGTGCCAGCGTAGCAGACTCCTTGATGCGCCCAACTCCTCCTGCGCTGTCTTTCAGAGAGTCTGCCAGAGGGTACTATGGTTGTGGAAAATGTTGCCTCCGATCAATAGGGTGTTCTGACGGAATTAACTGCTCTGTGCATAAAATATATCCAGTCATACACACACAGACACACACGTACACGTACACTAAGACACACACCACCAGTCCTCTGTCGAAATAGCTTAGGTGATCTTTCTTGATGCAAAGCTCTGATTCCCACAGGAATATAAAAAACAAAGAGAGAGAGAATATATTCCTCAAGACTTCAGAAAAAAAATAACAGTACTGCTTAGAAAAGAACTCATAAATCATTCTCATTTGGAAACCAATACCTTGCGTGAAAAGCCTGTCCAGCGGACAGCAAGCTCAAGTGTGTTTACACGTGTATTAGAGTTGATAAAATGGTTTGTTTTCAACACATTTCAGGACTTGTTTTTTTATTTTAAATTTTCAGTTGAGAACATCTCTCATGACAGAAATCCTATGCAGCACATGGATGGCTTTTGGCAAGACCAAGGAGCTCCATAACTTAGTGATGTAAATTAAATGGTGATCATGATTCAGTATTCAATCACAAAAATTTAATAAATACAGGAAGAGGAAATGGGGGGAGGAGGGGCAAGGCAGAATGAGCGCCGAATCTCCCGGCGCGTGCAGCTCATCCTGGCCGGTAAGAGCAGAGCGGCGGGAGAGGACCGGGCCATGACTGGATGTTTCAAGTCACGGAATGTGCATGGCTCTGTGTGATCGCAGGCAGGCACGATTCCAGAACACGCCATGCCCCCATCTTTCTAGTGCCAAACATCGTCCAACCACGGGACTGACATGGAAGCCCTGAACTGAGAATGAGTGGCCGTGAGCCCCTGAAAGCAGAAGCTAGAATGAACAATCAAGTTCTCCATTGTGTACAGACTCTCCCACCACCTCCAATTCAAGGTCAAAGTGATGTGTCTTTTAGAGGCTTTGGGATACTTTTTAGTAAGTATGAGCAGACAAATGCAGTGAATATGCTATGAAAAACCCTTCTGAACTGATTGAGGGCTTATCACTAGATCCAGCTAAGATTTGTATTTGAATCATTTGTAAAGTCACACTCTTACAACAAGCTTCTGGTTTTAAATACCTCCGTACAGCAAGTAAACATTCCCCGCTTTCTGTTCCCAGTGTCCTCGGTCATGGTGCTTTTTGTTGCATTAAAAGTGCCGGTCAAACTTTGATAGTATTTTTTTATAGTTGGTGCAGAGTGGAATAACTCATGGATTATTTCAATATTTTTGTAATAAAAAATATAGGGTATACATATAGGCATCATCACTTTTTTTACAGACCTGGAATCGTTTAAAATACTTTAAGCATCGTAATTACTTGGGATGTCAGAAACTGGTCCACAAATTCCATCAGCCTGCCTCAGCAGATTGAGAACACTTGTCTCTTGCAAGATCACCCTTCTTTGTAATGTCGGTGCCCCCAGGAACCTGGCCAGGGGTGCTATCAGAATATCAGGTGACAAGAGAATCAGCTTAACTAGAAAGGGCTTGTCAAGACTGGCCATTGTTTCCCAGGAAATCAAAGATGTAAATGATTACTTTCATCCATCCATTACGATAAACCTGACCACAGTGGAAGATGTCTTAAATTTCCTTCCCTGGTTTTATATTAACCCAACTGAAATATTAAATATTAGTCAAGTCACACACACACACACACACACACACACACACACACATAAAAGAGTCAGTTTAACTTAATTATTCGGTTATTGGGACTGTCCAATTCACTTAAAATAGTCAAGTTCTATAGCCACCACCTCTAATGGGTGTGCCATACAGAGACTGCTGTTCCCATGATGACATCCACAGGAAATGACAGAGCACTCAACCTAGGACTTCTTTTGGTACAAAACAAGCAATGTTTAAAAAATAGATGTCAGTAGACGTACTTTTCTAGTACGCCATGATTTGATCCTCCAAGCAAGATTTCACTAAAATATAACCTTTTGTTCGGATATGAAAAGATTATCTAGTCACCAGTAAAGGCCCAGGAAGATATTCTTCTTGTCAGCAATTGTAGAAGGAAAACATGATTGTGCTGCCAAATTCTTCACTTTTGTGCAGAGCCATGAGTTTTTAGCTTCATTATTTCTGAGACAACTTTTAATTGATGATCTTTGAATTGCTCAGCTGAACTATACCTTTCATTCCATGAGCAAATAACAGATAACAATTTAATAGTGTCAATCAACACAAACGCAACAAGCCCCATCACTCTTCAATCACGTAAGTCCTAAATTATTTCTCAACTTGATCCCTCGTTTAACATGTGAAGAGTCAAAACAAGTACTATGTGAATTAAAAAAAATGTACTGTATTTTGTTTTGGAGATGAGAATGCAGTCAGGACGGTGTACAAAGTTTGAATTTTTTTAATGATTTCCCAAATACTGTAAATACTCTGTTATCCAACATACTTGAAGATTTTGATGTTTTAGTTAGTCAAAAATTTGTGTTAAGGAAATGACATCTCTAACATTAATTAATTACAAATTTTCGCAAGATTATAAGAAAAAAAAATTTACTTCCAAGGTAAATCATGACTTAATCTTGCTTCCGTGATTTTGAAAGCACTGCACTGACATCAGATTGTGTGGTAATAACAACTTTTATTAGTTTCTAGACACACAGATAACAGAGAGTTTAAAGTATTAGGATTTAAAGAGACATCGTCAATGTACAAAAGGAACAAAGTTTGATTTTTGAATTATATTTTAATTATTCCTAAGATTTCATTTTCAGTCTGCCATTAAGTCTTTCTCATAGAGTAACTGGGGATTCCAAAAGGAAGAAGCCACGGTTAGCATGCAAACCGGAAATGCTGAATTTTTAATCTGTGCTCTCCGACTTCCTGTGCATGAGTTTACTGAATTCCTTTAAGAGGAGAGATCTGCTCTTTATACTCACTTTTTGCATAGGATAATGAAATTTTCTAAAAGAAAGTATTATAAACTTTATTATTATTACTTTCAAATTAGCATTTCTAAATGAAACCATATTTGAGATTAAGAACATATATATCTTAACCACACTGAAACTTTAAGCATTTGTGTGGAAGAAAAAAATCTTTTTCTTGTAAGTCAAAGTTTGGTCCCCCAAAATGACTATGTCCTTTAAATTCTCTTCTCACATCTACATTATCTCTTACTCAACTATGTGTTGTCTAATTCAGTAACATGGACTTTGCAGACACTAGGTTACTATTCATTTATGATAATGCTGTGAATCTAACAAATGAAATAACTTTTCTTACTGACATGGAAAGAATATTTAGTTCAAGTATTAGCAAAATATAAAATATAAAGATAATCTGAAGATAAAGTATGATGACGTTTTTATGCTTAATTTCTAAATGCCCAATTTATTTTGATCTATGAATAAATAAAATGATAGCACTGACCAATTAAAAGTGAATGGAAATAATTGAAATCTCAATGACTGTTTTTAAAAAATATTATATAAATGTGTGTATGTTATATATCATACACACACACAATAAAGTAATAGATGAAATGGGTAAAGTATATGCTCCCCTTCATGCATAAGATTGGTATGTTATTGACACATAAACTTTTAGATGAAAAGCTTTTTCCTCCTTCTTTTTCAACCTCAGCTCGAGCTTACAGTACCTGTCTATAAGACGTCAACACACCTGTGAACTTCGGCTGGAAATACCTAGATAGAATTTAACACTTTTAGCTTGAATGAGCTTTATCACTCCTTAAGCATCTCATCTTTTAAGCAGCTGAAGGGAATAGTTTTGAGTCATTTCAAAGTTTCCTTCTCTGAATTAACTGAATTGAGCAAAGAAAACCTCTGATGTCCTTACCAGGATTGTGTAAGGTTACACATCTGCCTTTAAATGTACCAAATGCCGTTGAGTGGAAAGGAGTTCTGACACAATGTTTAGACAAGAATCCAGAGATATCTTTTCTAATGAACCATTTTCTAGACTAAATATGTGCTCCCCTGCATTCTCGCACATCTTCCCCATTAGCCATTACTGTTGCTATATAAAGCCTGGATGACATGCCTGCGTTTTTATGTTTCTGAGGAGAATTCCTTAAAGCCTTTTTAAAAATAGCTCAGATTGCCTTTCAGAAACATAGCTCAGAGGATGGTTGAAGTTCATGGTGAAAATACAGCAGGACTGAAGTGGTTGTTTCTATAATTTCAGTGATGGATGCAAATCAACTCATGTTCATTTATCTTCAGCAATCCAATGTCACTTTTGAAAACAATCAAAATGATTGCTTCTGCCAGCTTGTGACTCATAACACCCCTCTCTCCATCTGAAGCAGGAACATTTCAAAATGGCTAAAGCCAAGCTATTTCACTCTACTGCTGACCTCATCCCTGCCCCCCACTCCCATTTCCAAGTCTCTGGCCCTTCTCTGTCTCAGGCCGTGAACTGATCTTACAGTTGGGCTGCATCTCCCCACTCAGGCAGACTATACTGTCCACTGCAGTGTTCTCTCTGTAGACAGGAGTCTTACCCAGTTGCTATTCTAAAAAGGGGCACATGGAAAGATTCAATACGTGCCTGTGTCAACAGCCTCAACAGTATAATTACTCACACTTAGAAGTAAAACTCTGTGGAATGTGGGTGGAAATGTATAAAAACACGATGAGCCATTTAATTTTGCAAATTGTAGCAATTAGGCTAGCTGCACACAACCTGCTCTCACAACAGAAAGCCAAACGGAAGAAGTGGCAAACAGCCATTTGGCCCGCAGAAATGAGGGGTTCAGAAACTCTCCCTTGAGTGTTTGAAGCATCATGTTGTTTCACCATCCATCTGAAGCTCTTTCTCTAGACTCCACAAGAAAAAAAAAAATTAGGCTTTTGTTATATTGTATGCAATGGTCTAGCCCAGAAATGGAAAACCTTCCGTCAACCTTGTGTGGCTCATGTTCTGCTAAATAAGAGCCAATTTAATGTCCCTGAAGGGTCTAATTGTTTTGCTAAAAATATTTTACTGATATAAATATATACTAACATAATATGTCAAAAACACTGGCTAAATAAAATTTTCGCCTGTTTTTTTTCCCTTAGATTTTCTTTCAGTTTAGTTCCCCACAGTGAGAGAAGTTTTCCATTATAGAGAGCTTATCATGCGCCTAATGCTGTGCTAACAAGCTTTATGTATATGATCTCACTTAAACCCCACAACCACCTATGAGATGAGTACCATTTACAGATGACAAGACCAAAGCCCAGATATTAACCAATGGCCAAGTTCCCATAACTAGGAAATAGTGGATCTGAGAGTCAAACAAAACTTGTAACAACTTTTAACAACCACAAGACCAAAGACAATTTTCCCACCAAAATCTATTCCTGATTTGGCAAGATTTTAGAACGAAAAAAATCATGTCTGACAAATTTTTCAAAGAAAAATTCATTTAAAAGTCAACTATAATTGAAAAATAAAAATTAAAAAAGTCAGATGAATTTCAAAATGAGAAGTGAAAAATAGAAAAGTCAATGATGAGAAACGGAAGTCCCTATCACCTGTAATTGAATTTTACTTCAACTCCCTAATTCATAGTAGGCAGATAAATGCTACTCCTCCATCCCAGACAACTGTCCCCCTTCATGGCCCTACTTTACACTAAAGTAAGTGATAAATATACGTTAACCTGATTGTTCTTCCCTTGTGTTCTATACATGTATGCTATTGTCATACAGTGAGGCAGACATAAAAATAATTAAACCCCACTACTTATTTTGACACCATGACGAGAGAGAGAGAGGGAGAGAGGGAGAGGGAGAGGGAGAGGACAGATCAACAAATCATTGACGTGACATTACTTTATTCCATTGCCATAGTTTTTCCCTAAATTTTATTTATTTAATGTCTTGCAGGACACAAAATTCAACATTTAAAAGGATTTTTATTTTTATACCATTAGCTTGACCCATCATATAACTCTAGGAACCTTATTTTAAATTGAAAGGTTAGATGTAAAGAATATAATAAATGTATGTCAAATATTCATTGAATTGATTATAAAATATTTTGCCATCTCCCTCCTCATCTTAGATGTAACGTGTCTGCATTCTACAGGAAGACAGAGTTAGAACCCATTCAATGATGTTGTATAGTAAGTTGTGTGTGGTGTTGTGTGAACTGATGCTGGAAAGGTAGCCAATAAAAAAAAAAACAAAAATTTACTCCTCAACCCTGATGGTGATCAATCTGAATTTAACATATTAAAAATACAATCAGCTATCTTCCTACTTTGATAATATTTAAGCAAATTTTCATGAAGTTATATTAAATTAGAAGTCACTAATTTCTACTGAAAATAGCATCTAAAAGAGATCCAAGTGTTACTTCAGAACACTTCTTTTATAGATGAAGCTGAGCTTCAAAGAGATCAGGTAGTTTTTGCAATCAGGATTCCTTCAGTCACTTATTCAAACAAAAAGCATGATCTGTATGACTAAATGTATTGCCGGGTTATTCACAGTCAAGTGCAAAAGGAATCGTGCATTCCAACAACTCACATTTACTTATTAGTCGCAGAATAAGAGTCTTCAGGACTTCAACTATACCTCTTTTCTTCTCTACCACACTGCTTCTCTTTTTAATATCTATATTTAATTTTATAATAGATCAATAAAGAAACATAAGCTTTTCCAAGATTGTATTATGTAAACCTCACTATAAATACTTGCCACACGTGATGACAAACATAAAGTAATGGTATAAATCAAAGATAAATCAGCAATGGATGACTGCCTATAAAAAGAAAAGTAATTTTATCATTTCCTTTTATGCCATTCCAACACTAGATATTTTTAAATCAAGGTCACAAAGCAACGACAACAAAAAAATGAGAATACTCTGGGCACATAGTATTTGACTCAAAACAATCATCTCTCAATAAACTTTGGAGATATTCCTGAGAATTTCTTTTAAGAAAAGGCATGATATTAAGATTCCTCTAAAATATCTGAAGAATTTTCAATAGGCTCCTTTTCTGATTTTCAGGAAACATCCCTCATATGATATATCTCCCGCATACCAATTATTTAGAATTAACAAATTTCCAGACAGAAACCTCAGTTATTGCAACCTGAGAACTTGTGCTAAAGCCATATTTCTGATGCCCAGATGAGCAGCCATGTGTCACGTTACCATCTGGAGTCAAGACAGTCAGACCCACATCATGTGGGTGCTCATGCTGGTGTGATACCCAGTCCGAGTCCCTCCTGCAATACAGCCCAGAGTGATTGGCTTCCCACAGGTTTAAGGAGTTTATTGTTTCAAGATAACTAGTAACTTGCATAACTAATTTTCTCTCAGTGAAATAATTCCAGTCAGGGATGCATAAATCTGTAGGTCCTCTATGGAAGAAAAGGAAAGAAATAAAGCATGTTAATTTTTACAAGCACAGAATAATTCAAAGAATTCCTTGGTGAGTCCCATTAAGTATCAACGGAACAGTTGACTTAATCGCTGTGCAAAGTCCGAGGCACGATTTCTAGATTTATGCCACCGTCAGTCATTCACTACCCCGATTACTGCTGCTGTTTAGCCATCGCACAAGACAGAAAGAGTATAGTTACTGACATGATGTTTGCAGAGCAAAGATCATGTTTAACAAAACAGATCAACATCAAAACTAACTAATCAACTCGTTAAGCAAATATTACCAGCATGGCGCTAACACAAAACGTTCTCTTGTTATTGAAGCTCGTCATCTACTCTTACTAGAATTTCAGAAAATGTGAGGTTTCGTGTTTTTACTATACTTCCATCTACTAAATTAAGCTGGTGGCCCTCTTCTATCTCTATTGCTTGATTTGCATTAAAATGGAACTAATTAAATGCTTATTTCATTTAAGTGCTACAGATATTAACAAATGGAGATGTTTAACTGTTCTGTGGCATTCCGGCATGGAGTTGTATCAAATCAACACTCAATTATTTCAAATTAATTCATTCATCAGTAAGCGCTAAAATACCCCTAAGTGTGCTAAAAATATATTTTAGGTTTCTATTATTTTAAGAAATTCCTATTTTGATTACAAACCAGTAGAACATTTCAATCCATTGTGATTCTGGGAAAAATGAACTCTTCTGTACAGCTGCATTAACTCAGCTAATTAACCCATTAACCTGCTACCTGTGGCTTTCTTTCCAGCCCACTATTACTTATTCTCTTCAAGTTGGGAGCAATAGCACATCATCCTATAACCAAAAGAGATGGGTCAGTTCGTCAAAGAATTGTCATTTTAGATCCTCCTTTGACAAAACTAAGATATTCAATTCTCCTTATTAACCTTTCTAATGTATTGTACCTAGAAAAGGAAATGGATCTCTGAAGTATGTTTTGAAAGCCTGGGGTAAAACATTTTCCTTGGCCTGAATCAGAGGCTTGGTACTCTGTGAAAAAAAGAAATCTCTCTCTGCCATGAATAAGGAGGAGAGGGGCCAGCCAGTCACACTCAAAAAGCAAGCCTTGTCTGTCACAAAGCTTCAATTTGCTGATGCCATTGATTCCCTTCTTTTTTTACAGAACCGTCTTGGAACTTGTCAAGCTTTACTGAAGGTGATTTGCGTTAATTAATTCGACAGACCCTTTAATCTTGCAAATTCTTGACCTGTAATATTGTAGCCAAGCTACTGCAAGGGAAAATTAAACAGTTAGTGGAGAGGAGCCCTTCGGTCCATGTCATGCCGTGATGTGCCCAGGCCTGAAGAGAAAGACCCCTGTGAGGTAGAGCACTAATGAATTTGTGCTACCTGCTTCCTCATCATTCATGCTTTGAATATTCATCTACTTCATTAAGTTTTTGCCAGTAAGCACTGCTTTGGAAAAAATAAAAGGAAAAACAAAGCCAATGGATTCCCAGGGGCTTGCATAGCTCAGAGAATGGGTAATGGGACTTAGGGACTCACTCTAAATGGATACAAATCTACTTGTGTTTGGAAATGAAAAAAAAATGTCATCGTCATTTGTTTAATGATTGATCTGTCTGAATACAGTTGCTGCCCTTCATTTCTTGAGAGTACCGTTGTCAGCATTGTAATAACCAATTTATAAAAATTGAACTTATAATTCAGTATCAGAGGTAAAATCTGCATGGCTGTAACTATTGAATAATTCGATTCCTGCCTTCCTGGGTGATGACATTGCTGGATTCAAACTGAGATGCATTTATATGTGGAACTGGCTCTCCTGTTGCTTCTCAGACCCTTGCAAAATCTTGCTTACAAGCTCTAAAATCACCAATCTAACATGATTAATGCACTTAAAAGTAAACAGGTAATCTCAAATTAAATATCATGGTTCTTTTCCACTTGCTTCTCTCTTTTTAAAGAAATCTTTGAGCTGCAAGATAAGAATGAATTTATTTTACAATTGTTTCAGGGTTTACAAGGAGTCAGGCATCCATGTGTTGTTATGAAGTTTTCTGTCTAACCTTTCGACATAACAATTTTAGAAGTTAACCTTAGATAAATGAGTGAAAGTCATCAGATTTATTTAACAAGCAATCTAACAGGAAAAGAAGAAATGGGGATCATTTTTCTTATGTTTCAAAGATGTTTCTCCTTCCTAAGTTATCATCTTGGTGATTGTCTCTAAGACACATCAAGAGCTTCTGCATGATAGCCCCAGATAGAGGTGCCAATATCATGCTGCACCCTCTACTCTAGCAAGTCATTTTTCAGAACAAGCTCTTGGCAAAAGCACTGAAATTGAATGGTAAAAAAGTGGCCTACCACCATGTGACTTATTTTCGGTTGTAAGGCAATGGAAACTAACAAGTTGAAGAAAATGTTAATTTCCTGAAATCCAAAGCCAAAAGTGGCACAAAGATTCTCTGTAATGTACAATGAGTTGGTTGACCGTGGGGACACAGGAGCAATAAACAATCCTCTTAAAGGAGTCTCATGAGTAAAAGTGACTGTAAGTGATGTTGGGACAAAAGGTTTCTACTAATGCAGAGGTCCCAGAGTGGTGACTGAAGAGGAAATTTGTCAGTGGCTCGTCAGTAGTATTTGCCTTTTTATAGAGCAGAGGTTCAAGGTAGCCCTGCCATTTCATAACTATGACAGCAGATGTGTCCGTTTATGAAAGATTAAGGTATGGCCGAAGTGAGAAGATCATGAAATATCAGTGGCTTCATGTCTGAGACTAACTCTGGCCTTAAGGGAATTTTTCCCATGACAGTTCTCCTTGGTCATTGGCCCCTACTCTGCAAGCTAGCTCTGCAAGCCAAGAGCTTCTGATGGGTTACAAGATGAGGTATCCTAAGGAATTGTAAGTACTCTTGCTTATAGACCATGAATCATTGAATTATCCCACATTTTAACAACAATGAGATTCATGGTTACCATGGCCTTACTCATCATTCCATTGTAAACACATCATGACATCACGAGAAATTTTGTGTTCAAATTTACTAAACGAGGTTTACAAGTATTAGCCAAATCGTTTCAACTTTTTGGATCTTGATTCTGCCATCACATAGTCTGTGCATCTATCCCCAAATTAAAAAAATAATTTTGTGAGGACAATTTTCAGAATAATGGAAGTGAAAAAGAGTGAACAGTTAAGCAATTTTTCAAAGTAGTCAAAACTAGTAGACTATTGATAGCCCTAAAGCTCTGATTTTTTCTCATGACTGAATTTCTTTTCACTGGGGGCTTTCAACATCTGAATTTTCCAGACAATTGCTAAACCACCTTCACTAAACTGAAGTAGACACTATAGTGTTATTAAAAAATACTGTCCACATGAATGCAAATATCCCAAAGAAAAGTGAAGAAATAGGTCACTCGAGGAGTAAATTTGGTCTTTGTGAGGTCGAACATCTGGATATTTGGGAAAATCCAGATGTTCGAATCATACAGTTTTTCATCTGATTGGTGTTGTCTAGAGAAACAGAAAATGCTCAGGTGTTGTAGGTAATGGAATTTAACTTTCTTTTGCAGTAATCTATTGCCGGTGATATTCTGCTGCTAAAAATCTCTTTGTTGTGCAAAGAGAAATAAATAATGCAGAGCAAATGCTATTTGATTTTTATTTCCTTTCAGCAGACACAGGAATGAAAGAGGTTTGTGAGGCTGTCATAGGTGTATTCAGATGTGACTGTACCACAAACTTCTTTCAGAGTGACAGTTCTGGAGGCCTGCCATTTGCCCTTTTCTGGAAAAAAAAAAAAAAAAAAACTTTTTAATTCAGCCCTTTTTCATCTTTCGTAATTTTATAATTGCCCTTCTGCTCTTCACATACTTTTAATCATTCACAAAGTTTACTTGATAGAATTGTTCAAAGGAAATACAAATTTGGTAACTTTCATTTTTCAAATATGTGTTTTAAATTTTAAGGATTTCTTATATACTTAAGCATAAAAATAATTTAAACTGCTCGATGCAATTATTTCATGGCAAATTTCATGGTGTCTACAGAAGTAAAAGCTATTTTTCCCAAATTAAAAAAATAAATTTTTCTTTTTTGGTTCAGTTTGTTGATATCATTTTGATAGCCAAGGACTTAGTTGTTATCACATATTAGAATATTAGTGTTTTCTTTGTAGTCACAGAAAAAAAAGAAAAACATGATATCAAAGGAAAATTTACTTTCCAAGAGAGAAGTTTGAGATAGTCATAGAACTCTTGTATTTGTGATTGTTTGTGGATGTTTCTTCCTTGTTTCATCTGATTTGGTTCTGAATTGGTAAGCGTGTGTATTTCCCCAAATTGTGTGCTTATCTCACTCACTGTTCTGAAGCTGAGCAGAAATGCAGGCAAGCTATTCAGACCAATTTTCTTTTAAGCACGTTTATGGTGCAGAACTTAGTTGACAACAAGCAGACACACAGAGCCCTGGAAGGTATTCAGCTTTGCAAAGGTCATGAGAGGATTTCCAGAGAAAATCAAAATGTTTGTAGGTTCTTAGGTAGTGTTTTGATGGTGTCAAATTCTACATTTCGTGCCAATTTAGAATGACCTCATGGGGTAGGCCGTCCCTTTCCTTGTTGGGTCCTTCCTCCCATCAGATGCAGAAGTTTTCTAGGAAATTGAGTGGATACTCCACCTTGTGTACCAAAGGCCTCCAGCCACTAGGTGTCATTGTTCTGTGCTACTTGTGTTTGTTTTATAAATTCCTTGGAGAGCAGACCTTGTTTGCTAGGCTCACACCTGTGAAAGGCCCCCAGACGACAGAGCTGCTAACGACTGTTTTAAATATACTTAAATATATTCTATGACACGATATCCTTTAACACGAGGGAATATATTCCTTTCTGGAGACAAGGGTGTGGAGGGATGTGGTCTGGTGTTAGGAACATGGGGACTGGGAATCCTTATCACGTTAGCCTCAGAAATTCACCTTCTATCTCACTTTTCCCATATGTAAAAGAGAGAGATGATACTTACCTACCTACCTCATAGGGGTGTTGTGAAGGTTAATTAGAGTTCTCAAAGTGCTTTCACACTTGATAACTGGTATTAACACAAAGAAGAACTGTGTGCAGCCTGGGAATAGGCTGTGGTGGAGGTGGCTTAGGAACACAACAGCAATAAATTACCAAGCAAGGAACGCGATTATTCTTGGTCGCTTAATAAAAGTGAAATTTTTCTTCAAAGGTCTATGTGAAACTTTTTTTAATTATCAACTTTTTAATGAGAAAATTAACTCCTTTCATACAAACATTGAGAAGCTTCGTATGCAATGACAATTTTCCTCTTAGCCAAACTAAGAGGAATTTTACCAAATATTTCATTAAAAGCTTCCAGAAAACTTGGCTCCTTCCGATGCCTAAGGATTTTGCATGCCTGACCCCAAGCTACATTTTTCAGAACTCATGCTGGATACCCGGGTTCAGTACTAGTGATTGCCAGGTGGTGTTCTGGAACCCACTACCAGGAAGGAAAATTTTTAATAGACAATATTAAAATTAGATTTTTGTGTTGTTTACAGTGAGATTCTCTCTCATCCCCAAGATGACATATTTCTCCTTCTACAACCCAGTAAAAGAATGTAAAGCCTATTTCTGCTTGGAACTCCTGAGTTGATTCATTTTTCAGATTATAAATATGCTTTAAATATCTCAGAGAAGTGTTTACACAGGGCCTCAGCTACACACTGATATCTACACATGCTCACACATAATAGCCAGAAGTAATGCTAGATAACAAAGAGTAGGAAAACTACCACGAGACTATCTTGGACAAATTCCCCCCAGAGCAACATGTTTTCTCTTACTTAACTATCTAGTCCTGACAATAAGTAGAGCTAAATCACATGAATCATCATTTTTTGAGTCATGGAGGCAATATTGTAAAGTAAAAACACACCCGTGAACTATACTAACAACGCAGATGATGTTTTAATGACGTGACTTCATGAAGCAAACTTGTTGTACATAAATATTATCATTGTGCCCTTATTTAATAATTATATTCCTTTGCAAAACAAATTCGCATGCTCTTGAAGATAGGAAATAAAGTTTTAGAAAGTTTATCTTGATAAGTGGGTTTAAAATCATGTTGTGCCTGGAGCTTACGTAATGTGTACATTCAACATAATCTCTTCTGGATTCCAAAATCTAGTTGCCAGTGGTATATCAAAGGCTTAAAATTTCAGATTGGTTAAACATTTCTAATGCATGATATTAAGCTTTCTGAAGCATGAATTTAACCTAGGCAATAATCTTATCCATTTAAAAAATTATGTCACCACACCAGATTTAAGATAAGTATTATTATTTTTTAGACTCAAAATATGAGTATAGCAAGTCAAAATAATCTGAATTTCTCTGGCCTTTATTTTCCAGTTCCTAGCATCAAATACTTTTCCAACTAAAGTGAGGCAGAATACCCTTGTTGCTCTGAAGGGAAATATGCATGTCTGTCTTTTGTTTTTGTATAAGAAAACTGAAGTTGACTAGATATGAGAGCCTGGAAATAAGAAAGAGTGTCAGCTTTGCGGGTGGACTGGCTTAGATGAGAGGAGTCCAGTGCATAGAATACGTCATTGTGAGATTTTACGAGGAAAAAAAACGGAACCTAAAAGTGTTAGAGTTGGACAATTCTTTGAAAAGGTAGAATCTAAATTTTAGAGGAAAAAACAAAGAGAGACCACATGTTATTAGATATAAGCTCTACATCTAATTACTGGGGAAAAAGAGATTTGAATGCCCCATACATTTTACTCTTTTGAGGGCTTTCCGACCCACATGAAACTCTCCAGAGTCTTCCCTAAAAACAAGAGACCTTTAGAAAACTAGTTTTTGACAAAGATAAATGTGATTCTATGGCTGTGGACCAGTCATGATGTGATCATCACATGTGTGATGCTTTCTAAACGTAGTTGTCAACTTTCATGACAACTTACAGTTAACATTTCATCCCACAAACAAATGAGCAAAAAATAAAAGGAAATTTCTCTTTTACTCAAAAGGAATGTCTCCCAACTTCTTTAGATATATTACTATCACAAAACTCCTTTCATATCTAGATGGTATGACACAGCTGAAAATGAAGCTTTTGGTCAATTGCTTATGGAAAGTCCCACCTGAAGCCTCTCTTTAAAAAAGGGTTCAGGCAGGAAGAAAGGATCTTGGGTGAGAACCTTGCCTCTACCAAATTGTTTCTGCTTTTCTTCTCAGTTATCAGACGGCTCAGTAGCCTGGAGAGAGAGATAATAAAGGATATTAAATTTTGGGTTTTCCCATTCTCAGAACAAGAAGGGTAACCAATGAGCCAGGGGTTCCCTCACACTTTGAAACCAAATAGTACGTTGAATTTAGGGCTAAGACAAAAATATTATAAAAGTAAGCATGAACTCATCCTTCCTATTGATTTCTTTCTCAGTTTTTACCAAATTCTTCTTACATTTTAGATCAGAAATTTCTAGCGATGATCACTAACGTCGCTTTACATTATAGCTTTAATGCGGAAATGGTGAAAGCATGAGTTACAAACAAAATTACTGGGGATACAGACTTTGTTTGTACTGACATCCTACCAAATAAATTGGAAACAAAAACTGCTACCACTAATATTCTGGTTTAATTAATGATGTCTAATAGGAAAACAGAAGCATTTTGCTCAGCATAATACCATTGCATAATATAAACCTGTTTCCAAATGACAAGGATTTTTGCTACTGACGTTTGTTCTTCATTCTCCAGTTATTTTAAGTAAATAAGTTTCACATCTAACTACCTCAGCTACTGTTGTTTAATTTAGAAACATGAAATCATGCACTTTGTAACCAACGAGTTTTTCATTTTAAAATTTCAAAAGGATACTTGGTGCAAAGCAATTTTCAAAAATTTGTATATGACATAAGCAATTCAACCTCAAGAGGTTGTACTTCATTTTGTTTGTCTGTTTCTAAGTTCAATTTGGGGTAAAATCCTCGTTTCCACTCAACACCAAGAGAAGCTGCTCTATATTTGCTTAATTTGCCTTAAGCATTTTGTGCTCCTTTCCCTGCTTCACCTTTTTTTTTTTATTTGAAATCCATCTCTGAAAAAAATATATAACAGGTGGCAGATGAACAGCAAACTGAAGAGAATGGACCAGTCATTTCTCAGTTCCCTGTTGTCAACTCTCTGCATGACATTCAGATTGTGCAAAATTGCCATTCCTGTGCTTCTCTCCCTGTGACCATTACAGAGATAAGGTCTGAGAGACCCCTTGTGTGTGTTTAGGGAACGGTGTAGACGTTTCCCCCAGTACGAGCACAGTGCCTGGACCCGAATGATAACCTTGGCGGTTCTTGTGCTTTTCCTTTGTGAGCCTTGTACAAATGTATTTGAAATTTTATTTGAAATGAAGAATTAAACTAATTATTAATTTTTTTCCTTCCTGTAAATATATATATTCAAATTCCATGTATCCAAACATTCCTTTAGTATTCAGATTGTAAGAGTGTCTTTATTGGCTGGAGGCCGCTGGCTCCGGGCCGCGGTCCCGTGTGCTCTAGTTGAAAGCACAGTGTGTGGAGTATTTGATGTACTACAGTACCATAGTTATTTTGGTCTGTTAAGTAAGTTGCAATTTGTGATGAAATGAAGTGGAAAGTAGTGCTTCATAATGAACAAATTTCCTTGGTTACATGATTTTTCTTGTAAAACTTTAAAAAAAAAGAAAACTTGAAATTTTATATATTTGGATTTTGTAGATTTTTTTTTATTTTATTGCAACACAAGGTACCAAAATCATTAAATAAAGTACACTGTGGTCATTTTAACAGAAGTCTGAGTTCCTGATTCTTTCCAAGTCTAGGAAGACAGCAGGATATTGTGGGTCTGAGATGGGAAGATAAGAGGAAAGGTCATATTCAAAGACATAATCTCAAGACAATGTGATTTAGTTATGAAAATAAACAGAGCTGAGATTGTCAAATTTGAAATAAATTTAAACTTAAGTTATATCCATTTCTAAGAAATGTTTCACTTATTTTATTTCTGAAAAGTGCTAAAAAATGTTTCTCTAAAGCCACTATAAAAGCAAAGAAGTATTTCAGAAGACGAAGAGGCTTAAAAATCCAAATAATTTGTTTAAATATTGATAAAAGAAAAAAATGTCAATGAACAAAAAGTACTTTTAAAAAAATGTCTCTAAGTACCTGATTTTTCTACAAAATTAGGGTTTATGCTTTATATAATTTTCTTTAAAATATTCTATTTTTTTGTTCTGGTTTATAAAAGCCTTTCTTTGTAAAATTTTAAAAGGAAACTATAGCATAAGTTCTGACTATAAATGTAGAAATTAGTATAGATAACAAAAAGAAACAGATAAAGAAAACAATTAGAAAGAACAAAGAAATGAAAAAAATTTCAAGGATTCACTTGTTTATTTTTTAGAGTAAATTATTAGAGTTTTCTGTTCCCTGACTATAATAGTAACACACGATAATTGTAAAAATACTCACAGTTCACCATTTACCAGTCTTTTTTGTAAGCATTTACATTTTTTACATTGTGATTTTAGCAAACATTCTTTTAATTACAATCATTTGACATGCATGGTATGTCAAATGCATGTCATTTGGTATGTCATTTTCTTCTGAAAGAATATATAGTCAAGTAGTGAAACGAGTCCAGGTACACTAATTATTATATTATTTGGTGGAAAAAGGCAAAGTAAAGATCTGTACAGACTATACTAGGAGCATCTAGTGCAGCTTACAGGGGAATTGGGTGTGGGAGGCAGCCACATCATGCAAGGAGCCTGGGTCCTTGAATGAGTTGTTGGAGCCTTTTCTGACTTTTAAAGGAGTATTTCAGGGACCAATGACATGCAATTGTTAATTCAAGAACGAGTATGATTAGCTCAACTCTCTCTACTTGAAGTCTAAAAACAAAGAGGAAAAGAAAAGTTTGTATTTTTGTATATTCTCTACAATAAGTAGGTATTGTTATTATAACATGGAAACAAATAAAATTTATATTAAAGAGAAAATTTTTTTAAAAGAAAAACATATCAACTCCTGAATTAGAAAATTTAGTTTGGTAAGAAATGCAATTTGTCCCTAATTAATGTAGAAACATAATACAACTCCTAACAGAGCCACAAAGATATTTTTTAAAACTCGACAAAATGATAATCGAGTTTAGAGAAAGAATAAAAATATTAGAGTAACCAAGTATTTTATTTTTAAGTAAGAGTGTTGATGGAGCTTTGCCTTCTCAACCTATTATAAGTTACATAAGAGTATACCAGTCAAGAATATATTTAAAAGTCCAGAAACAGATTCTGTACATATTAGATAAATGAGTTTAGTATGTGATAATTTTAAATCAGCAGAAACAGGATGGCCTCTTCAATAGATGGTTTTAGGATAAATAGCTTACCACTAGAGACATCTTTTATCCAAAAATCAGAGTGTATAGATTAAAGATATAACTGTGAAAAAGTACAACTACAAAAGTAGTATATTAATATCACCTGAGATGGCAAATATTTTCTAAGTTTTATTCCAAATACAAAACGGTGTGGGGAGAGATTATAATAGACAAAAACATAGGCTAAGGAGATATGTACATATATATAAATAAATATATATGTCTATTATTTTGTATACAAATATATATGTATGTATCTATATATGTATATGTGTATATATATGTATGTGTATATATATATAAAAATATACATATTTCTATTACTCCCCTTAAAGTAGAAGAGCAGTTTTCCAAAAAATTCAACTCAAAAAATATTGAATCTACTAGATTAGTCAAATATCCTAAAACATATATACAAAAATGTTCACAACAGAGAAAACTGGAAATAATTGAAAAACAAACAAGATATAAACTATAGTACATCCTTATAATGAAACACCGTTAACAATTAAAAATAATAAGTACTTTAAAAGTATCTTCATTGCATTAAATAACAATATTAATTGTTAAAACTTCACATTGAAAGAACAAAGAAAGAAGTGTCTTGGTAAACCATAAACAAAAATGCAGTAGAACATTAGAATATCAAGCAAGTAATGGTATAAAGAGCAAAGAATATTGAAAGGAAGAAAAATTGGCTCTAGCTAAATATGCAGCTACCTGAGAATAGTCTTGTCTGACATACCAGTTGATCAGTGAATATAAAATTGGCAACTATGCTAGGTGCGAATTGAATTTGTTTGACAGATTTTTGCAGAAGATGTAATCGTGTAGAGGAGCAATTGAAAGTTTCTCTGAAGAATTTGTTCCTAGAACTAATTTACAAAAAGTGATTGGGTCTGGAGAGACTTTCGGAAAAGGCTGCATTTTCAGACAATCTAAGTAAGGACTAAAAAAGAGAAGAGATGAGAAATGGCCACCTTGAACATGCATGCCAGAAAGCAGTATGGTGGAAGGAGTTTTGCAAAGAAACCATTAGGGGTAATTCAATAGTGTCAAAAGTATATCAGTCCCTACTATATACAATAGGATCGCAGTTGAATAAGGGAATCAAAAGCCAACAATCACTTAAACAATTAATTGAATCAGTGCTGTCTTTAAAATCCTTCTACTAATTTCCAGGCATTTCTTTTACCATTTCTCTAAATATGGCCAAGCCTGCCTAGTGCCTCGTTTTTCCCTGACCCTTCACATAATCGATGCCCTTGTTGTCTTTCTATCTCACAGACAAAATAATAGACATAACTTCTGGCCCTTCTTCTGAAAATCAAAATCTGTCTGTATTCACAACCATCCTTTGCCACTGTCTCAAAGAGACATCCCTACATCTTTTCCCAAGGCTTAAAATCCCACCTGAGTTTTTCAGTTCCATTACTTTTTGCTTTGTTTATGGGACATTACTTCATCTGCTCTCTCCTGTCTTTTTTTTTCTTTCCTGAGACCATTTTCATGCTGTCTACCATAGTGCTGAAAACAGCCAAGATAAAACCAAAAACCTAGATTTTTTTCACACCTTCTCTCTCTCTCTTCTTCTTCCTGTCTTCCTCATTTCCCTTTGTTCTATTCTTCTTAAAGAAGAATTCATAAATTTTAAATTATTCACTCAAACGTAGAAAAAAATGTAAATTTCTCCAGAGTAGGGATCCCACCATGTTTTTTTTATGGGATGAATAAACAAATGTTACTATATACGTCTAATATATGAGTTGCATAGGAAGAAAGAGGATGCATTCGATTCATAAAAAATAAATATCAAGTCATTAAGATGCAAGTTAAAGAGAAGGAGTAAGAGCAGAACACATTCCTAGGAATAAGAGCAGAAAAAATTCATTAAATTCCTGGAAGCTAACTTTTCTCATCTAAAGTATGGTGGTTATAGGGAAAGTAGAGATGCTATACACAAATCAGCTGGCACTGTGGCTGCAACCTGGTAGACAATTATGAATAACAGATGTTACTGAATTGACTTGTTAAAATATAAATAAGTTGCTAGTTCCCAAGTTCAATGGCCTCTTTGCTCTTCTACTACTTGACTTTTCTGCTGCATTTGATGCTGTTGGACATTTCTTTCTTAAAACTTGGGGGTGTGGTTCCCCACTGAGTTTCTACCTTTCTGTGCTGTTCTCCCTTTCCTCTCTTAGTGGCACTTCCTCCTCTCCCTATACTTATATGCCATGATTCTTGATTTTTTTTTTTCTCAGCACTTTTCTTTCTCTAGGACTCTCCTAGGCCACCTCTATGGCCTTAGCTGCATCTTATACACAAAAAATTACTAAAAATATCTTATCTCATTAGGCTTGGACATATGATTTTATTTAAAAGGAGAAAAAAAGACCATCTATTTCCCCAGATTTTAGAACTATGTACTCACTAGACATCTATCTGAAGTGCGTTCCCATTTTCTTTTTGATATAATCCAAGAATGGGTTTCCCAGAATAAATTTCCACAGAGAGCAGAGAGATTTCTGGTATAGTTATTTCACTACTGATCTTGATTAGTTCCTTTTTGCCTTCAGTAGAAACATGTCAGGAATTGCATAACGTTATTTGTTAGTGTTGACTTTTGCTTACTCTTTGACTTCATAGGCTGTATAAACTCAATATATCCATCTCTGTTGAGACATATGCAAAACTACTGTGAAATCAAGACCATCAAGTAGCGTTTAGTGACTCTTTCCAGTGGGTGAATAGGAATGTGTTCTGCTCTTACTCCTTCTCTTCAACTTGCATCTTAATGACTTGATATTTATTTTCGATGAATGCATCCTCTTTCTTCCTATCCAACTCATACATTAGAAGTAAACATCCTATGTGCCACTGAAATTATTTTATTGCCATGAACTAGGTCAGGCCTTTACAAGACAACATGACTGCCAGCTAATTACCCTTTGACTGAGTAGACTAAGATTTATGCATCTAGATCATAAATATTGTAAATATTCTCCCAAATTTAAGCAATGTTTAAATATATGTAGCAAGTCATTCTATTCAATTATCTGGGATACAATTTGTTTAATTAGAGAGTTCATTGGGAAATGACATTACTCAAAATTATGATTCTTTAGGTATACTAACTTTAATGTATTTGAGGCTAAATTATCATACCTAGACATTTATCACACCTGGATTTCTATCAATATTTTTCATGTGTCACTGGGAATTCAAACAATTTTCTGAGGAACTTTTACCTTGCATGCCAGGCCTCCTTTTATCCACTGAACAGAGTGACACTACATTAAGGTAAAATTTTTTAACTCAAGTGCAATTGGCTATTGAAGTATAGATCTATTCTAAAAATGTCAATAGATATACTACCTCTGTTCCAAATTTTTGCCATAATATATAATCTTATATACTCTGCCATATAATAATTATCTAAAGTTGTAATGAATAATTTCCTAAATGGCATACAGTTCATATCATTTTCTGTAGCAGAGGTTGCAAATTTCATATCTACATGGCTCAGGCAATTAATGTAAATGAGTGAGTACTACAGAAAACTGAAGAGCATATTCACCATCTAAAGAGAGAGCCATACAAATGCTGCCTTATAGGAAGGTAGGTCCCAGGTGCCAGGTCTTCCAATGGTTTCAGAGAAGCAAAAAATAAAATAAAATAAGAATTTTTATATACAAATTCTTGAGAGTTATTTTTAATAATACAATTTTTAAATTCTACATGTTAAAAAAAATGTCTACTGACCAAATATAGCCAATGGGCAATGATTTGTGATCTTTCTATATCTAGATTATGTTTTTTTATTTTTCTTGAAATCAAGTGTTTATAAGCCTGGATTCCATTATCTTCCCCATAGCAATTGCTTTAAATGTACTGCCTTTGGTGTTATGTCACTGGCCTATTTTCAATGACTTTTTAAAAATATAAGCTTACTTATATGTATATTGTTAAGAACCCTGTTCTCTGTGGTTACATTACACCTTCCTTATTGGAACCCACAGAAAAAATGTCCTTCAGATCTCAGTCCTAAGGTTAGTTATAACCCTACACAGCATTTCTACCTTACGAAAACTGCAAATCAAATGTTTCCCTCTTTACATTGGCTGAAAAGAAATTCAGACAGGCTTACCTCTAGCAAAATGAAAAGTACACACATGCATGTATATGTATGTTGTGTGTATGCTACAGACTTAGGGTTTTTAAATCCTTACATTTCATGTTTTTTTAAGTTCTTAGATTTCTGTTCCCCACTGCCAACTCTGAGAATTCCTCATTTTATGTTCTTTTAAAAATTTTTTATGGTATACCAGTCTTTGAACTCCATCTCAAGTTGGCGTATTTTGAAATTTGGAAGCATAAAAACAAGAAAATAGAGAAAGAAAATTAAATAGATCAATAGGGTAGATCCTTAACTTTGAACTGTCTTCCTAACTATATACAAATAATTTTGATTGCTTACCAAACTTCTCTACCTAAATATTCCATAAGCATTCGAAATTCAACATATAAAAAATTAAAGTCATTATCATTCACAGTTTCTCTTTATTCATCAGGGTAAATGGTACATCAAGCTAAAAATCTCAGTTATCTTTAGTTAGTTATCTTTAACTATTCCCACCCATTTCTCCAATATCCAATCTGTCACCAGGTCCTATTGATTATAGCATTGAAATGTCTCAAACCTATCCCAACTGTTCTACTTCACGTCTTTATCATTTCTCACCTTAAATGACTAAATTGATTCATTTCTCTCTTGAACTACTAAATTGACTTTTATTTTTGTTCCCTGGCCTACCTATCCATGCCCTACCCCCACAAGCCTTCCACTTCCTGGATGGTTTTAAAATATCTCGCAGAGACCTTTTATAGGTTTTTGATAATTGTTTCAGTTTCCATACTGTTCATTGGTCTATTTAGATTTCCCAGTTCTTCTTGATTCAGTCTAGGAAGGTTGTATCTTTCTAAGTACTGGTCCATTTCTTCTAGGTTATTAAATTTGGCGTTGTATACTTTTTCATAGTATTTTTGTATGATCCTTTGCATATCTGTGGTGTTGTTCATAATTTCTCCTCTTTCATCTCTGATTTTGTTTATTTGTGTCCTTTCTTTTTTTCTTTAGTGAGTCTAGCCAAGGGTTTGTCAATTTTGTTAACAATCTCAAAGAACCAGTTCTTTGTTGCATTTATTCTTTCTATTGTTTTTATTTGTTTATTTTCAATTTAATTTATTTCTCTTCTAATTTGATTATTTCTTCCCTTCTGTTGACTTTAGGCTTCATTAGTTCTTCCTTTTCTAGTTTTTTAAGATGAAGCATTAGGTTGTTTATTTGGGCTCCTTCTTATTTTTGGAGATAGGCCTGTAATGATATGAACTTTCCTCTTATAACCACTTTTGCTGTGTCCTAAAGTTTTGATAAGTTGTACTATCATTATCATTCATTTCTATGGATCTCTTGAACTCTCTCTTTATTTCTTCTCTGACCCAGTTATTCTTCAGTAGCATGTTGTTTAATCTCCATGTATTTGTGGTTCTTCCTGCTTTCTTTTTACAGTTGATCATTATAATCAGAGAATATGGTTGGTATGATTTCAACCCTATTATATTTGTTGAGGCTATCTCTGTGTCTCAGTATGTGGTCAATATTTGAGAATGTTCCATGTGCACCAGAGAAGAATGTATAAGCAGCTGTTTTGGGATGGAAGGCTCTGTAAATGTCAATCATGTCCAGTGGGTCTAATGTGTCATTCAAGGATGTTATTTCCTTATTGATTTTCTGTTTGGATGATCTGTCCATATCTGGCAGTGTGGTATTTAGGTCCCCTACTAGGGTAGTGTTTTGGTCTATTTCTTCCTTTAGTTCTGTTATTAATTGTTTTATATATTTTGAGGCTCCCTGATTGGGAATATAGATATTAAGAAGTGTTATATCTTCTTGGTGTATGATTACCTTTATCATTATGAAGTGCCCCTCACTATCTTTAACTTTTTTATTTTGAAGTCTATTTTGCCCGATATTAGTACCGCTACTCCCGCTTATCTCTGAATGCCATTTTCTTGAAATATCTTTTTCCACCCTTTCACTTTGAGTCTATATATGTCCTTGGAACTGAGATGTGTCACCTGGAGACAGCATATGGTTGGGTTTTGTTTTTATGATCCAATCTGCAACTCTGTGCCTTTTTATTGGTGAGTTCAGTACATTTACATTTAGGGCCATTATTGAAATATGAGGTTGTCCTATAACCATTTTGTTTTGCTTCCTTGTCCTTGTGTTTTTATTTTCTTTATTTTGGTTGGGTTTTGTGGGCTTTCTCTCTGGTCCTTCTTGTTTTATGTTATATATTTCAGTTCTGAATCGTTGGTGTGTATTTTTGCGGAGATCTTTCAAAAACACATGTAACTAAAATGTCTGGACCTTCTCAAATTGTGATTACAAAGTGAGTAAATAAATAAGCAAAAAGCTAACGGGTGAATTAGGCTGCTTTCCACCTTCTTATATCATCAGACCTGAATCATGCCAGTCATAAAGCTCTCCAGAAACCTCAGTTCACACAGCAGGGTGTGCAGACTGGCCACAGAGAAGCAAGGCCTGGGCAGAGGCAGGGTCCTGAGAGGTTCACGGCAATTCCAGGGGAGCAGCATCAAAACTGGGTCAGAAAGAGGGATGCCAACAAGAGGACAACATGAGCAGAGAACAAGGCCACCTCAATAGGGTGTCTGGAATCACACTGAATTCATGAGATGGGGCTTAAACAGAAGGGCTCCTGACAGGCCAGAGGAGGAGCCCACATGCCATAAAAGAACCTCACTAGGACTGATGAGTTAGAGTCTAGAGGGGGGAGTTGGATTGTCCACTGAACTCAGGATGAGGTAGGGAGAGAAAGTGGGTGGGGAAGAAAAATTGGCCATGTCGAAGGCAATAATTTGACCCCTTCCAAAGAAATTTACCCAAATCTGGTTCCTTTGGCAGCTTCCCTCAGAGCCATTCATTCCAGTCTTATAAGAACAGAGACTGTTAGGTGCAGAAATGACTATTTCTTGGTTGAGGGCTTCTTTAGATTTCTCTAAGCAAACAGTGTTACTTCTTTGTAGAAGCCAAAGAAAGGATGTTGCTTCCCAACCTTCCTGTGGGATCAGGACAAAAGAATTGGTTGACCAGATGTTCCACCAAAATTTATCTCTTTATTTTTAGTTCAATTCAAGACAATAAACAGGGATTTGGGGCTTCGGGTATATAACCATTTGCTCAGTTGGGCCACCTTGATCCTGCACAGTAATGTTCGATTGGCAGAAGTAAAGAGCTATCAAAAATGGCCTCTGCCCCAATTTATAAAAATACTGAGAAATATTATCAGTGCACAGACTCTCCATTCTAGGAGTTCATCTGCCCAGCAGCATGAAAACATGATATTCTGGTATTTCCCCACATCATTCTCTCCCAACTATATACTTTACAGCAAATGAGCAATGATGTGCTTCAGTGAATAGTATTCCAATGAAGAGTGGCTCTCCAGAGTTAACTCTTCAACTTCCATTTATTCCTCAGGCCACTTCAGTCTTGCCACCATGCCATTGGGCTAGCTCTCACCAATGTCCTCACAGACCTTTTCTATGACAAAGCCCAACGGATACCTTGCCCTTCTACTTCATTTACTCTATATCATCAGCAAATATGATCAAGTTTGTTGTCATTAAACTTCAGTGGTTCATCGGTGTCCTTAAAATAAACTTCGAACTCCTTTGGCAAAGAAGACCTATATAGACTAGATATGGGTGACTCTTTCAGGCTCATTTCTCAAAACATTCTTCTTTGACTATGTGTTCTAGCCACAAAATTTTTTTTTTTCAGTTTCTCAAATAGTTCTCTGCCTGGAACTCCCCCTGTCCCTTTAACCTTTCCTGCTCCTGACCACCTTTAATCTCAGCTTCTCTGCACAATCCTTCCAGCATCTCCTAGAGCTCCTACTACATCCTGTCCCTCTGCGATCAGAATACTTTTCTTTATAATTGTCTATTTTCTTGTTACCTCTTCAACAACTGTATAAGTGCAATGGAATCAGGAACCATATGTGTCTTATTGACCATTGCATGCCCAATGTCTTGCAGAGGGCCACACATGGAACACAGAGAAATTTCAATCCCAAGTTACTAATTTGTGGTTTAATTTTAATAACAGGATTTAAAAAATATGACAACACAGAGAGACTGGTCAGCATTTAGGTTTGTGATAATAAGGAATAGAGTCTTTTTTTTTTTTTACATAGACAATTCTTTCCTTATCTTGAAATTCAGAAAACTTGGAACTTTGGAGTACCCTAAAATATGATTTTCATGTGTGAATATTTGTGCCTTTGTCAGCTCAGGCTGCTGTAACAAAATACATTAGACTGGGCAGCTTGAACAACAGATGTTTATTTCCCATGGTTCTGGAAACTGAAAAGTCCAAGATTGAGGAGCTGGCAGATTTAGGTCCTAGTTAAAACCCACTTCCTACCTTCTCAGTGTGTTCTCACATGGCCTTTCCCCAGGCCTAAAGAGAGAGAAAAAGCAAGCTCTCTGGTCTCTTCTTATAAATGCACTGATTCCATCTTGAGAACTCTACCCTGATGGCCTCATATAAACCTAATTTGCCTTCCAAAGGCCCCGTCTCCAAAGACATTACATTAGGGGTTAAGGCTTCAAAATATGAATTCTTAGAGTATACAATTCAGTCCATAGCACTTTGTAACAAGCCTCATCTCAGAATCGGAAATTTTATTTTGTTTTAACTGAACCTAATTAGATACATAACATTTTTACAGAAGATTTGGGGATTAATACTTCCTCAGGAGCACCACAGTGATGGGCAGTTGCTAAAAGAATCAAAAGTCTGTTAATTTCTGAGATAATGGATTCAATCGTTAAACCTATCTTTAACAAGAAAAGAAATTTAGGCTAATTAGTAAGTAATGAAGTCTTTACCAAAAGCGGCATTTTTTTTTTAAGGCAGGTAAAATAATGCTCTGGAAATGTCGTAATGAGTACAAGTACTGTAGTTTGGAATTGCTGATCCCAAAATGTTTCAAACAAAATCCACATAAATGTTTTTTCTTTACTCTTTTCCATTCCCATAGCATATGACAATTCAATGCAGCCACACTTGGCAAATAGTAGATCTTTTATTTATTAATTGACTCTCACAATAATTTTAAACTGAACTAAATATTCAATGATATTTTAGAAAATGTATTGAAATTGAACTTAAAAAGATAAATACTGATTATTGCCTCTCTCTATGCAAACCAAAGTCGAAAGAAACACCAATAACGTGGAAGAACAGGAAGCTGGAAACCTAGTGGGATGCTGTAGTTTACTGTGCCCTTCATGTGTGTGGATGATTTCTAATGATAAAATATGCAGGGAAGTTTCAGAAATAAACTTTTACAGCACTTCATGAAAGAATCCCTAAGATAACAGTACAAAATTTTTGTGACAACACTTGATCTCTGTCAGAATAAAGCACCTGCCAGCTTCCTCTCTGTCTCACCAAATTTCTTCATCTTGAACATGGCCTACCCTTGCCTATTAATTCCTAAACTCAACCTAGAATTCTGTGCTTTCCAGGAACTTTTATGCTTGAGTTTCTTCAGGCACCACACCACTTGGTAAGCTGAGGGGTGATCTATACAAGTTGAAGGTACAGATGGGGTAGAGTGAAGGGAATAGTACAAGAAAGATATAAAATAATCAATATCTGGTTCAACCTTGTCTCTCTTCCTTATTCTCTTATCCTAAAGCAACCACTGCCAATTCTATTTCATTGATATGTGTTATAAGCTGAACGGGGTCCCCTGAAATTCATATGTTAAATTCCTAACCCCTAGTACCTCAGAATAATAAGATGTTCAAAGAGGTGATTAAGTTCAAATGAGGTAATTATGATGACCCTTAATTCAATATAAGAAGAGGAAATTTGGACACAGAAAGAAGCATCAGGGATACGCGTACACAGAGGAAAAACCATGTGAGGACACAATGAGAAGGTGGCAATCTGAAGCCAAAGAGAGTGGCCTCAAAAGCTCAGAAAAAACCAAATCCACCAACACTTTGATCTTAGACTTCTAGCCTCCACAACCACGAGACAATAAATTTCTGCTATTTAAGCCACCCAGTGGTGCCTTAGCAAACAAACACAGTATGTTTAATCTAATCTTCCTGTAATATTTAATATTTTATCCTATTTTTTCTATTAAATGTCTTTCGAGTAGTTTGTTCTCAACCATTTCACATGGACTCAGTCCATTACAAGTAGAGATGACAGCATATGCAAAGGCATTGGGGTATAGGAGCCAACAGTTTCAGGAAACTACGGGTAGCTCAATCCAAGAGAGCTCTGTGATCAAGTGAACCAAGGCAACTCCAAAGCCTCTAAATGTACAAGAGCCTCTAAAGACCCCAGAGAGTTTGTCCCATTTGATTAGTGAATATGATGCTCTCCCTGCATTCACATAAATGCAGTTTATGTCAACTGCATATATACACATTAGAACAAATGCAAAATATGAAATATGCAAATGACTTCAATACAAGAACAGCTACCACAACATGCACCCTTCTGAATCCACATCTTTAATTTGTAATTAGACTAATTAGTTTAAGAACAAATTTTAAAAATCAGAAGACTAGGATGCCCTAATCATGAATGAGACACATAGAAAGAGTGGAATATCTAAATGTAAAAAGTAGTTCAATAGTTCACCTGAATTATGTGTAGATAGTGAATAATTGTTAAATAACAGATAAAGCTTGCTGAGGGTCTTGTCTTGGCCAGATAATTGGACCAAGTGTGTAGGAGCTTAGATATTATAAATAGTGATTAACTCTTTATGATCATAGGCCACTATATTAAATTTAAATATGCTCTTAAAATTTAAAAAGTAACTACTAGAAGGGGAAAAAAATAGAAAAAAAATTTTTAAGTGAAAAAAATTACAAATGAAGAACACAAAGCAAAATGTCAAGAATAGGACCAACTATGCAATTTATTATTAAAAAAAAAAGTTGTTTAATTTACTTACTTAAGAAAAAGAAACAACAAAAAAAAAGTGATGTAAAATTTGCAGGACACAGAACAATTAAAAGCATTGAAAGATTATACTGGACCAATGATTAAAAAGGAAAGCAAGAGTGAAAATATTAATATCAGATCAAACAAATTTGTTACATGGGACAAAGAGATAAAAAGGTTCAATTCAACAATAAGATAATTCGCATGAAAGCAAAACTTCAAAATAAATAAAAGGTGTTAGAAATATTACGACAAAATATAAAATCCACAAAAGATGTGCCTCCCTCATAAGTCAAGTGGCTTACATAAACTAAAAGTAAAAAACTAAAGTATTTGAATAACACAACACATTTGACCTTGCAAATTGAAGGGCAGCAGAATATGCCACCCCAAAATATGCTTCTTTGGCATGTAGATTATTCTGACCTAAAGGTCATTGAGAACCAGCAAGTAAAAAAAAAAAAAGACAGATTTCTATACAGTATTCCTCTATATGTTTATTTTTATGCCAATTTCACATTCTTGATTACTGGCTAATGCAATAAGACAAGAAAAAGAAATAAAAGGTATTCTGATTGGGGAAGTGTCTTCTTTCAGACGGCTATATCAGAATACCATAGACTGAGTATCTGGCTTATAAACAACAGAAATTTATTTCTCACAATTCTAGGGGCTGAAAGTCCAAGATCAGGGAGCCAACGTGGTCAGGTTCTAGTCCTCTTCCTCGTTGCAGATGTCTGTCTTCTCATTGTATTCTCACATGGCTAAAAGAGAGCTAGAGAGCTCTTTGGGGTATCTTGTATAAGGACATTAATTCCTTTCATGAGGAGTCCGCCTTCATGACTTAATTACCTTCCAAAAGCCCCACATCCTAATACCATTATTTGGGAGCAGGGGTGGATTAGGATTTCAACATATGAATTTTGGGGGCAGGGAGATACAAACATGCAGTCCATAATGTGAAAGAATAAATAAAACTCTCTTTGTTCAAAAATAACATGATGATCTAAAAACCTCCTGGAACTACTGAGCGACTATAGCAAAGTTGCGAGATACAAGGTTAATAAACAAAAGTCAATCATTTTCCTATACACAAGCAATGAACAAGTGAAATTTGAAATTAAAAACACTCTATCATCTATATTAGCACGCAAAAAAAATACTATTTGCGGCACCATGTAATGAGATTAACCTAGTCATGGAGATTTTATAAACTGATCTTGTTACTGTCACAAGGGAGTTTCAAGTGAAATTGAGATCAAAAGTATTTTTTCTTTGCAATAAAAAATCATTAAGAGACTACCTTAGTAGCTATCAGATAAAGTTTATTCTGTACTTCTCTCATCTCAAAATATTAAATGCTTTTTTGCAAAGGAGAGGCAGAAATAATGAGCCATTATATGTGTGTATAAAAGAAAGCAATAAATGTGCCCTCTTGGACATAGAAAAGGAAAAGTGCCTCTGACTCTCTCTGCAGCTGGGACACATCTTCAAAATAATTTCCTAGGAAACTGGTTTATACTATTTAGGATCCACCTACATTTGGTGCAGTGGAACCAACAAAGAGCAATTCTTCCAGCTACAAGTCACCAGACAATAGCACAATTAGACTACTCAACTCCTCAAAGCCCTCCTCTTCTTACCCAGTCTCCTCTTAGAAAACTTCAACAAATTAATAATAGCCAGACTGTACTCTATTTCCGCAATTCAAAACCTATTCTTCCCAATCCTGACTGTTTTTAGAAAGAAAGAGGTGAGAGAGAGA
>NW_024344240.1:6431098-6637974 GCF_902729225.1 Pteropus medius | reverse complement strand
GAAGGAAGGAAGGAAGGAAGGAAGAGGGAGAGAGGAATCAGGAAGAGAGGAAAGAAGGGAGAGAGAAGAAAGTATAAGAACTCTGCCTGTCTTTTGTGTCACTGCTGTGATCGACTAGACAGTTTTAAGTAGTTTTGACAAGATTTACTGGTTTACAGATTTTTCTCTCCCTCAAGTAAGGTTCAGCCTCCCAATATCTGTTCTTGGTACATACTACATATTTGTTCAATGAACATATGGAAAAAAAGATGGAAAGATGAATACTAATTTATTCATCTGAGAGTCCCCCAAACATTAATTTTAGGGAACTTTAAATGTAAGAAGGTTCATAGTTTTTAAGAGAGAGCTTGATTCGCAGAAGTTCCCTTGGGCAGAGCTGCAGAGGATATTTGCATTTTGTGAGGTCATAGCAGGATTGGGTCTCTGCCTTAAACTTTGTACTTTCAGATAATTAATTGTATGAATTAATTCAGAGGTAAAAGAGCGCTAGGAAAGAGAACCATACTAAATAAATGTAGGAAAATCAAATTAGAGTGGAAAAATGAAATCATCTCACACTGACTTCCTATCATAACTAGGTAGGTTCTATCTCCTCCCCTAGCTCTCTCCTGCTAACAGAGAGGTGAACTCAACTCCGCTATGCAATCACGACTTCATTCCACCAAGAATGGTCCAAGGATCCACAGCAGACCAAAGCCACAGCAATCAGACAACGTTCCAGCATTAGTCAACCTGGAACTTTCCCGTTTGGTCCTGGCTGTTAAGCTGTGAGTTAGGAAGCTGTGGTTCATAAAGAAACAGAGAAATGAGCTAGAGAGAATTCTGTCAATGTTGTATCTCCACCTGTAGTAAATTCCAAAAATATCACTACCAGCCACCCCTCCATTAAATGAGCCCAGGACTTGCTATGGTGCAAAATAAAATTAAATTATGGGCAAAAGCAAAATAAACGGGTTATTAAATTACTAAAATATGACAAGTTATATAAGGTGTTTTCCTTTCTTCCACGGCCTCTTTCTAGATCCATTGCGGAGTTTACTTGCTATTTAACGTCGCACTCACCCGGGTGCGGGGCTCCTGAGGGCCAGCCCTAACCATCAAGGCTCCTGGGCCAGAATTCAGCACATACGTAGCTCTTTCGGGATAGGACCTAGCAGGCATCTCCCCTTCCCACTATGGACAGGGGACCCCAAAAGGTATTGCAAATCTGCATCCGAAAGCGCAGGGTACCTGAATCAGAGATGGGGGACAGGTTCACCTCCACGCAAAGTTCACAGTGCAGCCAGCCTGGGATAGGAGGACAGCACTGGCCAACCACAAGGCCAGATGTGCCCAACGCAAACTGTCCCGGTGCCCCCTCCAGGCCTGGGTGCTGTCTGGGGTGGGGAAATGGGGCGGGGGCTGGAGTGAGGGGGAGTGAGGGGGATGGGGAGGGGGCGGAGGGGCGAGGCTGGCGGGATGGAGTTGCCAGTGTACTGAACAGTCAATAAAATTTGAATTTTAGATTATTTTGCAATACATTTCAGGCCATATTTGGAACATATTTATACTTTAAAGTAACTGACTCATTGTTTATCTGAAATTCATAAATAACTGTATTGTTTTTTGTTTTTGCTTATTTTTGCTAAATATGGCAACGCTAGACCTGGGCACCAGGGACTGGAGCAGACATCCTGGGGAGGCAGGGAGGCCTGGGAGCCAAGGCTCTAAGCCTCTGGTCCACACTCCATTGATTTCACTTAGAAAACACAAATTCACAGGTAAAATTACTAAGAATGTCAAAATGGCGGCCACAAGAGCATTTAATCCCCAAGCACAGAGCCCTTCTGAATGTGAGATTTTGTGCAACTGCCTAGATCACCCACACATGAAGCCTCCAAAATGAGCCCATAAGAACTCTTTTTCTACCTACTCTAGTTAGGATGACCTGATTTCTGCTACTGATTTCTGTTCACAAAAGGATTCTGATTAGTATACCAAGATTCATATTTGTAAACCAAAAGGCCAAAGTGATGCATTTATAATGGCAATGAAACTGGTTAGATATATAATTTCATGACAAAGTTTTATTCTCTGCTCTAGAGAAAGTATTTCTTCCTAAATCACTTGGAACTATAATGTAGTCACAAAATATTGAAAAGTTCTTACACTTACGTATTTCTTTTCCAATCTCCAGGCAGAATATCATCTTCTTATCTTGACAATAATAAATATCATCATTAATTAAACCAAATTTATTAATTATATTCGTTTTACCTCCTTGAGATTTTTTCATGTGATTTAAAAGGTGTTCTTCTTAGTCTCTTCAGTAACAAATTGTCTCTGAAAGCGATTTTCCTATTTTCATTTCTCCATTAAACCCTAAGTGTACACCCTATTTGTGGTATATATCACACTTGAACAAACCATAAATTCTGCAAAAATCTCATCTATAGTCATTTTCAGTCAGAGAACCCACCCATCCCGCACAGTTCATCCCATCAGAGATCACTACTTGAATCAAAAGGGAAAATGTTGGATTGAACTCATTTATCAACACAAACTTACAAAGTTAAGTGGCAAATTATGCAATAAACCAAAGGGGATTTTTCCTAGTTCGCTATCCACGGGAATAGCATTATCAACTACTAAATAATTGTCTTTTCATTGCTTATCTCCATTCTTCAGATAGATTTCTAGACTGCTGAGATCAATATATTTGTTTCAAATTTATAAAAGAATTCACGATTGCTTACCCTGAGCGTTATTGATCACAGGGTAATAATGACAGAAGAGAGGAATTAGGAAGTGGAGAAGAAGAGAGAAGCTCCCCACTTCCTCGATTTAATTCCCTGGGGCCTAAGGGTGCATGTAGAAATAATAAGAAAATAATGCCATAGGTTCATAAAATTAAAAAACTACCTCCAACAAATTCGATAGCTCTATTTTTAAGATTAACAAAATTTGTGAATCGCAGGAAAACAACAGATGTCTCATTTGGAAGTTCATTAGTATGTAAAACATAATAACGACTTTTAAAATTTTACTTGCAAAATTATGGCATTAATTAATGATAGCATCAGTCATAGAAAGATACCGAAATGACCATGGCTATACCACCAAACAATTGGATGACACATTAATTAGTAGAAAAAAATATTGTTTTTTGATATTATATTTCTGGATCATTATTCAGGTTTTTATCAGAGAATGTTCACATCATCCACTTCGTCATCTTTCTCAAAAGTTCACTGGTGTGTATTCCTATGTTCCCCTTCCCACCTGGCTAGACAAATTCATCAACTGACTAACATTTTCCCTTGGTTTTCCCTTATCAGGAATGTTTAAAACAAGACACTGAACAAGTCCAGCTTTACTTTAGAAGGAGAGAAAATCTGTGTCTTAATCAGCTCCAGTTGCTATAACAAAATATTGTAGGATGAATGGTGTCAGCACCTAGCTGATGGAGAAGGGAAGGTGTCTGTGGTGAGACGCCCAGTTGAAAGAACGCATGAGAAGCCAACACGAGAATGAAACGGCAGCACCAACTTTATTGCGGGGAGTGCGTTTCTGTTGTGGGGAGTGCAGTTCTATTGCGGGGAGCACGCTTCTGCTTCTGCTTCTCTTCTTCTGCTCCCCAGGGGAACTTATGGGCTTTACATATGTCAGAGAACAATAGTGGCATTCTGCACACATGTGTGATATAATAAGCTGAATCATGCTTACATAAGTCAGGCACAGGTGCCCTACTATATTAATGTAACATTCTAAATCTGAAGTCCTATCCTTAGCCACCAGCCTGGATCACAGCCAGACCTGGGACCCAAACATGGTATAAAGCAGGGATCCCCAACCCTTAGGCCACAAGCCAAGGCCTGTTAGGAACCTGGCCGCACAGCGGGAGGTGAGAGAAACTTCATCTGTATTTGCAGTTGCCCCCAGCACTAGCATCGCTGCCTCAGCTCCACCTCAACCTCAGATCATCAGGCATTAGATTCTCATAGGAGCACTGGTCTCTGGTGCCAAAAATGTTGGGGGCCACTGGTTTAAACAACAGACATTTATTTCTCAGTGTCAGAGTTTGGAAGTTCAAGATCAAGGTGCTTGCTAATTCAGTTTCTGGTGAGAGCCCTCTTCTGATTTGCAGACAGCATCTTCTTTTATCCTCAGATGGAGAGAAAGGGAAAGCTAGTCCTCTTCCTCTTCTTAGAAGGACAATAATCCCATCATGGGGCTCCATCCTCATGATTTCATCTAACTCTAACTGCCTCCCAAAGTTCCACTTCCTAATTGTGGGTTAAGGTTTTAACATATAAATTTTGAGATTACCCAATCCTTTAGTCCATAACAACCTGCAAGATGCTGGAATAGGTCAGTGAATAAAATGTGCAGGCATAAGTCACAATGCAGGGAAATAAATAATTTTTAGAGAAAAAATTAAAATTTGAGCAATCGATATAGAATTCATTAAGATGAATACACTCTATTAGAAAATACTAAGAATTATCCGGAATAGGAGAGGCTGTCTAATAGGAAACCAATGATATTCATAAGAAACAAAAATATAGGCTCCAGACACATCATTAAATCCTTCTTCCAAAAGCTTTCTAAAATGTTGTTGATTAGCTAGACTCCTTTCATTTTGAGTTTCAAATGGTTTAGTGATTATTTAATTAAGAATCATTCCAATTTGAAAATAGTAAGTAAAGAGAAAAATGTATAATATCAAAAAGAGTCCATGAAACTGCAAGTCTAAGTGTGAGAAAGAAACTATTTAAACTAAATAGTAGGTAAGCATTCTTAAAGCTATGTGAGCAGCAATATAGTAGCATAAATGTAAGATACAGGGTTTACCTGGCTAGAGAGCTTTCGAAACACCTGGACAAAGCACTTACAGAAATGATCTCTCCAGAATGATTCAGTGAATTTCAGCCAATCATACTAATGCATGTCTACTTTGCTGTTTAGATCTTGAATGTCTTATGTGTTATCCAAACCATCAGCTTCCAAAAATGATTGAGCATAAAAGCCTCCAAGTTTATTCTTCAATAAAAACTTAAATAAAGTATAAAATTTTTTATTATGTTGTTTTCCATACCAAAATAACAGTATTCTTGGGTTTCCTGGGTTTTTTTCCAATTTTATCTGTAATTTTCAACCACTTAGAAGAAAGGCACAGAGTCCTTATGCAAGAAGCTTCTTAACCATACAAGTTAGTAAATATGAGATTTTAAGATACATTATTCTCATTTTGTGTTTAATATTTTTGTACTTCATGAATAGAAAATTCTGTTCTTGGCTTGGAAATTTCATTAAGATTCAAAAAATAACCTGCTTTTTAAATTCTTTTTTTTCCTAAGTTCAAAAACTTTTTATCTAGTGTCACCAAATGTTTCATGTTCAGTCTCCACACTTGAATACCACAATATGTCTTCTCAAGGTTTGTATCTGCTGTCCTAAGCATCCTTAATACCAGTCAGTAGGGGAAGGGAAGGTGCAAGGTGGAGAAGAAGGTAATTCTATTGATGTTATTTAATTTAATCTTCATTATAACCCTAAAGAGAAGATATTTTTATAACCATTTTGCAAATGGTGATATTGAGACCCATAGGGGTTCAGCTAGTTGGCCAAGATCAGGCAGACAAGAGGCAGCAGAAGCCAAGTTCACATCCAGAGTAGTCTCATCCTAAAGTCTACGTTCAGTCTACTCCATGTTGCTTCTTCCAAGTACCTCTCGCTGGTCAAAGATTTGAAAAGTTGATTACATCAGGTAATCCATGTGATACCGATTTGTATGATTGAGGAAACATAATACTTGACAAAGAGGGAAATCTCTGTCTTTGTAAAAAAAAAAAAAAAGTTATCGTGATAAAATACACATAGCATAAAGTTTACCATCTTGATGATTTTTAAGTGTACAGTTCAGTGGTATATTCACATTGCTGTGCAACCATCACCACTATTCATCTCCAGAACTCTTTTCACCTTGCAAAACGGAAACTCTAAATCCATTAAACAATAACTTTCTATTTCCCCGGCGCTTGGCGACCACCATTCTATTTCCTGTCTCTATGAGTTTGACTGCTCTAGGTACCTCGTAGAAGTGGAATCATCTACTATTTGACTTAGGGAAATCTCTCTTTTTAGTTAGGAGCCTTTTAGGGAACCATATGTGCATCTAAAAACTGCTTGATGAGGGAATGGCTCTGGAATTGGAAAGGTGCTGTGGGCCTTGGCCTGCCCTAGGACTTGATGCTGCTAAACCTGATTGGAGCATCCTCAATTAATGCTGAAGACATATCGCCGCAAACTTCTTCCTAACGTCTCTGTACCAGGAGTGTCTGACCAAGGGCTGCTATATCTAAGGAAACCCTTTAATGACACAGTCTAGATAGACGTATTTGTGTCGCATAATGGTCTACCCATCCCACTCCCATCCCATTGGGTAAGAAGATCTCATCCTATAATGCTCCAGGTGCTTGCCCTTTGGTAGTGATATAGCATTGAACAAGACCCACGTGTTTTCTGCCCATTGGCACTCACAGTCTAGTGGAACACAGAGACCATAAGCACCAAATGCCATAAAAATGCATGAATGATAAATTTAACCTGCAGTGACCTAGTATAAAAGAATGAGCTGGGGCAGTCTATGCTGAATGGTCACAAGGTGACCCCCAGTGGACCCCACCTCTCAGAAATTCAGGAAAACAAACATTATTTAGGATTTCTTCTCTACGAATCTAGACGCTGATAGTCCTGTGGAAAAGACAAACTCATGCACAAGCAAATCTAATGCAGGGTCCACTGTACTCTGTAGTATAATATAAGTAGCAACAAATGCTACAGAAAGACTGAGAAGGAAGAAATTAATGATGACTGTGATATCTGGGATATGCTGTGGGAAGAGATATGTTTTGTGCAAGGCCTTAGGGGTAAGAAATATTTTTTTAAAAAGAGAGTAGAATTTTGACAAATGGAAAAAATATGGCTTTTGATAGTTCACTAAGGATTTAAACTATGGAAAAAAAGTTTATTTTAGTGGCATTAACATAGTTAAGATATAACACATTGGTTCTTATTTACAGATCAGGATAATAACTTCCCTTTCAAAAAAGTCTGCTCGCCTAATTGCCAACAGTATGCTTGGTAATAAGCTTTGGTTGATTTTCAATAGTGGTTTTCTTTCTTTTTTTTTTTTTCTTAGAGATTTTTGTTTACATAAAATTCTATTCAGATGCCCAAAATCTCTATATGAAACAGCAGAATCCTTTCCCCAGATTCTTCCTCACATCCCACCCACTTCCTACTGTGGGTCCCAAAAGGGCTTCTTCCAGCACAGACTGAAAACGCTAATACAAATAAAAACTTACTGCACAGCTAGATATTCAGACACAAACACTAATATTGCCTTAGATTTTGATAGGAACATTCTTCAGAGCTCTTACCCTAATGCATTTCTAAAAACAGCATGTGTCACAGAAGGTGGCACATGGGTAGTGGGTGTCACTTGCCTCAGTAAAAATGAGCACTTCCTTGAATGTGCATCTTGCATTCTGAGTAGTTCTTACTTTGCTCATGAGACTGAATTTTGAGATAATTAGGGGTCCCGGAGGACTCTTCCCCAACCAAAGTTGATCTGCTAGGGTTGGCCTGCATTCAACTACTGAGACAGCACTTCTTCCCTATGAGGTTATCTTATCAGAACAAAGGTTCTAGTTAGTTCTGACAGTGAAATTATTGAAAGTTCCAGTGAATATGGAAAGGAAATGCAGCCTACGGCAGTCATGATAAAGAAGTGAGTATTAAGCATCTTTCTCAGAGCACACTAATAGAATCAGAAGCAATTTCAAGAAAATTAAGCATAATTCTTGCCTACAAAGATACTCAACTTGATAAATAAATACCTGGACTGCCTCCCTGGGCCTTTATGCAGGTGAACAGAAGCCTGAGAACATGCAAATCAGTCCTTTTCAGCTGCCCAGAACTCCACAAGAGTCCTTTGTGCCATTGTCCAAAACAGTGGGGCCACAACTAACGATTTGTTCATCCTTTCTCCTCTAAGCATTTTATTTCACATTTACTGAGACTTTACTGTACATGTATGTATATCTCCTTGGTTAATATTTCTGTTACATTCATTCCTACCAGTTCTTCCCCCAATTCAATAACTACAGTGTCCCTTTCACTGCTCCGTAGTCCCACTTTTCCTCTATCATTCCTGCCCCCAAATTAAAGAGCTCTTCTTTATTCTTCCTTTTCCTCAGTTTCTTTTCCTTTTGCCAGAACTTTCTCCATTAAATTCTTCTATTTTGCATCTCTGACCTTTTAAAAGTTCCCTATTATCTTTTACCTCTTCCATCCTGGCCACCCTGCCCGATAGCTATTACCCTTTCCCCCCTCCTTCCCTCCTCTCTCAGACTTAATGAAAGAAAGTTGTTTTCCACCAGTGTATTCCTGAGTCCTTGCAGTCAGATTTCTGCCCATGCGACATCCCTGAAAAGGCTCACCCAAATGTCACCGATGGAAACTCAGATGTCTCTCAGTGCTCATTATCCTTGAGTTCTCTATGAGTTGACACTGCTCACTGCTAAGATCTCCTTCTTCTCCTTTGGCTCTGATGAGGCTATACTCTCCTGGTTCTCATCTCTGGGAGCCTGGTCTCCATATGCAACTTCTCACTCTCTTCCTAGACCCTGAGTATTATGTGTTTCCCAGATTTCTGTCTTTAAACATTCTTCTTAAAAAATAACCCATCCAAAGCATGACTTGACTATCTTCACCACAGAGATGGTTCTTATATATTAAGATTTTTCCATTATGAGGGAGATAAAACTGAACCATAACTGACTTAAGCAAAAGAAGGGATTTTCTGGCTTGTATAACTGAACATACACTTCAGGCACAGTCTGACCCAGGGCTCTGAAAATGTCTGTAGGACTTTTTGTAGGTTTCTCTTTCTCCAGGTATCTTTGCTCCGTCATCTTTTTGTAGGTTTCTCTTTCTCCAGGTATCTTTGCTCCGTCATCTTACTATCTGCTCCATTCTAAGATATTCTCCCCTTGCAGTTGCTAAATAGCTGTCAGCATCTCATAGCTCATGACTCTAGGAAAAATTCAAGGACTAGTATCCCATCTTTTTCAAATGAAATATATATTATTGGTTCTGATTAGATAATGTGCTCTAAACCAGCCCCTGGAGCTTGGGAGTAAAGGGAAGAAATTAGAGGATCGACTTTCCTATTCAGTGTTCTACTTACCCTCAGATTTGGCCTTACAATTCCTCATGAATTTGTCATCTCTTCAATGCTTTTAAGATATTTTATCCAGTGTAACTCATTATTTTCATAAGAAAGATTGGTCTGAATAACCTAGCCCACCATTACTGGAAATAAAATTTCATTTAGTGCACTTATCAATTTAAAACTTGTTTTATAATTATTGATTCATAGTTCATGTTTCTCATTTTAGACTAATTTGAAGACAGGGATCTTATTTTCTTTAGCTTTTCATTTTCCATAGTACTTGAAATAAAATATTACACATATTAGATCTGCAATGAATAAGAGTTTAAATAAAGAATAAATTAGTGTGAAGACTCTAATTAGTTCAGTTACTGCTCTAGTTTAGAAAAACCTGAGCATATTTTCAGATTCTCAACAGTAACAGAAAATTAAATAATAGCAAAAAATATATCATAGTTTAGACTTTGATTGTTAGCTAAACTCTCCATAGGTTGGAGAACTTTGGCATTTGGATAAAATGTAACTGGCAGAAATATCACAAAGAGAAGACAATGGTACTGTTCGTGATTAGGGGAAGAACCCCTGAAGGTTTTGGATAAATAACCACCACTTTCCACCAACTTCCTTTCAAGATTTACCCTTCTCCATTCAGGAAGCTTCCTCTGGGCCAGGTCTCCTCCTCACTTGTTGAGACTTGGATTAGTTTGCTAAGGCTGCCACAAACCAGTAGTTTAAACAGAAGAAATGTATTGCCGCACAGTTATGGAGGCTAGAAATTCAAAATCAAAGTGTCAGTAGGGTTAGTCACATCTGAGGGCCAGGAAGGAGAATCTGTTCCAGGCTTCTCTCCCAGATTCTGAAGGTTGCTGGAAATCTTCAGCATTCCTTGAATTGTGGGTGCATCATTCTCACCTCTGTCTTCATCTTCACATGGTATTCTGTGTGTGCGTGTGTGTGTGTGTGTGTGTGTGTGTGCATCTCTGTCTCCAAATTTCCCCTTATAAGGAACCAGTCATATTGGATTTGGGCCCACCCTTCTCCAGTATCACCTCATCTTAACTAATTACATCTACAATGATCCTATTGCTAAATAAGGTCACATTCTGCAGTGATGAAAGTTTGTTAATCAGGGTGCTCCAAAGAAACAGAACCAATAGTGTGTGTGTATATATTCTGTATTATACTGTATATACACATATATATTTATACACATATATGTATATATGAAGATTTATTATAAGAATTGTCTGTGCAGTTATGGAGCCCAAGAAGTCCCATAATCTGCCATCGGTAAGTTGGAGAACCCAGAAAGCCAGTGGTATATTTCGGTGTGTGTCTGAGGTCTGAGAACTAGGAGAGCCTGTGGTATAATTTCTAGTCCAAAGACAAAGGTCTGAGAACCAAGAGCACTGGTGTCTAAGGGTAAGAGTTAGACATCCTAGCTCTAGAAAAGAGAGAATTTGCCCTTTATCCACCTTTTTGTTCCATCTGGTCCCCCAGTGAATTGGATGTTGCCCTCCCACATTGATGAGGGTAGATCTCCTTACTCAGTTTACTGAATCAAATCTCTTTCAGAAACATCCTTACAGACACACCCAGAAATAATGTTTACCAGCTATCTGGGCATCCCTTAGCACAGTCAAGTTGGCACATAAAATTAACCATCATAGGGTTATAATTTCAACATATGCTTTTTGTTGGGGTGGGGGATAAGATTCAACCCATAATAAGACCTAGAATGTCTGGAAAAGACTTTAAAATCTATCTCAAATATAGAGCTTGAAACCTCTTTTCTCACTATAGGACATGCAAGCATTGTGTCAGGGCTTGGACATGGCTATCTTACATTTTGTCTGGGAGTCAACGGCCCACTGAACAAATGTACAGGGATGATATTCATGTTCCCAGGCCTGGAGGCCCTCATGCCCTTGGTTCAGCAGAAGAATCTTCAGAGGAGCACTCCTACTGCTCTGCCCCTTCAGTGACATGAGGAATCATGTCTTCACTATTTGCAGCAAAAAAAAAAAAAAAAAAAGGATCCAATCTGGTTGCATCATATCAAAAATTGATACATCGCTATATGGACCATCCAACTTTTTTAGTGAACTGGGCTGCTCAGTGTGAGCCACAAAATACCAGTTACAGTGTTCTCTGTAATCACCAGATACAGAGTTGTGTGTCCAAATATAAGAGGGAATCAAGATTTAGAAGACAATAATCTCATCTCCTTGATTCGTATCTTACTAGAAAGGAGGTACATTCTGTAGAAGACTCACCACAGTTTGATCCAATCGAAAGCATTGGATCTAATTTTCTGCTTTGGGCATAGTTTTGGTTTGAAACGTGTGGTTCTGTTATCGCAGAGTCCAAGCATCCTTTGGCATGACCAATGGCATCCAGACCTACATACTGGAAAAAATAGATCCATAACCAAAAGGCAATGATGCCATAGAACCAGACTTGAAACACCTCAGATGGTATCATTTCCAATGCCTACCAAAGGATGCGCTATGGAAATTTAAGACCGATCACAGCCTTAATCCCTGATCCTCATGCACACATCTCCTCCACAGGACTCTCCCCATCCCTGACTAGGATCTGTACTTTGACATATCTGTGACTTTGCTCAAGTTTTTCACTCTCTAGATGGCCCTCCACTCTCCTCCCAACACCTCCACAGCTCTGCCTGATGGAACACGTCAGACTTACCCTCAAGGACAATCTCTCAAAGTCCACCTAGGCAGGCTTTCCATGCAGAAGCATAGTTCTTCTTTTGAATTCCAAATCATTTGTTGACTTGGATAATAGCACATGATTGCACATGTCTCCATCTCACCAGATAACCTGTTAACACTCACCAACAGTGAACAGAACTGGACAATCAGACAAGACTTATCCATTCTTAACAAATATCTCACTCTGCAGAGGCTTCAGGAGAAATTTCAGGGGCTAGTTCTGGTCTCTGCAACCCTAAATGGATTTTCAGTGGATTTTCAGCCCAATGACAGGCTCTCACATCTACTCGGATCACTAGTATGCTGCAGTGTTTTAAGCCAGGAGCTTGCCTTTTTTTTTTTTTTGTAAAACTACCTATCTTGTATTGTCAGAGACCAAATCTACCTGAGATTACTTTATCACTAGAGGCACCATTTTAATAATATAATAAATGTCCCTTATTTTCTGTAGAAGTTTCTACACAAGCAGGTATTTCTTTGCTCTTCAAATCCATTTTAGAAAGAAGTGTGCTAGCATTTCTCACTAATCAGCTGCAGTTGTTTTTAAGTATTCACTCACTATATTTACAAGTTTGCAGCTGCAGTAAAACCTGCCTGCTTTGGGATTTTTCAGATTGCTTCTCGTACTTAATTATTGTACAAGATATAAAAGCTGCACCTGGTTTTAGAATTGTAAATGTCTTAGTGAATGTGATTTTAGGAGTAAGAGGAAAATATACTTGGGCTATGGAAGTACCTAGACGATTTCGTTACCTTAGATAAAACTGTCCTTAGTAAAGGGATCATAATTTCTCTAGGTTAAAAGACCCTATAAAGTTCTTTGTGTCAGGAAAAGTTTTTCAGAACCACTCTCTGGGACCATCTTTCCATAAAGGCTAGTACAAATAGAAGGCTGACGAGGGAGACCAGAGACGTGGATTTTAGTCCTAGCATCAGCATACAGCAGAAGCTGTATGATTTAGACAGATGACACTCATCTGGGTCTAACATTCCTCGTAAACAAATTAGGAATTTCACTCTACAGTTCTTAAGTTTATGCAATAGGATCTATCGGGAGGTATCTAGGTTTCATTCAAGAACTGGAAATCAAGAACTGAAAGCAATGAAAGAGATGACTAATTTTTCTAGATGTTAGCCATTAAAATTTACTTACAGCCTGCTTTATTTAAGAAATTTACTTTATAAATTTATTTTATGAAATTATTGTGTCTATGGCCGTGCCACCCTGAATGTGCCCGATGTCATCTGATCTCAGAAGCAAAGCAGGGTTGAGGCTGGCTAGTATTTGGATGGGAGACCACTTTGGAATACTAGGTGCTGTAGGCATTTAAAAAAAAAATTACCAGTAAGGATATTAAACATCTACTGTCATTGACAGCTTTCCCATCCCATAGGTTTGCATTTTATTTTGTAACACAATAGTCCCCCGTTATCCTTGGTTTTCCTTTCTGCGGTTCCAGTTACCCACGGCCAACCTCAGTCTGGAAATATTAAAAGGAAAATTCCAGAAATAAACACTTTATAAGCTTTAAATTGTACATCTTCTGAGTAGCATGATGAAATCTCGCACCATTGTGCTCTGACCCATCTGGAACATGAATCACCCCTTTGTCTAGTGCATTAATGCTGTGTACACTACCTGCCCATTATTCACTTAATAGACATCTAGGTGATCAGATCAATTATCAAAGAGAGAAAGAGAGACCACATTCACAAAACTTTTATTATACTATATCATTATAATTATTGTATTTTATTATTAGTTATTCTTGTGTATCTCTTACTGTGCTTAATTTATAACTTAAACTTTATCATAAGTATGTATATATAGGAAAAAACATAGTATCTACAGGGTTCAGTGTCAGGCACCCCCTGGGTGGTCTTAGAATGTATCTCCTTACGATAAGGGGAGATTACTGTATTGGAATTTAATCATTAAAGTTGGGAAGTGAGGGATTAAAACGTTAATACATTTATAAATACATTTTTTTAGTCACTGAGAAATTTGAAATTTATGACTGAAAAAACTTTCCCTTTATTTTAATATCATAAAAAAATTGATAACTTTGTGCATATTTTTTCAATCTTGTTTCACTTACGAGTGTTAAGTAGAGGTTAAATTTTGGACCTCTCGTTAGCTGAAGAAAAAGCTGTTTAGCAATTTCACTGACATTTTCTTGTGGGGATCATCCAGCTGACAGTGACCATGAAAATTTTATAATAGCAGAGCCTGAGCCAGTCATTCGTCCTGTGGAAGATCTATGGAAGTGAAGATAACTGTTTTTTTTCACTACATGTGTTAAAGTTACAGTTAAGAAGGGAGTTGACAGGCTTACTGTGGCCTTAGATGATAAGATGATCAGTAATGATGGTGAATCTACAGCCTTCCAATACAAAAAACCATTCCTTAACAGGCACTCAACTCACCTTTGGTTGTGTTATTGAATTTCCATGGGAAATTTTCTCCAGATTATAGGACTATTACAGGACCATTTGCATTTCTTATGATAATACACTATAGGAAATTTATAAAATGAAGGTGTAGTCAAGTAACCTTACTGAAGATTCAGGGACTAAAATTAATTATTCATAAACCCTCAATCTCAAATTTAATTAGCTATGGATGATCTTAGATTAGGTGCTCAAAAGAAAAATTCATATCTGCTTTGGGTATTTCCTATACATTTCCATTCCTCTTTATGCATGTCTCAGGTGACACACTGTGTTTAAACACCCCTTGAGTGACATAGACCACTGACCTTCTTACACACAGTGAAGAAGAACCAAATGGACTGGAAAAGGCCATGACAAATGAACAAAACCTGTTCTTTCAAGGGATAGTATTGACATTGTACTGGTGTCATTATGAAACATTTCTAAGAGGACGCTGAGCACTGAACAATAGTCTCAGAAGATTTTCTGAAGCCAAATTATCTGTGTTTAACTCTTCACTCTATCATTTATTTGTCGTGCAACCTTCAAGAAGTTATTTAACATCTCTATATCACTCTTTCATCGTCAGTTAATGGGGATATTAGTAATCCTGACCTCACAGGGTGTTTTGAGCTGAATTGTGTCTCCCAAAGTCCTAACCCCTAATGCTTCAGAATGTGACTGTATTTGGAGATAGGATCTTTAAGGAGGTGATCATTTAAAATATAGCTATTAGGGTGAGTCAATCTGACTGGTATCTTTATAAGAAGAGGAGAGGTGAACACACTGAAGGACACCAGGGATGAGCACACAGAGCAAAATCCATGTGAGAATACAGCAAGAATGTGGCTGTCTGCAAGCCAAGGAGAAAGACCTGAGGAGAAACCACATGCCACCACCATGATCTTGGATTTCTAGCCTCTAAGACTGTGAGAAAATAAACCTCTGTTGTTTAAGTCTCCCAGTCTACAGTATTTTGTTATGACAGCCCTAGCAAACTAATGTACAAGGTATCATTAGGGTTAATAGGGGTTCATGAGTTTCACTATTATTCTTTGGTTTGTAAGATGTGTTATTTTTACTTCCCATTTATATGTTCTAAATCTATCATAAATGTAGGGTAAAATTCTACTAATTAAATGGTTCTACTCTACCAATACTCATGTACCCTCTGCAAGCCATTTACCACCTCAGATTCCACATCTATAAAATGGGAAGACTGCATTCTTTGATCTCTAAGAAAATCATATCCATCTAAAATTAGTGACTTAAAAATGGATTCATGTTCAATGAAAGAAGCTACTCTAAAGGGTATGGTTTGGCTTCAGCAACAAGCAGTTAGGCCTGGGTTGAAAAGAGGAGCATAAAGAATGATTATCCTTGTGACTTGCCAGCTCAGGGGAGGCCTCTGGCACCTCTTCGGAGGATCCAGCCCACCCTGGAACTAAGGGAGGCAAAGAAAAGAGGCTGCATGACATATTCCACTGAGTCAAAGGAAGAAGAAAGCAATTTGGGGTTGAACAGAGTGAATGACATTTAATTAGACAATCCCTGAATGATATAAAATATCAAAAAGGAACCCTATCCTAAATAAATAAATAAATAAATAAATAAATAAATAAATAAATAAATAGATAGATAGATGGATAAATAAATAAATAAATAAAATAAGAAAGACTTGGAAATTAATTTAGGAGCCATAGCTAACATTTTAGGAAAAGGACATTGAATAAGAGACAAGAGAATGTGGAAAACAGATGACAAAAATAGAGAATTTTATAAATAGCCAAGATGTGCAACTCACAGACAGTTAATATCCAATATACTTAACTCTGGCCTCATATCTGGACTTCTTCCTGGAATAAAATGTATTATTGGAAAATGGGGCATAGAAAAAATTGGTCCAAATGAAGGAAAGCCATATGTGTTTGGTTTATATTTTAGCACATTTTAAACTGCCATTTACATAAATAGAAAATAATTAACACAGATGTATATGACCCAGGAAATAAGTATTACATGCAGAGATTACTATTTTTATTCAAATTTAACCCTGAAAGATCAACATGGGTCTGAGCCGAATACTCAGTTACTCTTCATCAGTTTTAATTTAGAAGCTATCGGCCTCCTCTTAGCTGTCTGAAAATATCATTCCAATTTTTTCTGTATGGTGAGAATGCATTTGGGACATACTGCTCCCCAAGCAAACTCTCAGAGGAGTCCACTTGCAAACACGCTTCTGCTCCATCGTTATAGAGAAAAATATAAAGTTATCTCTAGGCCTAGCAGTCATTAGCTGGGGAATCGATTACTCCAGAGACATTTCATTCTCTTCCCCTCACTGCCCAAAGTGTAATTGCTGCTAAACAGAAGTGAAGCCAAGCTCCAGCTCTCTCCAGATGGTTTAGGATATTTTATCGATGGAAAAAATGAAAAGCAGAGGTACAGATGTGTACAATTCATACAAAATGTATGAGTTACCTTTAGTAATTTGGGTAAAGAAAAAAACATTCTAGAGTCCCATTTTTATGCTTCAACTCTTGCTTACTAAGTAGGCATTAAATAAAAAAGAAATCTGAGAATTTTCAGATCGGGTACATTTTCTTTTAATATGGAACTTTTGTGGAAATTTTAAAGAGGAAGGACTAGAAGGAACTGAAGTTCCCATACTTTTATTCCAAAAACGAAACCCATTCTAATGATTCTAGCGGGGGACACATCATGCAGTAAAAAGAAAATTCAGCTGAGAAACAGAAGACTGGGGCTCGCGTCCTGATTATGCCACCAACTTAAATTCCAAAAATTTTAATTACCTCAGCTATCAAGTGACAAGTTAGTCTCTAAGATCCCTTCCAACTCTAACATTGTTGATTCTCAGGCAACTGTGTATCGCTCCCTGACACTCTCTCTATCTCTCTCTCCCAACGCTTCCTCCACCCCTCCCCCCCTGTCTCTTCTCTTTCTCTCCATCTCCCTCTCTGCATGTATGTGTGTGTGTGTGTGTGTGTGTGTGTGTGTGTGTGTGTGTGTGTGTGTATCTCAAGTTTCCCCTTGGAAACTTAATCGAATGCCCAATTAACTATGTGCCCTGAGCTCTGCAATACATAGTGCAAATCACAGTACTTTTTCTAACAGTTTAAAGGCAGCTCATGAGTCCAAAACCCCAGTGAAATTATCAATTTGTTTAATTGTACACTGTATGTCATCTGTGTAAAGTTTTAAGAAAGAACTGCAGAATAAACATGCAAAAATTCTTCTAAAAGCAAAAACAATAGGATGATCTAGCCCTCTGATGAGTTAATTATATTATCGAGGTACAATAGTGAGCAATACTGGCATATGGATAAATAGGTAGATTGAAACAGAAGAGAGTCCAGAAGTAAATGCATATATAAGTGAGCGTTTAATTAGGAACAAGGACAGTTTTGCATATCAGTGGGGACAAGATAGATGGACGTCTCCATCAACGAATAACCATTGGGGGAAAAATAATTTGGATCTCTAACTCCCTTTACACAAAAATAAACTCTAGATGTCTGACAGAGTTCAACTTTTTTCTTTAGAAGAAACTTTTATAAGAGGATTAGAGGAATGCTTGGGAGATTTTTATTATCTCAAAGTGGGGAAGGTGTTTGAAATAAAGACTTGAAATCCAGAAGCCATTTAAAAAGGGGAGAAGAGACTTGACCAAATTCTTTTCAAATGTCTATATTGAAAGAAAAACCCAGAAAGTTAAAAATATATCATTTTAAGTCTACTACCCTTAAAAACAAGACAAAAACAACCTTGTATTGTGGTAGAATCGAGGCTCATGGAATTTAGCTCAAGACAGACGCAGGGCTCTGCTACTTCTGAGCAAGTCTTTGAGCCTCCGTTTCCCCATCTATGAAATGGAGAAGAAGACAGTGGTATCTTGTCTTCCATTGTGAGGTCATTGTTGGGAAAACATGCACTAACACGTGACACGGAATGTTCATGACCATATGGAGTAATTAGTAGATACTCAGCACCCACAGGTTGTCTTCGCTTCACCTGCCAATATGAATACAGCATGAGAAGTGCTTTGAATGTGGAGAAAAAGGAAAAATCACGCCCAGCTGGGAAATCAAGACGGGCTCCTGAGCACAAAGTGTGGGATTAACAATGAGAGAAGGAAACTGAATGGCACAGGAAGGAGCGGGCTCAGGAGCAGGCCCACAGGTGAGCACATCACATCTCCAAACAACCGTGGGACATGGAGGGAGGCTAAGTGGGTTAGTTGTCAAGACAGCCCCAGACCCACCATTTGGCACACCCGTGGCATGCCTCCTCTTATAAATAGGAAGTATTTGTCTTTGCAGTGTATAACTGGTTTTTAAATTGTAAAAATTTGTAGGCTTATCGCAGTAAGATCTGTGCCAACAAGATGCTAGCTATGCAATTAGTCATTTTTTTATAATCCCAGGCCATTAGAGCTGAAATAATAAAGAATAATCACTACCATTTATTTGGCACCTATTGTTTGCTAGGCACTGTCCCAGCATTTCATATCCACATTTAATGGAATATTTATGACCTACCCCTATAGCCCATTGGTGTCACAGGCGCTGAGGATAATTGTCCCTGACACCATCTCTGACTTTGTAGCACCCAGAGCTCAGTGAGGTATGTGGACAGTAAACAGGCAACTATGACAGTGCAAGTGCTGAGACAGAGACACACAAAGGGTCCCTAACCATAGCTGGGCTCAGCAAGCACTTCCTAGAGGAGGTACTCCATGCTGAGCAGCTGACAGAGGAAGAGGACATGGAGGGACATAAGGTGACCTCAACAGAGGGAGGCTGAAGCCGAAAGGGAGCACAGAAAGCCCAGGAAGTCTACAAGCCTTAGTCTGGCCCAGCACTGAGTTCGGCGGGAGGGGAAACGAGGCTGGAGAGGGCCTGAGAGCTGGGAAGCCTCAGCTGTGGGAAACTACTAAAACATTGTGAAAAGGGAAGGGGCAGATTCAAAGTTGTGTTTTTGAAAGATCACTCTGGCTGCAGAATAAAAACTGGGGGAGAGGTGGGGCAAGTGTCGTCCTGAGGTTGGAGAGGAGTGAGTGTCACGGAAGTGATAAGGATGGGGTTCGTGAGAAAGCGGCAAGAGTCGAGGATAAGGACCCAGCCTCAGGTTTGAGCAAGTAGGTGGGTGTTAGGATAAAAATACCAGATGGGCAAGATTCAGTTAATCCTCACAGTAACATTATAAAGTAACAATTGTTATTCTCACTTTACCCATGAGAAAACCAAGGCTCAGAAAGATTAAACTAAAAGTTCAAGATCACACAACAGACAGTCAAATATAGAGTTAACATTCTCTGCTTTGCCATGCTAAAAATACTGTTCCAGGCCCTTGGCTCAACCTCCTCCTCAGACCGGAAGGATCTGAGAGGGCATAGCCCTCACCCAGAGTTGCACTGAGCTTCTGGAAAGCAGGCCTCCCCTGGACCCTGCATCTCCTAGCTTCCTTAGATGCCGTTCATTACCGGTGATTTCCTCCATAACAGAAGAGATCAGAGAGCAGTGGGCAACCTGGATGGTCAAGGACATTCTCCAGAAGGGGTTAAGGTTACAGGTGCAGCTTGAGGATGCCAGCAGTCCCTGACCACATTTTCTCTCTAGGCTCACTCACATTCATTCAACCATTCACTGAGACATATGAGTATCTCTCTGTTAAATGCAGGCTGCTGATTCCCATCTCCTGACAGCAGATGGCTCAGGACAAGGTCACTCCGATGAGGTTTCCTCTGAACTTGTTTCTCTGCTCCAACACCCTCACAGCTAACTGGTCTGAAACATAGTCTCTCCTGGGATATGAGGCAAATGACATGTACCCTTCTGTTTGCTCTTGGCCATGAGGAGGGACACAATTTAAGACCAAGAAGCTTTGAAATCAGACAGACTAGGCTCAAATGCCGGCTTCACCACCCCTGATCCGGTGACTTTAGGCAAGTTCTTAAATTTAGGCAAGTTTTGAAATGGAATCATATTTTATATCGATTTTTAAATAGGTCTCATAGTGCCTCCCACACAGCAAGCATTCACTAAATGGTGCTTATATTATTTAGTAACCTATACTACGCACTTACGTATTATATATTAATTACATTTAAATACTCCAAATATTATTTACATTATATCGTTTTATTATTACATGTATTACAACTTGTGTTATTTATGGTAGAATTAACAGCTTTGAAAGGGAAAAGGCAGTCACAACGGGCCTAAGGGTATGGGTGGAAAGGCAGAGGCGCCCCCTGCCCCTCCCCCAACCTTGGTGAGAGGCAGAGAGGCTGGAGTTTGGAGCTGAAAGTCTAGGAACTTTCCAGGCTGTCACCTTGTACGACCTCTTTAGCATCTGTCCCCACCTCCCAGGCCTCGATACTCAGTGTTCGTCCCAATTCTAGCCCTCAGCCAGTCACTCAAGGTGTGGACGCCCAGTCCTGCTTCTGCCTGGCGAGATCGCGTTCTGGGACTGTAGAAACTTGGCCTGGTCTTTCATCTCTGTCCTAGTTGGCACCGTTAAGCAATGGGCAACTCCATGACCACGCCAGGTTTCCACACTTTTTAGGCCTCTGTTTCTCATCTGTAAGCAAAGCTCCTACCGACCTCACAAGACTGTGCTGAGTACTAAACACAAAACTCCTAATGCCGTTCTCATCTAATGTGCTCTCCGCAAAGGTTAATCAGTCTCAGAATATCTAATCTACTCTAACAGATTTGTATTCAGAAGAGCAGAGGCAGTGGGGTTTTATTATGCATTTTAAGAACGGAAATAACTTCTTAATGCTGATATTCTTTTTCTACCAAATGAACCAAGGGAACTTTCACTCCACATTAACTCCACATGAACTGGAACTTTCCAGTTTGCATGAAGTCAAAGCAGTTTAGCCTGCACGTACTAGTTGCAGCAGTGGGTTCTCATCCCAGCTCTGCTCCTAGCCAACAGATCTTAACTAACTTACTTAACTTTTATGGGTCTTAGTTGAAGCCATCTTTAACTGAGGGATGTGCACTAAAAATAGCCTCTTGTATCAGTATAACAGTATTTCATTAAAGACGGAACTGTAAAGATATGCAAAGCTGTACAGCCCTAGCTTTAAAGCTTCATAAGTGTTTACTGAACAAGTCCCAGTGTGTAGATTTAAAACACTGAAACACAGACAAATGAAATGATTTAGCCAAGATCAAGGACCTCTTCAGTGACAAAGCCAGAACTAAAATTTACGATCCAATTTTTAGTCTTGTCTCTAACTAACTTTCCTACTCTTGGTTCTAAAACCCACAATTGGAAGAAAATGGAAATGGAGCTGCATTTCCTAAAGCATCAATTGCTTTGTTATCTCTAAGCGCTATTGAGTTCTGTTTCCATAGCTCCTGGAGAACATTGACTTTCTGATCTGAAGTAGATCTTAATTCTCTGTCCCTTCTCTAAAACAAATGCAAAGTAACCATTCCATTGCTCTAGTATTTTCTTAATAATCTGAAATAAGTCAGCCCTTTGAAAAGCACTTTAGTGAAGACATGCTATCTTTTATCTGCCTTCTGCTCAGTGATTGGAGAGCTCCTTATTAAGACGGTTTTTGCAATATTCACTTTTTATTTCTTCGAACTCCTATTTTCCCCTCTGCTCCTGATAATTTTAATGCCTGTCTCAGGCCTCCTTTTTCACAATTGTTGGTTTGGGGTTTTTTGTTTTGTTTTTTTCTTGTAAGCGTCCCATGTGTGTCCTAAGTAGTTTTTTATGTTCCTTCTCCACCAGATGGGTTTCTGTAGTTCCTTTACACTGTTTTTATAAGCACTAATTTTATTTCTAGAGTTGCAGTCCCTCTAACACCCTTTATATTTAGACAGATGTGGTTTCGCTCTGTCACCTTGAAATGATAAATGGACTAGGATGAGATGATATTTCCCAACAAGACAACTTACTCTTCTGAGATTAGTTTAGAAATCCATGAACCATGTCCATGAAGTAATAAGAAAGAAATTGAATTAAGCAGTTCTACTGTTTGGGCAATTTTTCCCTCCTTCTTCATATTTATTCTCATCTTTAAAGAGCTGAAAATTAGGTGTTTACCTGTTACTGAAACTAAATTATTTTCCTAATTATACCGGATTCTGTTTTATTTAATTACTTTGTTTTGAATTATCAGGATTTTCCTTGAAGTAAACAGGTAGTGAGGTCCAAGCTCTGTAGCTGCAATTGCATAACCCAGTGGACCAGTCTCTTCTACTCCCTGCCTACCACCTGGACACTCTGCCAGGACTGAATGCTGTAAGAACTGGGCCAAAGCTGATTTTTATGGAGTTTTGCTGGAGACCGACAACTTCTCTGAAAGACCATCCTAAAAGGAATGAATTTGTTAAGACCGATCCCTAGTTTTTTTAAGATAAGGAAAACAAAGCTAGCAAGTTTGGTTTGAGGCAAAGGTATATAAATTGTTTGGAATATATTGAGATTGGGAGCCTGCGGAATAGCCAAGTGTGGAAAGAGGGACATAAGTTATGAAGCTCAAGATAGAGATGTGGTTGGAACATATCGACATACTAATCAATTTTGATATAGAAGGTCATTGAAACTGGAGAAGAGATGCTCAGAGAGCTAGGGGGCCAATGAGAGCCCTCTGAGGACAACCAGTATTTCTGTAAGGAATAGATATTCCAGTGGGAACATATTCCAAAAGGAACAATCTGAGAAATAAAGGTAAAATCAGAAGGATATGATATCACAGAGAAAAACAGAAGAAAGTGAATCAAGAAAGAGAATTGCTAGGAATGACAAATGCTGCAGAAAGGTAAAGTAAGCTAAGGACTAAAAAGTATCCATTGGATTTTTATTGAGCTATAATTCACATACCATAAAATCTACTTTTTTAAAGTTCTCAACTCAGTGATTTTTACTATATTCACAAGGTTGTGCAACCATCACCACAATCTAATTCCAGAACATTTTCATCGCTCCCAAAAGAAAACTACCGGTTAGTCAGTTCCCATCCCCGCTTCTTCTCAGTCCCTGACAACCACCTTTTGTCTCTTTGGAACTGTCTGTTCTAGATTTTTTATATAAATGGAATTATACAATATATAGCCCTATGTGTCTGGCTTCATCCATTTAGCATGTTTTTAGGATTCATCTGTGTATATATATCAATACTTCATTCCTTTTTATGACTGAATAGTATTCCATTGTATAGTAACTTATTTTTATAACAAGTTGCCCTCAAAAAAAATGTGAAAACCCTCCACAAGGGTAGAAAAGGGAGAAGTAAGAATGTTTCTTCCTCTTCTCTGAATTCTATTTCAGCTACCTGCCATGGGAAGCTCTGCTTTCCAGTGCCTGTTAAGGTGGGTCCATGAAGCCATGTTTATCACCAGTCATATCAGAATTGAGCAGAGAAAGAAAGTCGTAAGCACATTCAGGGGCTTCTGAGGACCTATATAATATGCCTTATATTGTTTATGCTTTGTATATATTGCTTAGACATTATCCTGTTGATGCATTTTTAGGTTGCTTCTAATTTGTGGTTATTATGAATAGAACTACTATTAAAATTCAGATGCACGTCTTCTCATGTGTTTCACATCCCTTGAGTAAATACCTAGCAATAGAAATGTTGGATTGTAGATAGTGGTACATTTAATTTTGTAAGAAATTGGCACAAGGTTTTCCAGAGTGGTTAAATGATTTTATCCTCTTACAACAAAGTATGAAGTTTCTAGTTGCTCCACATCTTTATCAATGTTTGATATTGTCAGTATTTTTTATTTTAGTGAAGAGGTATCTTGTGGTTTTACCTTGCATTTCCCTGTTAACTAATGATGCTGATCATGTTTTTGTGTGTTTATTGGACATTTGTAGTCTTTTTTTTTTTATGTATGTATCTGTTCAAGTCTTTATCCTTTTTTTAAAAAGAATTGTTCATATTCTTAATATTGATTTCTAGATACAAGGCATTTGTCAAATATACATATTGTGAATATTTTCTCCCATCTGTGGCTTACCTTTTCATTGTCTCAATGGTATCCTTTGAAGAGCAGAAATTTTTAATTTTGTTAAACTTCAATTTAACTTTTTTTCTTTTCTTGCTTGTGTTTTGTGTCTAAGAAATATTTGTCTACCCTCAAGGTCATGAAAAGTGTCTCCTTTTTTTCTCTCCTTGTTAGCTTTTACATTTAGGGTGATGGTACATGTTAAATTAATTTTTTCATGTAGAGTGAGATATGGGTTGCAGTGTATTTTCTTTAGCCAGATAAACCAGTGTCAATTGTTGAAAAGATTATCTTTTCCACATTGAATTACTTTGGCACCATTGCTGAAAATCAGCTGACCATATATGTGTGAATCTATTTCTGGATTCTATTGTGTACGTGTATCTAATACATCTTGAGGTGAGTCTTGTAAGCTGTAGTTTAGGTCCTTCAACTTTGTTTTTTATTTTTCAAAATTATTTTGCATTTCCATATAGATTTTAGAATCAGATTGTAGATTTCTACCCACCCCTCCAAACAAAGCCTGCTGGAATTTTTTTTTTTTGTAAGGATTGTGTTGAATATATGAATCAATTTGGGGAGGTGTGATATCAATATTGAGTTTCTAAAGTATGAACATGGTATATCTCTCCATTTATGTAGGCCTGTTTAAATTACTCCCAACAGTGGTTTGTAATTTCACATGTCTTGCACATGTAATGTACATTTACTTTTGAAAATGTTCAATCATATTATAAAAACTTTTGAAGTGTTTTAAGTGTAGATAACTTAGTAAGCAAAATCTTTGTTAAAACAGACATTTCACGAAATGTTAAAATTAGTAAAATGTGTTAAGTAAAGATAAGGTGATACAAAGTAGAGTATATGTGTGCTAAATGTAGGTAAAAAGAATGGAAGGAGCAAAAACTACCTAATATTCATGTGGCACATGAATACTAAATATTCATGATACATTAAATATACTGGGGGTACTAAATATTCATGGTATATTAAACATGTCTGAGGAATAAATGGTGCTAAAAATACAAGAAGCTCAAAATATTCAGGATACACTGAACATTCATAGGCACTCAATATTTAGAAAGCCTTAATTTGCCGCCCTTTGGTGACGTCCACTCTGGCCTCAAGAAAAAGAAAACCCATGGCTGTGTGACAAGGTAATCGCAATCAACACCTACAGCCAGGTGTTATTAAGCCTACATCTCTATGACAGAATAAGGGTGCGTCACTAGTCCAGGACACCTGACTGTGAGATCTCTTGCTCAAACCTCAGTTCTTGTCCTTGTAAGGCTAATGAGACAGTGTTGTACATCCTATGGGTTTGGACAAATATATAATGACGTGTATCAATCACACGGTATCATACAGAGTATTTTAATTGCCCTAAAATCCTCTGTGCATCACCTATTCATCCCTTGCTCCCCACGCCCAGGCAACCACTGATTTTTCACTGTCTCCATAGTTTCGCCTTTTCCAGAATATCATATAGTTGAAATCATACAGTACATAGCCTTTTCAGATTGGCTTCTTAAATATAGTAATACGCATTTAAGAGCCTCCAGGTCTTTTCATGGCTTGATAGCTCATTTCTTTTTAGTACTAATTAATATTCCATTATGTAATATTGGTATTATTTCTTTTTTTCTTTATTAATTGATAGACCATCACGTAAGGCACTAGGCCTGGACTTTTCCTTGTGGAAAAGTTTGTGGTTATGAATTCAATTTACTTAATAACTACAGAGCTAGTTAGATTTTCTATTTCTTCTTGAGTGAGTTTTGTGTTTCTCAAGGAATTTGTCCATTTTATATAATTATTAAATTTATTGGCATAAAGTTCTTCTTAATAGCTTCTTTTATCTAATTAATGTCTATAGGATCTGTTAATGATATTCTCATTTTTCATGTCTAACATTGTTGACTTGTGTTCCTTCTCTCTTTTCCTTATAAGTATTGATTAGAGTTTATCAATTTTATTAATCTTTTAAAAGAACTGATTTTGGTTTGTCAATTTTCTCTATTTTGAGGAGAGAAAGGATCTTATTTGATTTCAGATCTTTCTTATACAAGCCTTTAAAGCTATGAATTTCACTCTAGTCATTATTTTAGATGCATCACTTAAATTTTGCTATATGTATTTTCATTGTCATTTAACTGAAAATATTTTCTAATTTTCTTGTGTCATTTAGAAATAACTGAATATTTAATTTCCAAATATTTGAGTGATTATTCTAGATAGCTTATTGTTATTATTTTCTAATTTAATTCAATTGTAGTCAGAAAATGTTCATGCAATATTTCAATCTTCTGAGACTTGTTTCATACTCTAGCTAGCATATGATATATTGGTGAATACACTATTTTTACTTGAAAAAAGTAAAAGTGTGCATTTTGTCATTGTTGCTTACTTGTTCTATAAATAAAAATTAGGTCAAGTTGATTGCTATTACTTTCAGATGTTTTCATTTTCTACTGACTTTTTTCTACTTCTAGAAAGTGGTGTTAAACTCCCCAATTATGATTATGGATATGTCTATTTCTTCCTTTATTGCTGTCAATTTTCTCCATATGTCTTGAAACTATTATTAAGTACATACATATTTAGGATTTTTGTGATTTTCTATTGAATTAACCCTTTTATTATTTAAAACAGTTCTCTTTATCGTGGGAAACACTCCTTGTCTTGAATACTTTCTTGTCTGATATGACAATAGCCATATCAGTTTCTTAAGTTTATTGTTTGTATGGTATATCTTTTCTTAACCTTTTATTTAATTTATCTGTCTTCAATTTAAATTCTATCTCTTATAGACAGCATATAATTGAGTCTTTGTCATAGGTTAGGTTCTCCAAAAGCAGATGCTGAGTTTGCTGTGCAGAGTATTTATTAGAATCAGCAACTGTGGGGGGAAAGGAGAAGAAAGCAGGATAGGGCAGAGAGGAAAGTCAAACTGCACTGAAGTCTCGACAGTGCCTCAGGCCACCCCACAGGAAGTCCCGGTACACATATGGCTTGTCAGATTTGACCCACCTTGGGCTGAAATGTTCAGGTCTTTGTGCCCCTGCCTCAATCAGTAATTGGATGTGGACCATACTGGGAAGGGCACGTTTTGAGTGAGGCAGTTCTCGGCAGCCATGGTAAACCTTAAAGGAACTAACAGATGAAGGCCCACTTCTGACAGCAGGGGCAACAAGTCGTTCCTTGCAGTGAGTCTGGTAGAGCAGCTCTACGTCCACTGTAGTCTTGACTTTCATCCAGTCTGTCTTTAAGTGGACTATTTGGCCCACTTATATTTAATGTAATTATTTATATGGTTAGGTTTTCTACAGCATTTTATTTTATTTTATTATTAGTTTCAAGTATACAGTACGTGGTTAGACATTTATATAGTTTATGAATGATATGATTAAGTTTAAATCTATCATATTTTTATTTGTTTTCCATTGTTTGTGATTTTTTGTAATAGTTTCTCTTTTCCTGCTTTTATTTGAGTTAATTAAATAATTTTTAATATTCTATTTTATTTCTTGTATTGGCTTTTTAGCTATGCTTCTTATTATTCTTTTAAATAGGTGCATCTTTAATTCATCATAGAAGTTGAAGGCTAGTGAGCAGCCTTCAACTTCTAACCACAATGGAATAACATTAATTGAATTTGTCATCCCACCTGAAACAACTAAAAGCCAAACAAAATGTATGAAACAAGTGTTTAGACATTGGACACCAGTGCCGCCTATTGTCTAATGCCTGAAAGGACTTGTGTCATATGTTGTGTCCAGTTTACAGTGGGAGCGCAAGTCTCTTGATTGTTAAATTTATCAATAATAACAGAATATTGACAGGATACTTTCACATTGTTTCTTATTACTCAATATTTATTGATTAAGCTAAGCAATTTGCCTTGAATCATTTGATCTGAGTCTTATACGAAGAATGGAAGTTCTTCAGGCTTATGAGGAGAAAGTGAATAATAGGCTTTCACCCAACGAGCACTTACTATATTCCAATCAGCTTACTTGCAGTGTCTCCACTAATTCTTCACAACAATCCTGTAAGGACTGTATCGTTGCCCACATACATTTAATGAGGAAATGGGACTCAGAGTTCAGTATTTTGTCCAATGGTACTTGTTCGATGAGAAGTAAAGCTTGGTGGTCAGACTCCGGGGCCAGCTTTCCCCTCCTGTGACATCTTCCTCTTCACCAGCTTTATTTTCCCAACAATGCTTTGAGACATATTTCCAAGTTTTAGGGAGTTAACAACCTGACCAAACCACCCAGACAGTAAGTATTTGATCCAGGTCCCTTTGTCTTCAGATATGGATGATATCAAAAAGAATGATTATCAAATGAAGCCCATTTCCACTACATATTCTCTAGTCAAAAGAATTATTTTGTTGTAATTCAATTCATAAAAGCATGTCCACAACTGTGACTGGAGTAAGACTTCAGAAACTCTTTGCAGCTATTGCCACTGATGTATTATTAAGATAAAATGTGTCCCAGGAGTATTTTGTAAAGCCACCTTCTTACTAATGTAGATGGGTAAAGTAATGCATCTGATAGCATTTCGATTTTTTTCTTTGATTATTTGTGATAATTCTGATAGGTTAGTAATAGAGAATATAGTCTAGACAGCAGCTACAGAACATACACACACACACACACACACACACACACACACACACACACTAGAACCTAGAACCCAGGGCTTGATTGAAGAAGCAGTCATTGCTCATCAACATTCATCATCCACTTATCACTATGACATATTCTAAGAAGGCAGAGATTATATATCCTGCCATCTCCATACCCATTTTTCCAGAGACTTCTTACTAAGCACTCTAACTGAAGAAATATTACAGTATCATGGAAGGTCATGTTCTGTCTACTAATAGCATCAGGCTAGAAGATTCCCTGGTGGGGGTAAAAGAAAAATAAATAAAGATGAGAGGTTTATGAATTTTCTCTCTTCTGTAATGTGAGTCCCACTGTCACCTGGTGATGAATTTGACTTCTCTGCTGCTGGGATGCTCCAAACAAAGAATGATTACAAAATGTCACTTGGCACTAAGCTTAAAGCAGACAGTAAACCTTGATTAACCAGAAACATAAACTCATCCAAATTTTTTATAGCTTATGACTTTGTGGGGAAAGCATGGATCATAAGAAAACCAGATTATTTTAAGATTTATTTTAAAAAATATTGTGCCGGTCATGCCCTGGGTTCAGTGCAGACTTGGCTGTGTTTCCTATGCATTTTCCAGAAGAAACCAGGGAAGAGTCTGGGTGTTATGATGACCTGAGGCGTTACAATAGTTTAAACCTTCAAAGAAAGATTTCAATTTGTTCAGAATATTGCACTTACTAAGTTACTGAGTTGGAGATGCCAAAACATATATTTTAGACATAATTTACAGCAACAAAAAGAGTATGCAGGCTAACCCAGTAAGTAATGAGATAATTTCATCAAAACATCTCAGTCTCTCCACCTTCTATCCATTCTTTTACAAGGCAAAAGAAAGTAAAATGTCTACATGGATGGAAGATCAACTATCCTATGTACACGATGGTCCTTATTTTATTGAAAACAAGGCTTCTGCCAAGGAAGGCATCTGTCTCCTCGTCCAGGTGTCATAGTGCATCGGGTTCTGCCACAATCACCGATTCATAGTCAACATTTCCAACATTGGTTGGTAAAGCTATATTTATTATATATCATACATTTATGTATTCATTTACAATAACCACCTTTTGAGCAGGCACCCTGAAAATAGCTAAATGAGCAAAACACAGATGGGTTCACAGTCCAAATGAGGATCTAGGTTTAAAGTCAGATACATTTCAAATCTCTGGAATGGGTAAGTACAAAGTTCTGTGGGGCACAGAGACTGTGCAAGCTAACTGTGCCTTTGAGACTGGGAATAAGGTGTCATGAGGCAAATTTTCATGGAAAGTTATTTCGGTTGGGTTTTGAACAACAGAAATTCTTCAGGCTTTTAGGAAAGTATCACCAGCACTTACTTCAGTCTACTTCCATGAGGCAGAGTCCCATCATCTACGTGTTCTTCTGTTTCTTACCTTGAGCAGATGGTGACAGGCTATCCACATGCATTGTCATCTTGGTGCTTCTCAATGGAAATATCCTCTTGGGATGTGAAGGATGAAGACCATGACCACTATGAGATGTGGGTCTCCACAGCCATGGAGATGCTCTGCAGGCCACAGCCAAGTACACAGCCATTAGTGTTCTGTTTTTGTTCAGATCCCCTATAACCTAAAATGAATCCAAGAGGCTAGCAACATTTCAGAGACATGTCCCCCTAAAGGAGACAAAACAGGCAAAATAGCAACTCCTCATCTTTTGTATAGAACTTATGGTTTTTTAAGTAGACATCCAAGAATGTGAGAACACATTAGATGTCTGTAAGTTTCACACAATTCACTGATAAAACACAGACCCTGCCCCCATGGAGCTATCTTCTAACAAAGAACTATGTTCTTAGTTTTCACAAATTCAAATATTAGTTCATATAATTTGTTAAAACCCCTGCCTTCTGGATATGTGGTATGGCTGGCTCTTTGGATAACTCTGACACTTTTGGCTCATTGAGGGTATCTACCAGACGGAAACCTTGGTCAATTTATATACATGAAAAATGAATGGAAATAAAGTACTGGGAGCACTGTTGGGAGACAGGATAGAGGTGAGGGGCGGAGGGAAAGAGATTAGCATTGCTCAGTCCTCAGGGCCCTCACACTTCCTGTTCCCTCTACCTGTGGTGTTATTCCTCTGGGTCTCTTCAAGTCTGCCACCTTCTCATCCTTGGCTTCACCTTAAATGCTACCTCCTCAGAAAAGTCTTCCTTGACCACCAGCACTCTCCCTATATCCAGAAATTATTACTTTCCCATCACCTCATTTCAACCATATCATCATTTTATTATGATCTCGATTTTTATAGATTGCTACTTTCGTTTATGTCTCTCATTAGATTATAAACTCCTAGGGGCAAAAACAGTGTCTGTCTTCTTCATAGCTGAACACACAGTTTCCAAGAAAGCATCTTGCACATAATAGGGATACAGTTGATCCTTGATACTTGGGGCAATTCGATGAAACAGACAGGGGCCTGGGGAGGGCCCCCCTGCCAAGAATGGCGGAGCTGGCCTTGCAGGTGAGGACAGTTTCTAGAAATAAATTTCTATCTCAAAGGTAACTCGGTCACTTACTGCACCTTATGCTCTGAAATAAAGATTAAATAAATATTAACCAAGAGAAGTAATTGGAGACATTGTTCCAACTGGTGTTTTGAAGTGGAAAAGAAGCCTGCCTTTATAACACATTTCATCTCCACAGGATGGTGACTGCTCTGTGGACTGATAGTTTTATTTTTGTAGAACATTTGAAGATAACTTGAGTCTGCCAAGTACAATATAATATGAAATTGCTTTATACTGAATCTAAGGGATTGGAGGATTACTATAATCTAAGAACCATGATAATATAACATGAACATGGCATTAAAGTCCTGTGACAGAAGTTATTTTGGAGAGAACACCACTGGGACTAATGAAGGTTAAACTTTAATTCTGTTAGAAGCACAACTTTTGAAACCCTGAAGCAAATACTTATCTAGAAATGCACACATCACCAAAGAGAATGAAATATGAGTTAAAGGGCCCTTCCTTTAGGAAAATACAAGTTTCACCCTACTCTTGAAAATGAGAGCTTCTAAAGAGTTTCCTTTTATCAGTCTCCTCTCTGGTGTGAGCACTCGGTTCCTTTTTAGATAAATGAGAGTAATATGCATTCATCCGAAGGATGTATGTGTGTCTGTGCGTCACTATTCCAGACAGCCTGCTTTTAAGTTGCCTTTTTTAATGTTCACTTATGGATGAAATTTGGCATGTTGAGGGGAGGGAGAAGAATCATAATATATTCAGCTGATTCTTCAGCTTGGAAGTGATTAAGTGAACTGAAACTAATTCAGGGTTCTACTTTACATTTTTGGCAAACGAGCAAATATGAAGATTCATCCCAAACAGATGTATCTGCCAGTTACCCCAGTAGCAGTTCCAGAAGCTGAGGTTCATTGAGCTAGTGCTCCAATTAGTGAGAACATCATAACAAGTATATAATCATTCTGAAACCTGTTGAGCTTTCATCTGCTATCAATTTTATTTTGCTTAAGCCCAATTCAGGCTGAACTTGACATGAACTCTATCATTTAAAATGAAGATCTTGGATTGGCACGACTTTCGTGTTTCACATGTGCTTTGAGGTTGTAGTCAGGAAATTGAAATGGCCACAATTTTTACTCCAATGGCTTCTCCGTAAATTGCTTTCAAGGAAAAGCTGACTCCTCATCGAAAGATGGTAAGTAGCTGTATGATCATTCAGGTCATTCATGCAATTAACCAGCCACTCACAATGGGCACTGGGGGTACAGAGGTGCCAAGATATGGTTTCCGTGGTTGTGAAACTCAGAAAGGGCGAGGAGGTGGAGTGATTCGGACAGGTTAGAGTCCCACATTGGGCATAAAAGTGGAAGAAGAAACTAGATATTGTGAGGGCAGCAACCAATTATACCTGGAAAGGCTTAGGAAGGCTTCCCAGAGGAGGGGATATTTGCATATTGGAGTCTTAAAGAGTAACAAAAATTTTTTAGGGAAAAAATGGAAAGGGGGAACTCCAAGTTAAAGAGACACATGCAAAGACATGGCCCTATGAACGGATGGGACGTGTTTTAGAGATCATGAGAGTTGAGTAAAGCAAAGATTAGAAATTAAGGGGAAAAAAATACTAAAACAAAGGTTCCCAAAGTTCTTGGTTTATTGCAACCTTTATATCTCAGTAATTTTCATGGTACCCCTGAGGCTAAAAGAAAAACCTAAAAGTTCCATTTATTAAGTAGTTACGTTCAAATAAAACTTAAGTCCCAACAAAGAAAAAACTTGTTTTCTTCATTCTTAAATAACCATAATGAATTATTTAGGGGATGTGTGTGTCATCTGGGCACTACACAATGTCTGAAACCTTTAAACCGGATTGGACACGGCCATCTCTACTTCCTGTCCCACACTGACTTTCATGCAGTACTTGCCTTTTATCAGAGCTACTGCCCAAATCCTAGCTTCATAAAGATATTACTATAAAAGAATGTATCTAACATCTGTTAGAATATCTAATGCTGAAGCTGTAATCTATTCTTAACTAGTAGTACCTATTTTTGAGTACCTTGAACTTGAATTTTAAAATATTCCTGCAGCGTCCCTATGATCTTCTTGCGGTACCTCAGCATTCAGTTTGGGAACTATTGGGCTATTAATTTGGTTGCAGTCAAACCGTAAACAACCTTATATATGAGGAGACATTTCTGAAACACAATCGCTATGGCCATGACATGAATAATCATCTTTGACCTAAATTTCTAAAGGTGATTTGAAAATATGTAGATGAGACAGGCAAATAAACATCTTCGCTTCACATTTTGATGCACAATAAAGTAAACAGATTCTTTTATTTCTTTCTCCTAATCCTCGATGGCTTCTGGAATAGCCAGACAAATGTAATGTCTAGCATAAATGGATTTGGACTAGCCTACCTATCAGCGTTGCTCAACTAGAATGAGCTCTCAATAACATGCAATTTTAAAAACAGAAAACTTGTTCACAAATATTCATAGCAGTATTACCAAAAAGTGAAAACAATCCGAATGTCCATCATCCGATGAATGGATAAACAAATTGTGGTACACTTATAGGAAATATTAGTTATTAAGGGAACAAAGTACTCCTACAACATGGAAGAACCTTGAAAACATTATGTTCAGTGAAAGAAGCCAGACACGAAGGGTCACATATTATATGGTTCCATTTACATGAAACGTCTATAATAGAAAAATTAGACAAATCCATAGAGACAGAAATGGTCACCAGGGGCTGGAAGAAGGGAGAAATGAGGGGCGATTGATAATAGGCATGAAGTTTCTTTTTGAGAAGAAGAAAATATTCTAGAATTAGATAGTGGTAATTGTTGCACGACTCTGAGAATACACTGAAAAACTCTGAATTGTATACCTTAAAAAAATGAATTTTATGGGGTGTGAATTATATCTCAAGGAGAATAAAACAGAAACGTCATCAGTTCCCAGATCCCCATTCTCCACTCTGGCCTTCTGAAAGTCGAGGATTTACACATGTGTCGACAGGGCCACAGTGGAGGTGATGTTAACTCTCTCTCTTGGACAGGACAGCTACTGGCCCCTAAATTTACAGGTGCTTGTGTCCTGGGGGATCACAAGGGCTTAGACAGGATGAAGGCATCTGAATCAGCAAAACGTGTCCACCGTCACTGCTCACCCTTCCTTCCACATCCCCCTACAGTTCCCCTGACTTCCTCTGTAGTGATCACCTCACTTGAGCTCCGGAAAGTGAAGGGAGTAGCCAATACATCTAATGGAAAAGTCTATTTTGTAGGCATGTACCCCTGTCGGAATTCTGATTTCAATATCGTTCTATATAGTTCAGTACCCTGTTACAACTGAAGAAACTGGGTGAAGCTTGGATGAGACTTTGCAGGCCTGTTTTGAAAGGCAATTCTAGGAAATGTCAAAAGAAAGAGGTTGTTATTCAAGCAGGCTGTTTTAACAAGTCACAATAAACCATAATGCTAAAACCTTCAAGTTATATACCTCTCCTCACACCTGTAGTCACAAATCATAGTCTAATAACCCGGAATGAGAACTCAAGAACCCTATTTCTCTTTCTTCCTTTAACTTTTAATATTTCAGAAAAGTGTCTTGGTATTTTTAGGCCTCACCATCTGGAGAGAAGAGATAAGATTTTTTTATTGGTTAGTATTTGGAAAGCATTTTTGTTTTGCAGTGAAGAAAGAAAAACTAAGTAATAACTACAAGGTCAATGTGCGTGGAACATGCAATGCATGGCAGTGAGTTGTGCAGGAGTATGATCTTGTATCGGCCTCACTCACCTGCCTTCCTCTAGCACGTGGAGGAGACACACCTGCTCACTGAATTGTGGCAGGACTCACCGAAGTGGGTTGGGTACATTTGCACTAGGGCCTGTGCAAGATGATTTACTGAGGTTCAGGAGGAAAATACTAGAACTTCATTTATTTCTTTTTATACTTATATTTATCTTATCCTTTGTTAGTGTTTATATTTTGTCCTTAAAGTTAGATTTCCATTCCACTTCTGTCATTAAATTTCATTCAAATTTAATATATATTTTTAAATTTTTTAATTAATTTTAATTAGTTTCAAGTATACAGTACATTTTTATGTTTGAAAGCCTTTTTATTGATTACCTTAAGTGAATGAAAGTTAACATTTCAAATTAGTTGTTTATTTCCTATAACTGAAAAGACCTAAATTGTTTTGTGTGGATTAAATTACCATTACAATTATTAGTAGTATACCATTGAGGAAAATGATCAAATATATTACATGAATAGGAAAAGAAAACATAGAAATATTTATCTTAATAGATTTTGCACAGATTTTTGCTGATGAGTTTCTATATCTTTAGATGACTACAATTTACTGCTAAAATAACATAGGGCACAGCATTAATTCTATCCTGACTTTGTTTCTTAATAGATGAAAATGCCAAAACGCTTACTCACCTAAATAAGTAGATGAGAATGAAGGCATTTTAGTATAGCATCGTCATTCAACTGCAGGGTTCTCTCTGTCTTTATGTTTCCCAACATGGAGCATGGTTACATATTCTCAAAATTTATTTTAAAATGATCTATTAGCTGACAATTCAATCAAGTTCTCCTTCAATTTTGTTGTAAGCTCAGAAATGGAAACCACTTGACCTAAAAGAAACTGTTACACGATCACTAGAGTCTATCACTTTCTTGGACCCACATCGGTATTTCAAATGATCCCTTTGTGTGAAGGCTTTAACACTCCTGAGCAATGTGCTATAGTAAAACTTGGAGAGAAGTATGCCATTCTTTCATAAGCAGGAAAGTTGAGTCATTATGAAATGGGAGGTGAGAAAGAAGTGGAAAATCACCTACACTACAGGGACCTTTTCAGGCAAGTCAACTGAATGATGTACTATGCATTGAGTGACACCGTGGATGACATCCTAAGGAATATTTCTACAATAGCTACAACAATGTTGCATTTCTATTCTAAGATTAAAATAAAATGTTTGAAGTGAAAAAGGAACTAGAAATTTTTGAGACCCAACGGGGAAGAAAAAGGGAAATGAGTCCCGGCCAAAGAGGGAGGTGAGTGCTCCTTTGCTCCCGCGCCTGGCGGGGATGCAGCGCCAGTGATGATGCGGGGCAGCCACCCGCGCCACATTGCATCGTCCGCCAGCTTTCCCTCTGATGGCGGAGGCCAGAGAGGGCCTGTATAACAGCCCTGGCTCCTCGAAAAATTGGATGCTGGCCTCTACACGACTGCTCCTTCCAAGGTCTCTGAGGGCTTAACGCCAGAACACAGTTTAGTAAAAATGACCCTGTGATCTGGCTGGGTCCCAGGTAGATTTAGAATGCGGAGAGCATGGGGTCGCAATTCAGACTCGAACACTGCTCATTTAATTGCAGGCTTCTTTGCCCTGTTCCAGAGATTCAGATTTTAGTTACACAGTGCTGGCAGGGTGTTAGCATTTTTAAGGAATTCCTCAGTGAGTCCATGCTGATGACCCACAGACCACACCTTGTGAAACACAAACCTAGAAAGGATGGATGAACTACAAGTCCTCCAGTGAATCCCTCTTTCTGCCATAAATCGAGCTATAGAGAGAAGTAGGTTATGTTCAATGTTATATTTGCTAACAAGAGCCCAGAGTACATATTCTTGCTGCAGGATTTTAAAAGAGCTATATGTTTTTAGGAGCTTTGAATCATCTTATAAAAGTCAAAAACATAATCAGACTTATGTTAGACTAGAAGATGGACAAGGAGGAATATTCCTAAGTTAGGGCCAGTATTCCTTAGAAAGACTTCTGTGCCTGCCTCAGGGCTGAGTCCCAGTTTTTCACAATGGAGAATATCACTGACGTCATCTGGCCTGGAAAAATAACATGTAAGGTATTTATACATGCCTCACCTCTGCCTTAAAAAATAACAATCTCGATGATGAACCCATGAAACAATTAATTTTAAACGGTGTCCTATTAAAATCTCCAGGGCAAAATTAGTTGGAAAATGTACCCTTGAGTATCTAAACAAGTTGATCAGCTATACATAACTGTTGACTATCAGCTAATTAAGTTTCGAAGGATATTTCTCATAAAAGTTGATCTAAAACATTTTAGAGTAGTTGGCTTTAAACCTTTCCTTATGACAGTACTTATAGAGCAGGACCACTCTGGAGACTACTTCCGCTTGTGACTATAGACCCACATCTTCAGCAAATAGAATCAGAGGAGTAGGATTCTAACTCATCTAAAAGTAGTTCGACTCATGAGTGTACATTTTTTTTGAGGTCTGAAAGAAAGTAAAATATATTCCTCTTTAAACTATACTTATCTAATCTCTCAGTAGACTGTCTTTCCTCCTGGTTTTTGAATCTCACAATTGTATTAAATTACAAGTAATGTGTAAATATCAGTAACTGGGATATATAGTCAATTCATTTGACAATTCTGACTAGTTCCTGACCAAAATCAAAGGCAAGAACAACTGTGAACAATTTAGTTCCTCACCTATTTCTCCAGAATAACAAAAGTGGAATAAATTCTCAAAGCTCACTTATTAGCCTGAGAAATAAAACTAGCAATCTGTCAAGGAACAACTGCTATCTTTAAATGGACTGTCCTGAATAGACAAGTATTTAAAGGAGTGAAAAATGTTACTGTTCAAATATGGGACAGACTAGTGTGTTCATATATGAAATCAGATGAAAGATAAGAGCCAGAAAGTTGGGATCCACGACTCCTCACACTGCTCCAGCCACATAGCTCTTATTTTATCAGGTTTTTTTTGCTAATGGTTACATATTGGTTGGTTGGTTGGTTGGTTGGTTGGTTATTCTTCCAGGTAAGATTCCATCTAGGAAAAACATTTTCTTGTAAAATGTTTAAATATAACCTAGAAAAATTATCCTGAGTCTAAGCACAGAGGACTCTCCAACAGCATTAATATGAATAAACAAAATAACCATTAATTATAATAGACCACAAGGATTTGGGGTGGAAGGAAGTATTTATTAGGTGTTCTAATTAACTTTAGAGTCTAACTATATTAATGAGGAAGCGTCACCAGACCAAATAAAGGAGATCTGTGCTAAGTTCAAGATGCTTTGTTCCCCAGATTAAAAACTAAGACAAAGAAGACTCCGGAGTGTTAATAAAAAGCTCTGCACTTTGGCAATTTCACTCTCAAAATTATGAACACTTTGCTGTCAACCCATTTCAAATGCTTAGACTTAGAGCCTCTGACATGAAATTTATTACACTTGGTTTGGGGAGAAGTGATAGGTTTAAAATAAAATTAGTGATGGCCTTTTCCAAATACTACTTCATATGATACCTCATAATCCGGTCAGTTTGAGGCTTTGTTTTGTCTGTTGTTCCTCTGTTTTAAAACTAAGAGGAAGCCCTTGTCAAGCCAAAAATTTGGATTTAGAGAGGAAAGATTTACAATTTCCCCAGTTATGAAATTAAGAAAGCCAGTTTAATTTGTTTATAATTTGTTAAGAAAGGAAGAAAAGAGGAATTGATCTAAGAAGTTGAGGCTTAGTTTCAAGATCTTTAAACAGCAAAAGTCAGCAATAAAATTAGAAAGCTATATTCCACCTCACACTCCAAAAACCCTAATCTTACTGGTCAGATTTACAGAACAGAGAGCCAGCTGATGGGTCAAAATTGAGCAGTCAGGTCAAGCCATATATCCCAGGGCTGGGAATAAATAGGAAAAGGCTGACCATTTTTTCTTTAACACTAGCTTCAGGGTAGAAATCAGATTTACCTTGTGCAATCATACAGATTTATGCTTCTTTCCCAAAGAAATATTATCAATGTGACTGAAGAAAAATAATCTAGTCATTTAAAATTGCATTATATTTTTATAATAAAAGAATAATAATATATTAATAAAACTTTACGAGATATATACTGTCTTATATATGAGAAAATGTAGGCTCAAAAAGGATTTTGTTTTCTTTCTTTATTTCGGTTGGGATGTGAAGTAGACAGGTGGCTGTGGTGGGCTGGGGAGCTGACAGGAGACTGTGGCTGGTTTTTAACCTGGAATAATCCCTCCCTTTGCTGAAGCAATCTGCAGCCTCACTCTGGACTTCAAGGCCCTTGAGTCTTTGAAGAAGGAGCTACAGAAGCCAGAGGGAAGGTGCTCAGTGATGAGGTGGCAACTGCTTCCCACAGAGGGCCCCGGGCCCCTTTGCAGGGGTGAGGCTGAGTGGACTCTTAGCAACATGGAAGGACAAACAGGCACCTGCTCTGTTCCCCAAGGGTGACAGCTGACCACAGTTGTCCAAGGACGATTCTGCTGGTGACAGACTCAGGGTAATTCTCAGGTTTGCTCAAACACGATCCGGGGGAGGGAATCCATTATAGGGCGGAACGTGAGGCCACACCGGAAAGGGAGGGAAGTGATGGCTGATGGAGCATGGCCAGTGGAGCATGCCCGGTGGGCCAGGCAGGATCAGGGGCGCTTTCCACGCAGTATCTCATTAAACCTCCTGAAGGCCTGGGAGGAAGGTGGTGGTGCCATCGTGTCCACTGTGTACCTGCTGCCTCAGTCCCAGGACAACTGTGATTGGGGCCTGACCACCGGCTATGCCGCTGTCCGGGGCCTTGGAGGAGCCACACTGCGAAAGTGGCTGTCACCTCCCGGGTTTGCTGAGGGTCCCCGTGGGAGAATGCCGCACACCCCAGCTTTCCAGAGCCTTCCACAGCCGTGAGCATCCTGGTGCTACATTGGAGGAGCTCAAGGCCGCAAAGTCCAGGATCACAGTCTTGTGACAGGAGAGGCCTGACAGGCATAGGAGCCCAGCGCAGCGCTCCCGACGCGCCCAGCACCCGGGCATGGCCAGGTTGGCCAGGTTGGCCAGGTGGACAGACGCTGCACCCTCCTCACTGACGTTGTCATCTTCTCTTCTTTACAGTGCACAAGCCTCGCGCTGAAGGGAGAAGAGCCTCCTCATGATGTCCGCTGCGTGTGTAGCGTGATATCCACGAGATGGAGCCCTGGTGGCAGCTGGGCGGAGGCCACCGCTGGCATGCCACTCAGCCTGCTGGCCTGCCTGCCCTCCCGGGCCTGCCTCACCCCTCAAAAAGGATTTTAAAATGTGCTTTGAATTTTTTTGTTTGTTTTCCAAGTCATATGGTCAATTTTTATCTTTTTAATATTTTTTTATTTTTCAGTTACAGTTGACATACAATATTAGTTTCAAGTGTACAATGTAGTCATTAGATATTTATATAACATATGAAATAATCACCCCCATAAATCCAGTGCCCATCTGACACCATACATAGTTTACAATGTTACTGACTATATTCTCTATGCTGCATTTTACATCCCAATGACTATTTTGTAACTACTGATTTGTACTTCTTAATCCCTTCCCCATTTAACCCATCCCCACAACCCCCTCTCATCTGGCATCCATCAATTTATTCTCTGTATTTAATAAGTGTGTTTCTGTTTTGTTTGTTTGTTTGTTTTGTTTCTTAGGTTCCACATATAAGTGAGATCATATTCTATTTGTCCTTGTGTGACTTACTTCACTCAGCATAATACCATCCATGTTGTTGCAGACGGCAAGATTTCATTCTTTTCTATGGCTGAGTAATAGTTCATTGTATATATGTACCACTTCTTTTTTATCCATTCATCTATTGATGGACACTTAGGTTGCGTCCATATCTTAGCTATTATAAATAATGCCGCGGTGAACATGTGGATGTATATGTTCAAATAAGTTTTTTGAGTTTCTTCAGATAACTATCCAAAAGTGGAAATATGGGATTCTTCTTTGTCTTTTGTTATAGTCTTTATTTGAAAGTCTAATTCATCTTGTATAAGTATTGTTACCTTAGGTTTCGTTTGTTTGTTTCTATTTTCATGAAGTATCTTTTTTCATCCCTTTATTTTGTCTGGTGTGTGTTTTTGGATCTGAAGTGAGTCTCTTGTAGGCAGCATATGTAAGGGTCTTGTTTTCTTTTCCATTCAGCTACCTATGTGTTTTTATTGGAATATTTCATCCATTTACATTTAAAGTAATTTTGGATAGATATGTGGTTATTGTCATTTTATTATTTATATTTTTATCTTTTTCTTTCTTCTTTTCTTTAAAGAAGCCCCTTTAACATCTCTTGTAATAGTGCTTTGGTTTGATGAACTCCTTTAGCTTTTTCTTGCCTGGGAAGCTCTTTATCTTTGACTCTAAATGATAGCCTTGCTGGGTACAGTAACCTTGCTTTTCATCACTTTGAATATTTCGCGCCAATCCCTTATGGTCTGCAAAGTTTCTGTTGAGAAATCAGCTCAGTCTTATGGGAGCTCCCTTATAGATAACTGCTTTTCTTTTACTACTTCTAAGATTCTCTCTTTATCTTTGACCTTTGGCATTTTAATTATGAAGTGTCTTGGTGTGGGTCTCTTCAGGTTCATCTTGATTGACTCTCTGAGATTCCTAGGTTCGTATGTCTACTGCCTTCACCAGGTTAGGGAAGTTTTCCATCATTATTTCTTGAAATAGGTTTCCAATTCCTTGATCTCTCTCTCTTCTCATTCTGGTACCTCTACGATGCAAATGTTGGTATCTTAATGCTGTCCCGCAGGCTCCTTAAACTATCTTCGTTTTTTTTTTTTTTAATTCTTTTTTCTTTTTGCTGTTCTGATTGGGTGTTTTCTGCTACCTTATCTTCCAAATCGCTGATTCAATCCTCTGCTTCATCTTATCTACTGTTGATTCCCTCTAATGTATTCTTTATTTTAGACTAGTTCTTTTATAGGTTTTCTACCTCCATTTTTATGTTTCCTATCTCTTTCTTGAAGTTCTCACTGACTTCTCACCGAGAGCATTCTTATAACCAGTGTTTTGAACTCTGCATCTGGTAGATTGCTCGTCGCCATTTTGTTTAGTTCTTTTTCTCGAGTTTTGTTCTGTTCTTTCATTTGGGACATGTTTCTTTGTCTCCTCATTTTGGCTGCCTGTGTTTGTTTCTATGTATTAGTTAAGGCTGCTATGTCTTCCAGTCTTGGTAGAGTCGCCTTATATATTAGGTGTCCTGTGAGGCCCAGAGGGAGTCACTCTGGTCACCTAAGCCAGGTGATCCAGGTAAATCTCTTGTATGGGTAGTGTATGCCCTCCTGTTGTAGTTGAGCCTTGATTGCTGCATATCATTGGGAAGGATTGACCCTCAGGCTAATTGGTTGTGAGGACTGGTTATGACTATAGTAAATGAGATGTTGTGCAGGGGCTGACCCCATAGAGCAGGATTTGCTTTAACAGGGCTCTGGTTCCTGCCCTGTCTGCCTTTTGGGTGTGTTGGTTGTGGAGGTAGTTGGGTGATGCTCTGGTGTGGTCTGAACCTGGCCACCAGGTGTGTTGGTTCTAGGGCCTCTTAGGATAAGCTCTGGTGCAGGCCGAGTTCAGCCACTACTAGTGCCCTTCCTGGGGCCACTTGATATGAGCTACAAAGTGATCTTCAGATGGTTGCCACTTGTGCTCAGCTTGGAGGTGCCTGGGAGAAGCTAAGTTGCAAAATGAGGCTGGCTGCCACTAAGCGCTAAGCTTAGGGCTGCTTAGGAAGTGGTATGGGGAATGTCAAGGCCAGATGCTGCTTGTTTGGGCTTTGTGAACCTGTCACAGATTTTAAGAAAGTCTTCAACATGAACCAAGAGCCTGTTCATATGGAAAAGCCACTGGAATTAGCATGAGTGGGCCTGCAAGTTGGGTCGGTGGGGGTCTCAGGGCATCACCAAGGCAGGGTGACCAGTGTTATAGCCAGGTTGATGGAGACTCAGATATGATGGCTGCCTATGTCTGCACACTGGGAGAAGGGAGGGCTCAACAAAGGAACAATGTTTTCTGCCAGCACCTTTGTCTGGGAGAAAACTGCTCCTCCAACTCTCTCCCTGAAGCCAGACAATTCACTTCCTTCCTCTATGTCCCTGGCACCCCACAATCTGCAACCCCAGCACTTGAGCTCAGAGCAAGTGAGTCTATCAGCGAGTAGGTTCATTCACAGGCCCTTTAAGAGGAACACCTGGGACTCCATTCACCCTCTGTCTCACTCAGCCACAAATTCTACTGGTTTTCACAGCCAGTCGAACCCAGCAGTGGAACCCTGAGCCAGGAAGCCTGGTGTGGGGTGGGGACCCCTTGCTCCACCAGGGGGACCTCTGCAGGTGAGATATCCCTCCCGATTCTCAAACACTACATATGGCTGTGGGACCAGCTAGTTCCGCATCTCTGCCCCTCTTACTAGTCTTTGTGTGGCTTATTCTATATGTCCTTGGTTTTAGGACTTCTTTTCAGCTAGTCTACAGGTGATTCTCAGTGACAGTTGTACTATAGTTTAGTTGTAATTTTGATGTCAAAACTTGCTGTGAATTTTATAAAGAGAAAATATTTTTGAAGTGAGCAAGTCAACCTGTCCACTTAATGCAGAAATTTCATCTACATCTCCAAATAGTGATTATTTATTCTGTTTGAATACTTTCTGTGATTCCAGAAAAGTCATTCCACTTTTGAACAACACTAATTATTAGAAAGCTCTTTCTCATATAAAGGTAAAATTCACTTCTCCATGAATTTTTGATGGGTCTTAGTTCTGAGCTTTGTACATTCACAGAATAAATTTAACTCTCTTACATACATAACCCTTAACATTCGGAGGTATTTATTTCAGTCGATGGCTTTCACCCTACTCTAATACTGGTCATTGTTTTATGGATACACTCTGATTCACAAACAGTGCTCTCAAAAAAGTAATGGTCACACTGGATATGATCCTTTTCACATGATATGTAAGCGTACGGTGGGGAACTCTCAGATCCTCTGACCTGGACTTCAACCCTGGTTGTACTGAATCAATTTCATATTTGCGTTGTACTTTTAGAGCCATGTGTTACATCCTACAACCTCTAATTTTTTTATACAAACCATATTTAAGCTACCATCAAGCAATTTGTTTCTTAATAGCGTTCACCACATTTATTTTGTCCGACTTGATTCATATTAGTGGTAAATTTAAAGTGTTAAGATATTTTTAAACCTTGATATTGTGACCTAACATATGAACTATTCCAAATTTTTTAATCTAAACTTTATATGCTCTCTACAGTTTTACCCAATTTGATAGTAAAATTATTGACAAGATCCAGGTGAATTATAGAATCTTCCTATATTGATTATCATTAACAAATAGTCTTTGGAGAACAGTTATCACTAAGGGATATAAGCTTACCCACATGTCTGTTCTAAATGTAGGTTTTATTATTATTCAGGTATGGTGAAGCCAATAGATCAGGAGATGACTGCCATTGAAGAATTAGTTTGTTACAGATCCCAAGAGAAAGGGACACATCACGCCAAGCAGAGCCACATGGGGAAACATCAGGGTCATTCAGGAGGCAGAAGGAGTAATAAGAAAGTGTGGACAGAAGCCTTTATTGTGGTTGTTACTGGAAGGAATGGGTAAGGCTGGGTAAGCAGCAAAGCAGGGGTGGGGTTACATAGTTTGAATAATTTCAGCAGGCTCTGGGCTATAGGGGTGGTCCCTAGTTGTCTGGTGTCTGGCCTTGAGATGATTTAGGGCAAGAGGTGGGTAGGAATATGAATTTGGGATTGGTTGGTTTGCATATCAAAGATGGGCTTGTAGGCAAGTTGTTTGTCATTTCTAGGAATTAGCTAACCCTGGGAGAAAGCCAATGGTCAGTGAAACCCCGAAGCCAGATCATCAAGAATATAGAAAATAAGATAATGTAGTTAATACAATATGCCAAATCTGTCTCTAAAGACGGTGCCCTGCTCTGACCTAACTACACCAGGCTTGTGGTATCAGCCATCAACCTATGCTTTTTCCTCTTGTTAAAAAGTAGATTCCTAAGACACACGCTAGACCTTCTGAGGCTATGAACCTGCAGGAAGCGAGGAGGAAACAGTGTGGGCAGTGGGGGCTGGGGGAGGTAACAAACCAACCTCACATACAATCCCTTAGCATGAAGAACCACAAGGGAAGCACAGGCATTGTGGGAGCCCCCATGCCAGCGGGGACGGCCCTGCAGAAAGCCTCTTCCCTGGAACAGATTTCCTAGTTTCTCAGCGAAAAGAAATTGACTTTCAATTGCTTGACTTTTTTTTAGCAAAATCTTCCCTGACAAGCTAGAATATCATGCTTTCAAGACATAGCACTGAGGTAAGTTTTCCAGATTTCCAAGCAGGGGTGTGAACAAAGAGAAGTGTCAACACTGAATATTCATCTGTGCTCTCAGAGCAGCAGAAACGCTGACACAAGGGTTACGATCTGAATCGTTCTGTCATAAAAATAAGCCTAACAGAACCTGAAAGGACAAGACCAGCTTGGAACCCCCGCTGAGACTCCAATTTCTCTTCTCACTGACCCTTTCAACTATGTGACATCTCCACAAAAACACAGCCACAGGCAAGAAAGGATGGAGCTCAAATTGTCTCCGTTCCCATCTCTTCTGAGTAAATTCTCTAAAATCTAGAATAGCAGAAAACAATAGCTAGATAAATACTACTATCATCCCCACCCACAGTTTACTTTGGACCAGACCCCTGGATTTATTGGCCACCATCAGAGAGGGAGGCAGGGCTGGACTACAGGCCAGTTGGTACAATATGACTTCTGAGAAAGCCCAGTTGATGTTTCCTGCCTGACTCTCTTAGCTTCCACCTAAAATCCTGGTGGCACTGAGGCTCCAAGGAAATCACTGCCAATATTATTTTTTTTTTCTTCCTAAACGCATAAACCTAGGGATCTGGGGTAAAGGACGCTTCCTGGAAAGTCCTCAGGATTTCCCTCCCCTCTCAGCTCTCCCAAGTCCGTATCGCCAAACTGGCAGCAGGATGCTTCATATTGCAAAAGATATTGAAATGCTATCCCACGGCCTGGGGGAGGGGGAGGATGGAGGAGATAAAATGGTGTAAATGCATTTATCTACTTTGTCAACTTCTTTGCTTCCTCAGAGCCAAGGTAGGTGTCACACCAGAAAACGACATTGCCTCTTTGCATAGCCGCTAAGCATACAGCTTTGTGCTCAGACATGCTGGGTTCAAATACCACCAGATCCACTAGTTGTGTGACCTTGGGCAAGTTATTCATCTCTTGGTGTCTACACGTCCACATCCGAGGAGCTGGGACAAATAAAAACCCACCTTAGAGGGTAATGTGAGAACTCAGTGGAATCAGGTGTGTTAACGTACTTAGCAAAGTGTCCGGTGCACAAATGGTCCTCTCATCTCAGATGGTACAAAGGAGACCCACCATGCCTGCACTGTGCAGGGGCCCAAGGCACACAGTGCTCTCTGGATGGGTGTATGCGGGCCGGGAAACTAAGAGGAAAAGATCTCCCTGCCATCTCTCTTCCACATATTCATCCCCCCAAAATTCTTGTGACAACAGTGGAGATTAAATCTGTGGTAAGAGAAACCCAAGAGGTTTGTGTGCTCCAGGTACCTTGCCTTTTATGTCAACCTGCAGCCAGTGTTTTAGTGTAGGAGATGCTCAAATTGTCACTGGTAAGTGAGCCTAACTTGCGCTAGTATATTAACCATGTCTTTTATTTTCCATGCTCTGATGCTTTGACATCTGCATCTTGTTGACCCTAGAGGGACTGCCCCTCCCAGGATTAGCCAGGATCTCCTAGAGAGAGTGAACAACTCACCTGCTAGTGCATTTTTCAAATACAAACCAACTAATTCAGAGCCCACACTCCACCTGCCTCCTTTATCAGGTTCTCACACTCTGAGCCACTCTCCATGTGCCCTAATCACCACAGGGCCGGGTACTAGACAACCAAGAACAGCCCCTGTGCCCCCAAGCCCACTGAAACTATTGAAACCAGCCAATGCCAAGCCTGCTTATCTTGCCTTACTGTTCCTCCCTCTGGAAACCACAATAAAGTCTCTTGTCCACATTTATCCCCTCATTCTCTCTGCCTCCTAACTCACCCTGGTGATCTCCCGTGTGGCCCTGCCTGGTGTGGCCTGTTCCCTCCTCTTGGGAACTGTGAGTAACAAACTACCTTCCCAGTGACAATCATCTCCTGCTCTGCTGGCCTCACCATAACCAAATAATAATAACACCTGTATTAAAACAGCTGGGCACTGAGAGTTTAAATGAGAAAAAGACAGCTCCTCAGGACATTAAGCACCTGGCCAGCCAGTCAGCCACCCTGAGCTAATTTCTAGAGGGCACAACATCAATAAACTGACTCACAAGTATACCAGGGTCATCTCAGGATTCCCTACCTGACAGAATGTAAACACACCCCACTTCCTCCAAAGCAGACCGAACCCTGGAGTAGAGCTGAGAGCCACCACAAGCACTGTAGCTTGTCGCCATGAGCACATGCTCACCACACAAGACACCCTAGTCATGGGGAAACTGAGAGAGACCAAAAGTTAGAAAAGACCTTGGAAATGTAGATTGATCATACATGGCCTGGTGCTTTCTACTAGTACCAATAATTTCTGTTTCTATCTAATATTTCAGCCTTTTAATGATGATCAAGAAGTCTTTCTGTTCAAAAAGACTGCAGAAGAGAAAGTCAAAGAGAGATAAGGAGAAGACAAAAGAGGAGGAGTAGGAAGAGGGAGAAAGGGAAAAAAAGAAAGAAGGAAGGCTAAAAGAATTATAGAAGATTAGGAAAATAGCTTGATAAATGAAATCGAGGAGACATAACTAAAGCTTCCATTGAACAAAATTAATGTGTTAGTTTGGTAGAGCTGTCACAACAAAATACCACAAGTTTGGTAACTTAAACAATAGAAAAGTATTTTTTCGCAATTCTAGAAGCAAGAAGTCCAAGATAAATGTGCCAGAAGATTTGTTTCTCCCAAGACTTCTCTTTGGTTTGCAGACGACCTCTTTCTCACTGTGTCCTCACATAGTCTTCTCTCTGTGTCTGCACATCCCTGGTGATCCTCTTATAAGAAGAGAAAGGTTGTATGTCCAAAAATCCTCTTCTTATAAAGACCCCAGTTAGATTGGATTAAGGCCCACCGAGATGGCTCGTTTTAACTTAACCACCTCTTTAAAGGCCCTACTCCAAATACAGTCACATTCTGATGTACTGGGGCTTAGGGCTTAAAGACATGAATTTTGAGAAGACATAATTCGACCCATAATGATTGGTAACTTTAATCACTAGGCAAGTCTACATATGGCCAGAGGCCTGGGTTCGATTCCAGCTTCAGCCATTTACAAGCTGTATGGCTTTTTGACAAATTCTTTGCCCTCTATGTGCCTCATTTTCCTTACCTATAAAAATAGAGATAATAATATCTACCTTTTAGAGATTTTTATGAGAATTAAAAAGGCATGTAGAGCAGTGACAGGCACTTGTTCGACTCAGAAAATGTTACTCTCCTTATAAGTATTATTATTTCGATGAAATTTATTCTGTCCTCAGTGAGTCGTATCACTTCTACTGTATCACTATGAGTAAAAGCACCACTGTGAAATGAAAGACAACTGCAAATAAGCCAAAATGTCAGTTTAGATCAGAAATATATTATCTTACTTTAAACATAAAAAAAAAAAGATAAAATGTTAAGTAATAGAAGATCAGTTTTCCTGCATTCATTTAATACATGTTGAACAACACATAAAGAACATCAGCTCAGGCAGAGCAATGTTATTAGCCCTTAGCAGGATCTCACAGTCTCAGCCCTGTGAACACATGGGACTGTTTTATCCAAAAGCCTTAGGGACATTCACTAGTCCAACCAAGCAAGGTGTTTGGCATAATATCAAGGAAGCTGAACTAGAATGCATATGTAACTAACAAATTAACTGTACTGGACATAATTAGGAAAGCAATGAGATACAAAGGGTGGGGGTGGAGAGGAAATGAGCACGGAACCTAAATAATAAAAGCATTTGAGAAAGAGAATCTGCAGGTCTTTATCCAGAGCCACTGAAGGTACAGATATTGAATCTGTAGACATAAGTTCCCCTATCACTAGAGAGTTCTGCTTTTTTTGTAGGGCCAAGATGTCTCGTCTGATCTCACCCTAGCCACAAAAGCAGCTCCAGTGTTTCCAAGATTTCTGATCTTCAAAAAGATATTTAAGTTCTCTGTATTTCAGTTTCTTCATCTGTAAAATAAAAATGATGATACCTTCTTTGCAAGGCTGTTGTGAAAATTAACAAAAAGGAATAGGAAGTACTCAGCAATGGCAGGTATTTTAACGTTATTATTGTTATTTAATTATTATTCATTTCTCTGTGCCCCATTTCCACATCAAGAAACAACTCTGGATTATTTTAATTTAGTTTACAGAAACACTGATACCATGACATAGAGTACCCTGTACATCAGACACAAATATTCTGGTCTCTGTCATAAATTAGTACATTAGCTTTCTGGTGTGCATACTAAACTCTTGTGACTTTGGTTAGGTCAATCAGACTAATCAGTTCTGGAACACTAGTGAAACTAAACTTAAATATATGTAAAATTGAGGATCAGACCGGAACATCATCCTATGGTACTGCCATCATCCTGTGGCTGCCTTGATAGTATTTCCCTATCTTAGTCCTCTGCTTTCAACAAATGACGAATGGAAGGTCAAAGGTTTGAGGTAAAGCCATTATGTCTTTTCATCTCCACTCATAACACTCAGAATATTTGGTGAGATCAGGTGAAGGAAATTATCATAATTGCTTTTATTTTAAAGTGCAGCTTATCATTTGATTCTGATATCAATTCTGTGGATGTAGAGAGGACAGTGAATCACTGTCTTTTTTAAAATAAATAAATAAATAAAAACTAAAATATTGAGAAGTTAAAAATCTTGCTCCAAAAGATACAAACATCCAGTTATAAAATAAAAAGTCATGGAGATGTATTACAGACAGCAAGGAGACTATAGTTAATGATACTGTATTGCATATTAAAGTGGCTGAGAGAGTAGATTCTAAAAGTTCTCATCATAGGGGAAAAAATTATAACTATGTATGGTGATGAATGTTAACTAGATTTACTGTGGTGATTATTTCGCAATATATACAAATATTGGATCATTGTATACCTGTAACACAGGAGCTCCAGGCCAGGAACCTGCACCTGGGCCTTGGATATTCTGAAAAAACCACCAGGAGGGCCATTAGAGTGAGACATGCCTTTTATTACTCATAGTACAAGGAGGCTTCAGCACTTGACCAAGAGTGGGATTGCCTCATCCTGGGGAACAAGAGTCTTCCCCCTAAAATGAGAGCCAGACGTGCTGCCTAGCTAGTGGTGGAGAGGACGGAACCAGCCATGTCCTCGAAAGGAGCAGGGATAATGTCCATGGAAATGGCCAAAGGGGCAGACAGAGCCCATGGGAGCAACAGGAAGTGTCCTTGGGGGCAAGCACGGTCCCGGGAATGCTTTGCTCATTGTCCTCCTTGGGGCTACTGACCCAACAGTCCTCTTTGCCTCCTGCGTACTTGGAGGGGCTATGTTTGAATTAACCCCACAACACCTGAAACTAATATAATGTTACATGCCAATTATAACCTCAATAAAGGTCAATAAGTCTTTCCCCAAATCATTCAGTTGCTATCGGATAGTCAGAATTTACACAGAGCATTCCACCATAACCTCTTGCAAAATAATACAGGATTACGTTTATACAAGATTCAGCCTATCTTTTGAGTACTCCCTTTTTAGAGGAAATCTCTCCCTTGCAATCGTTTCTGGTACTGCAGTAAAACATTTTAATGGCCACTGACACTTCATATTGTAAAACAGAGCAAGGAGGGCAACATATATTACGGTAAATTGGAAAAATTAGGCTGAACTCTTGACATTAAAAAGATGTTCTGGAAATGGCTGGGTACTTCCTACTGAACCAATCTTCCCACAAATAACCACTATACACTCTGGATGAAATATAAAAACAACTACCTGAAGATACTAAAGAACAAACAAAAGCAGGAAGATACTGACAGGGTCTTGACACAAGGAAAAAGGGAAGACAGCTGGGCGAGTTTCCAATTTATATGGTTTTTAAACCGAGGGGAGGTCCCAGTCTATATCATGTGGCTAAATCCGGAATTTAAAAAAATATAATTTTCAAGTTTGGCTGAATTAAAGAACAAGAGAACTGAGATTGGGAAGAACTAGAAGCTGGAAAATGAGGATGAAAATCTCAAATAAGAGAGAGCCAGAGAACCAAATTCTGTGTATAAACGCGGCCCAGAAATCTTTATCAACCACTGAATTACACTGGAGTGAAACAGGGAAGACAGACTTTGCACTTGGGGGTTCAAGTTAATTCCCTGCCAGATCAAAACATCAATGCTTTTTGTAGTAAAACAGGAGAATCCACAATCTATATATTGTCTCACTGAAAATAGCCTGGACACATTCCAAAATTATTTGACATACAAAAAAAAAAAAAACTAGAAAAGCTTTAAACTTTAAAGTATGTTGCTATCTATGGTCATGCCACCCTGAACAAGCCCGATCCTGTCTGATCTCAGAAGCTTAAGCAGGGTCAGGCCTGGTTAGTACTTGGATGGGAGACCACCTAGGAAGACCAAGTGCTGTAGGCGTAAAAATTAAAAAATAAGGGATTGTAAACTGACAAAGTCCTTGCAATCTGTGAGGTTAACTAAGGGTTGCCTCATCTAAAAAAAAAAAATTAAAAAAATAAAAAATAAATAAAGTATGTTGCTTACTTAAAAAAAAAAAACACACACACCATCAGCAGATACTATCTTTGAGATGATCCAGAGGTTAAAGTTCATAGACAAAGATTTTAAATCAACTGTTATGACACAATCTAGGACATAAAAGAAAATATGCTCATAATTAATGCAAAGTGAGAGAATCTAGGCAAAGAAATTGAAACTATTTTTTAAAAGAATGAAATGGAAATTCTATGACTGAAAAGGATCATACTTGAAATTAAATGTTCACTGGATGAGCTTAGGAGCAGGTTAAGATGTCAGAATAAAAAAGATAAAAATAGAAATTATCCAATGTGAAAAAACAGAAAAGAAATATTTTTAAAAGTCAACAGAACCTCAGGGAACTATGAGGTCCCCAGAAAAGAAATATTTTTAAAAGTCAACAGAACCTCAGGGAACTATGAGGTCCCCAGTTGAAAGAAGGATTTAGAAAGTCATCAATACCAGTGGTCATACATAATTGTTCCAAGATCATCTGTTAGCTAAATGTCTCAAAGATGGAATTATCCCTCATTCACTTGTGGACAAAAACTCTGAATGACCTTATTAAATATAAAGCATACAACCCCAAAATTTCCAGTAGTACTAAGAAATCTGGTCATAATGGCAAGATAAGCTTGATAATGCAGACCATGTGAAAGTAAAGAATATATTATTTCTTGGAAATACACAAAGCTTCAAGAACTAAAAGCCCTCTGAAAGATATGGACTAAAAAGTCTCATTGATGTAGAAGAAAAACTGAGTTATAAAAAAACGACTCAGCCTTTTATAGAGGCTTGCCAATAGACGCTGCGTCCTAAGCAAGAATCATTTGCTTGACAACCAGATTCTGCAACCTCAGCTAGTCTGAGGAAGTATTATTTTTCTGTGAGGTCTTGTAAAACTACCCTGAAACTTTAAGAAGACAATCCCAGAAAAAGAAATCAATCGAACTATGGCATTGCCACATCAGTAACTGGAATGAGTAAGCATAATCGTTCTTGAAAATACTGCTACACTTCTGTGCATTTTCTTCTACTTTTTAAGGTATTTGAAGCATTAGATAAATGAGATTTTTAATGTTATTTAATGTTTAAAAGAGTTTGGTTAAATAAATTTGCAATCGATGCTTAAGCATTAGAGTAATTTAATTTGTTGAATGTGTAAGTTTTGATTTATTCATCATAAGTAGTATGTAAATACTTAGAGGAATATTAATCATTTACATTTAATGTTTGAAGGAATGTTAATCATTTTTTAAAATTATAACATTTACAAAATTAACATTAAATAAAATATAAGGTCCCTCTCAATATCTTTATTCTGTTTCTCACTGTCTCTCTCACTCTCTGTCTCTGAGAGGAGACCTCACTCTATCTGTGGAGTGTTACCCCTTTTCTAACAAACTTTCCTTTTGACTCGAAAAAAATAAAATAAAATAAAATAAAACATAAATAGTTGCTAGTGTTATTCACTGTTCGAGGTACTTTTGTTCATGGAGAAGAATTCAGTCAACCAGTTTTCATAAAGTTCTATAGCAAATGTGGACAAAACCTAAAAGAAAATGGATATTTTATGCACATTTCTACATCATCGTATACTACTCAAATTCCAGCTTAAGAGATTTTTAACTTTAGTGTTCTAAGTTTCATTTTCAACGGATCCAATTTAATCTTGTTTTAATGAGAAAATAATTTAATATTGTCTCAACAACTATAGTTACAGATCAAGGAAAAAGATGATTTTTGCATTCCTGGCTGAGATTCATGCCCCACCAGAAACACATTTGATGTTCGATCATTTTTCTTTTGAATGGCCATGTCTAGTTCATCTGTCAAGCTGGCAAGGGGCCCACACACAAGGTAATAACCAGATTCCAGTGAAAATAGATACCAAAACAAAAAGGCCAAAAAGACAGGTCCTGCAAACTGGCTGCAAATGTCATTTCTTCCTACACATACCTTTTTTTATGTAATTATTTTACTCTATTTATCTGTTTTTAGAATACTGTAATTAGTTCATTAGTGCCCTAGCAGCATCCAAAAGCGACTGATAAGTGAGACATTTCTTTTTAGCATCAGAAACTTAAATTTTAAGATGACTTATTTACATATATTAATTTACTGGAATCATTATTCTTTTTGGTGGTCAAAGTGCCCTCTGTAGATGCCTCCTGTGTCTTTTGGAGATGACCCTAGTAATCTTTTAAATGGTGGTAAAATATACACAGCATGAAATTTGTCATTTTAACTATTTTTTTAATTTATTTATTTTTTTTGGTGAAAGTGGTTAATGAAATCCAGTACATTTCAGTTGTACACTTTAACAGTAATGCATATATATATTTACACCGTGTGTTCCCATGGTTGGATTCCTTTCTGTCACCACGTATTTGACTCTCTCTACCCCATCTATCTCCCCCCTCCTCTCTCTCCCCATCCTCTGGTAACCACTAGTCTATAGTCCATGTCCATGAATCTATCTGTTTGTCCTGATCATTTGTTACTTTTAGGTTTATATCCCACATATAAGTGATATCATGTGATTTTCAACTTTTCTGTCTGGCTTATTTCGCTTAGCAGGATTATCTTGAGGTCCATCCATGTTGTCGCAAATGGCAGTATTTCATCTCTTCTTATGGCTGAGTAATATTCCATTGTATAAATATACCACAGCTTCTTTACCTTTCTTATTTTTAAGTGTCTTGTTCAAGGACATTAAGTATATTCACGTTGTTGTGCAACCATAACCACCATCCTTCTCAGTTTAATTTTAGATATTTGGGACCAAAAGGGATCTGAAAATCAAAACAACCAATAACTGTATAGACCTCAAAAGCAGACTGTTAGAAAATAATAATAATCAGCAGGATGTAATGTTAGCCTTTCTCAGATCCCGGTCACTTGTTTCGTCCCCAATGTGCGACTGAACCCTAGTAGCTTCCACATGAAATTTTCTCACTCAAAATCTAATCAGTGCTTCCCCTACCAAGGAATCAAAGTAATTAAGCAAAAATATGTATCATTTTTGCCTAACAAATTGGTAAAATCTAAAGATTACTTATAGCTGGCGTTGGTAATGAGCAGCATACTTTCATGTCATGATGGTATTAGTACAAAGAAGATCAGCTTCTGGAAGAGGAAATCTGGCAATACGTAATCAGGTTTTTAATATGCATGCCCTTTTATCCAGCAATCTGACTTCTGTGAATTTATCTTAAGGAAATACCTAGAAAGCATACAAAGTTATATGTATAAGTATGTTCATTATGATGTTATTTGTAATAGTGAAAAAATGGAAAGCATGTTTTCTCAATTCTCAATAGAAACTTCATTAAATAAATTACAGTACAGCCATGAAATGGAATGTGTCCATGCAGATTTAAAAATAATCATGAAGAATCAATATTAACTATAAAGAAAAATGTCCACATGTTACATTTAATAAAAAAGATTACAAAACAGCATGTATAACACGATCACATTTTTTATGTATGCAAGAAAAAATATAGCAAGGTGCACATCAAAATGTTAATAAGATTTCTCTCTGGGTGGTGGCAATTTTCATTTTTATTTTAGATCTTTTTTGCATTGTCTGGGTTTATTTTTATTAATATGTTATTTTTATTATAAGGAAAAATAAAGTTATGTTTCTTTTGAGAAAGAGTCTAGGAAAGAAAAAATAAAATTAAAAAAGTTTTTAAGACTTACAAGACAAAGATACTGATGGACTTGGTTTGAGATGGTTGATACGCTGATTCGATGAGCTCTGGCCATGACATTCCTGCACTGTCAATCAGGACTCCTCTCGAAGAAGGGGGATTATTCATCATGAGCCAGACAGCCTCCCCAGTTGTTGTGTAATATGCAACTTTACCAAGTTTATCAACACGCCAAAGGCAACTCCTAGACCTCTAGGGTTTAAACCAGGTGCTCCAATCACACCTACCCATTAGAAACACTTAGAAGCTAAAAAAGAGAAACTCCTACTACGAGCACACCCGCCTTTACCAAGATCCTGCGTTCATTAGTTGCGGGGAAGGCCCAGGCCTATTGTATTGTTTAACACTCTAAGTGATTATAATATTTAACCAGGGCTGAGAAATAATGGCCTAGGCCCAGAGCAAGAAATTTTTGCTCTGGCATTAGCCTCTGTATAATCCAGAAGAGAGGTTTTCAAAAATGAGGAACAAGTTAGAAATGCAAATTTCTTGGCTTCGATCCAGACGTTCTTATTTAGTAGATTTGGGGTGGGGCCCAGGAATCTGAATTTTTAACAAGCACATCCCAGGTAATTCTGACAAAAGTGACAGAAGACCTATTGGGTTTAAAAAAAAAAAAAAAACTTTTTAACGAAAGATTGCAAGTGAAAGGTTTGGCATGCCTCAAGCTAGTCTCAAAAAAGGACAAAGCCATCAGACGTATTTGTACCGAGAAAGCTAATACTGAAGAGCATTTAGACTTCAAGAAGCTACTCTAACACTGGCCATAGAATGACATAGGAGGGAAGTTCAGTTTATTTATTAAGCAAGTGCATAATTTAAGTCTACTAGAGCCAGCTGTCCCCAGACTACAGCAAATTCCTACTTAACGTCGTGGATAGATTCTTGGAAACTGTGGCTTTAAGCAAAACAAAGTACAACAAAACCAACTTTACCGTAGGCTGACTAATATAAACAAGAGTTAAGTTACTGTGGCATATTTCTGGTCACAAGAACAAACTTCTAAATCAAGACTCAAAATACCTTTACTATTAAACAATGGAATAAATGTGAGCTATACATGCATTTAAGAAAGATGAATAAAAACAAGCAAGAGAGTGATTTCCCAGGCTGCTTATTCCAGTTCAGGGGAGTGGGTGGCAGGAGCCTGCCTCTCCAGGCAGCTCAGGGCACCAGGCGAGACCCTCCTCAGATAGGACACCCTTCCATCGCAGGGCCCCTCACACCCACACTCACCCACACTGGGACAATGTAGCCACACCCGTTCACCTCACGTCCAGTCACCTCACATGCACATCTTTAGGACGTGGGAGGAAGCTGGAGTCCCTGGAGAAAACCCCACAGACACGGGAGAATGCGTACATTCTGCATAGACAGTGGCCACACCGTGAACAGATTTTTTTTCTCATCAATGTTGTAACCAAACACGGTGAATAAATCACGTCACTGGGAGACCTGCGGGACCAGTGCAAGAGGAAAGGGGTCGTACTCACCAGAGCGCTACACTCTGGATGCAGAAACTGGCTTCCCTCTCACAAATGCTCAAAAGAGAGTGGCCTCCGGCTCTTCAGACTCTCCCCCTTCATCTTCAGATGTCTAAGAAGCTAAAAGAGAAAGCAACACTCCTATGGTCTGAAAGGAAAATCAAAACGATGCTATGAAATAGATGAGTTAAGTTAGAAACTCATTTCTTGGGAAACTTTCAGATTTTCTCAATGCTCTCTGAATCCTCTTAGGAAAAAAATTTTTAAGAGAAAATTATGGGACATTGCGTCACCGATATACTGCATTCCACCAAACTCCTGTTAGGACCCATCGAGAGCACTCGAGAAGGAATGAAGGAAGACGTGGTGAAAGAAGTAAGGAGTCTACAAAGTATGCAGCAAATCCGGAGGATTTAGGATTGATGAAAACAACAGACTGTACATATTTACATTTATTTACCAGTAAATGGAACGGCAGGCCACAACGGAGGAGCAACAGTTCCCTTTTCTTACCTCACCCTCAAGTATAAATGATCACAGAGCCAAAGCGTTGAGATGGCAGAAAGTGAAGACCTAACAAAAATAGGACAGGAAGCCAAGTAGCTCTGACACTTAAAGGAATTCTGGGCTTCTGAGCTCAGGGCTTAGAGAAGATCATCCTCTTCAGCCAACTGCCTTTTGCTCAAGAGGCACCTCTGACGTGGCCAGCCAGAGGGTGGACGAGGGCCAGGGGAGAGGAAGCCGGAGGGAGCTGCTCAGAACTAGTACTTATATCTCTTTCAGATGTGTCCGCCCGTATTCCCAGAATGGCAAAAGATTAAAACTTAGCAGATGTTCTGTGGGAGAATCTAAATTATGCATTTGTCTGGACTCCCCTTGCACTGTCTCTTTCTGAAAGCTAAGCATAGATTCAGGAAGAACTTGCTGGATTTAAAGGATGGGCATTTAAAAATGATTTATTTGAATCACATGAGCTGAAAATGTGTGCATTGTTCAAGTACTGGCCGAAGCAAAAGAAGCCAAGGCAAATATAAGGATTAGGTTTTCCTTGCTTACATATTTTTCCCTGCTTAATTATCCCCAACATTTTGAAATGAAGATTAAAAAGAAAAATAAAGATTTTTGCCTCATTCTTTCTCACCAGGACACTCTCATCCCATCGTTTGTTTCTGAGAAAAGATAGCATTCTGCAGAGGCAACGAAAGAGACTTTAGAGCATCAATCAACTTCCAGAAAAGGGCATCATATGGTTCTTTTACGGATCTTCCTAATGTTTGCTGATGTAACTCAGTCCCTTCCTTAGGGAAAGACTTCACCACAAGTGCTATAAACTTTTTCCACATTAGGGCAGAGCAGGGCTTAAGATAAAAGTCAGTCCTCTGTGGCATGCTAGTGCTCCTATCTCTGATAGAATGAAGAGCGAGGGGAATGTGGTTATGTTTACTTCATGTGTGTGTCCTTCCTATCTGCTCACTGCCACAAACATTTTGTCCCCACCATAGTGCAGCTCTGCAGGAAAAAATTTGGCGGAATCAGCTGCAACTCCAGAGCTGGCTCGTTTGCATTCCTCACAAAGCAAGATACTCAAGCATCAAATTTAAAATCCAAAAATAATAGAAATCCTCAGTGCAATACCACAAACTGTGTTGGGCCTTTTCCTGGTGTCCTCTATGCAGTAGGGAAGTCACGGTCAGCCCATCTGGGCTGATAGTGAAGGAATGTGTCCTTGTGGCTAGATATCTAACAGGTGTATCTCTCAGTCCTGGGCTCAAATACCAACTCTGCCACTTCCAGGGTGTGACCTTGGGGACATCGCTTATCCAATGTCAACCTCAGGTCTCTCATCTGTAAAAGAGGATTATGAACAGATCACAGCAATTTCAATGTGAGGATTAAATAAGGTCACATGTGTTAAGCTGTTGTCATGGTGCCTAGAACAATAAAACCGCTCAATAAATCATAGTTTTCAGTGCATTATTACTGTTAGTTTATCGTTAGCATTATCACTAGCCAGAGAATGGCATTTTCTAGAAAGAGTTTCCACCCAAAGAAGCATAGGGGGTGTTATCTCTATCCCATCTAGGTCCCAACAAGAAACACATGACACACTCAAATGGGGGTTGAAAAGAGACTAGTGAAAGGGACCCTGGGTTAGAAATGGAAATGCTTAAATATAAAGAAGCTGGTAGAAAATGGAAAAGTGAGGAACTCTGAGATCTTCATGAAGTAAAAATAGGAATTAGGAGACTGTCTGTATGATGGATGACAAGAACGTGTGATCGGGGTATGAAAGAGCAAAATATAAGAAGAAAAGGTAAAGATGTTCCAAGTTACGGCAAGGACAATTGTGATCACTGGAGCAGTTGCCTGGTGGAAAGGCGAAACTGAAGGTCATCAAAGTTAAAGAGGTGTCAGCTAAGATAGAGTCTGCAAACTGCTCCAAGTGCTGAGATGCCACAGCGAACTCACGTGGTGCCATACTCAAGGCAGGTACAGAGACGCTGGACATCTTTCAGACACCATGCGCATGACTAGCTTAAAAGTTTGCAGTTTCGACATTAGATCACACTATTTACCTTTAATGGCATTATATCTTTGCAATTATTGAGACAGAAAGTAAACACCATGCAAAAACCAGTCTGAACAGGAAATGAAGGCAGCAGTATCCAGTCTGAGTCCAAGGTCTGAGATGTTGTGTGTCACCCAACGGGACCACACAGTCCATTTGTAAGTAATTATTATTTAAGAATAAAACTAAAATAATTTTTCTCTTGGTTTATGTGTAGTATTTTTTTGAATGGCTAAGTTGTTCAGGTACAAATATATATTAAGTTGTTTAAATCTAACTATTTGATGAATGAAATCGTTAGGTATTTCTTTCGGCCTAGCTGCACCATAAAAAATTTATCGAGAAGGTAAGGATGCCATGACCTGAGAAAGTTTGGGAACCTCAGTGCTAACACGGTTTAAGTTCAACAAAAATGAATGGTGTTATTTGGATACTCAATGCAAAGAAGCTGGACCTGTACCTTCCCTCATATGCAAAAATTAACTCAAAACGCATTAAAGACCTGAAACTATAAAACCTTTAGAAGAAAACACAGGGGAAAATTCCATTTGGACGTTGGATTTGGCAATGATTTCTTGGATATAACACCAAAAGCACAGGCAACAAATGAAAAAATAAGATAAACTGAATGTCTTCAAAATTAAAAACTACTATGCATTAAAGGACACTATCAAGAGAGTGAAAATGCCTTTCACTCTCCACAGAAAGGAATAAAATATTTGCAAATCATATATCTGATAGAGGATCAATATCTGAAATATATAAAGAACTCCTAACACTTAAAAACAAAAAAATAAACAATGTAATTCAAAAATGGACAAAGGACTTGCCAGCCATTTTTCCAAAGAAGATATGAAAATGGCCAATAAGCACATGAAAAGATGTTTATCATCAGTCATTAGGGAAATGTAAATCAAAACCACAATGAGACACCGCTTTACACCCATTAGGATGACTACTATCAAAAAAACAATTATTGGCAAAGATATGGAGAAATTAGAACCCCTGTGGATTGCTGATGGGAAAGTAAAATGGTATAGGCATGATGGAAAAAAATTATAGTGGTTCCCCAAAAAATTAAACCTAGAATTGTCATATGATCCAGCAACTTCAGTTCCAGGTATATACCCAAAAGAAGTGAAAGGAGGGACTGATACATAGATATTTGCACATCAATGCTCATAGCAGCATTATTCACAATAACCAAAAAATGGAAACCACCCAAATGTTCGTAGACAGATAACTGGATAAACAAAACATGGTATATACACACAATGGAATGTTATTCAGCCTTTAAAAAGAATGAAGTTCTGCTGCAACATGAATAAAACTTGAAGACATATGCTAAATGAAGTAAGCCAGACACGAAAAGACAAATATTGCATTTTACTTTTAAGCAGCACCTACAATAGTCAAACCCATAGAGACACAAGGTAAAACAGCGGTCCTCACGGACTGAGGGGAGGGGGAATAATGGGAAGTTATCATTTAATGAGTACAGAGTTTCAGTTGGGGATGATCAAAAAGTTTTAGAGATTGATGGTGGTGATGGTTGCATAAAAATATGAATATGCTCAATGACACTGAATTGTACATGCAAGAAAGATTAAAATGCGATGTTTTATGTAATGTATATTTTGCCATGATTTTTTTAAAAAACTTTCAAAAAACTGTAGGATACATTTGACAACTATCATATACTAAGTAATATAAGCATCAATGGCTACTAATATTAGTGAGTAAAAGTTTAATGAAGAACAGGAATATCAAAGTACCTCCCTATAAGATACTTATTAATTATAGAAGGAAAACAGTGACTGTAGAGTGGAGAAACCAGGCAGACATCACCTTAACCGAGTGATCAAGCTGACCTCACCGGTATTCAGACAAGCAGACCCTCCATGCCTCCTGATAGGTGCACTGAAAAGAACACAGCAGCATTTCATTTCAGCAGTACTCCTGCCAAAAGAGTCTAAATTTAATTATGAAAAATATCGCAATTCAAAAATATTCCCAATTCAGCTGGCTCTCGACAAGGAACATCCCTTCTTTCACTATGAGGTCGGGCAGCTTCAGGTTTATGTGACTTACCATCCATCATTTGTTTCCGTTTCTGTATACTTTTCACCCTGCCATTCTTAGCCTGTCAGTTTAGCTCCCCTGTGGTTGCAAGGCAGTGGCTGTGGGTCCTATGTTACGTTCCAGATGTAACGATGGGCAAAGGAGACAAGAAGCTATTTCTTCTGATATTTATCACTTTTAAGCAGTAAGAAAATGTTTTCCAGGAGGCCTCAATACTTACCCTCCCAGGTCTTTGGCTCAAAATGAGTCGATGCCAACCCCTAAACAAATCTTCGGCAAGGGGAAGGAGATAGTCTACTATCCAGCAGCTCTCTGGGTGCCGTGTGGGGAAGGGAGGTCGCCCAAACCAAAAGTATGACTCTTAGGCAAGGAAGAAACAGGAATGGCTGTTTCAGGATGCACAGTGGACCTACAGGGCCAAGGCCAGCTGCAACTTGCAATGTTAAATGATTCATTCAAAGGACATTGTAGGGGATCCACAATGGGTGGGGATTTGCAGGAGGAGATTGTAAATTGCATCTGGAGGTCAGTAGACAGCAGCAGCAAAGATACGTGAATGAGGCTATAATCATAAGATAAGAAAGAACCTGAAAAGAGGCTTTTATTTTTGTTTGGTTTAAATGGGCAAATAATGGCCTCAAAGTGGTAACAGGCATGGCAATGTGAAGTGCATAAAGAATTTTATAACCCATCTTTTTCATAAAGACTTACATCTTCAATGTTAGTGAGTAGGAAAGGGAGAAGAGAGAATACATGCTCTAATGATGTGATGGGTGGATGAGGGAGATAAAGTTTTTCCGGGAGAAAATGAATGGAATATGTCTTTTGTGTAGTATTATCATTTTTTGTTAACACTCTCTGGGATTCACATTGTCCCTGTTTAGCCCATTAGAGTGCTTTATCTCCTTGAGGCTCAAGAAACTTAATCAATACCGTGCTTATCTCAATTTAAGGCCAATTATTCTTTTTCAGTCTTAAACACACATGAAATACAACTGTTCATTTCCAAAGGTTATTCCACACAAATTTCACAAAATCTATTTAATTGTATCCTGGAACACTTAAAAGATACCTCTTTATAGCATCTTATAATGGCAGTACCAATCAATAAAAATGAACAATTCCTAGATTCGATTTGCAGAAAACTCAATACAATACATTTTCCAGTGAGGGTCTCTTTGTTATGCCTGGGTTATTCAAGGTTCAGTATAGTCCTGAGCATTGATCTTTAGGGAAATCAAGTTCTTTTGATTTATCAATAAAGAAAAACTTTTTGGAACGGATTCTAATGTCCTACCTAGTAGAAAGTGTTGCTTAGAATTTACATACATTGGTGCATTTTTACAAATCAATTAAATTGCTTTTTTATATGAACTCAAATGTTTTTTATCACAAGAAGATGTTTTAATCTTTTCATACACTTTAATTTGTTTGCTCATTTATTCAATAGCCATTAATAACATGGCGAGTATCCAGAAAGGAACCGAAGACACAACAGTCAGTGATATAAACCAATGCTGATTAATAATATTAACAATATGTAACATGTATCCAGCATATACACCAGCACTGTGCCAAATGAGTTACATTTGTTTTTGTTTTTTCGTTTTTTGTTGTTTGTTTGTTTTGTTTGGCTTAAGTGATGCAAGTTACCCAACTATTATAGCTAAGAAGTGGAAGAGGCGACATTCAAACTCAGTTTGGCTGTCTCTGAAACCCAAGTTCTCAACCACAGTGCTATGACGCTTCTGGCAGAAAATGTGTGTTAAGGAATTACTCGTGTGACAAATGACATAGAAAGGAAACCTAAGGCACCCACCCAACCTTGCTGGGGATGGACAAGACCAAAATGACCATGACATTTCAGTGAAACAAGAGTTAGCCAACAGAAGCTGAAGGGGTAGAGGTGATGATGCAGCTAAGCGGAGGAAAAGAAGAGGCAAGGTGCAGAGAAACGAAAAGAAAAATAAATAAAACCTGTGTGGCTAAAAGCGAGTGGTGGGAGGAGGGAGCAAGGGGCGTGTTGTAAGACGCAGGCCGATTTGTGAAACTTGTTACTAACACAGCACTTTATCTAAACGCAAGGACACATAATCCTACCATCTAAACACGGGTTTCCTATATTCTATTTTATTGCATATTTTCCTTTAGTTTTACCTGAACACATTCAATTTTTTAAATTATAAATTGAATATGGGGAAATTGGTTTTCTTCCATTTTTAACATATTAAAGAGAGACACATCTTGGGTTACTGGACTGTTTCTTTTAATAAAATATCCTTTATTGGATGTTTTCCACTTCTTCGTTAAGGTTCATTGTGAAGTTATGTCCCGACTGATTTTGCAAAAGCATTTGAATAAGAAGGGGATTCTAGCATTCCAGCTACTTGAAAGGCATAGACCTGTCACGAGTGGATACATTCCACTCTATAAACCACACTGTGACAACTGGTTAGCAGGTTGGGGCCCAGCTCCTGTCAGTGAATCCTAGAACAGTCCAATCCATCTTTGCTGTCCATAGCCAATGCTTCCATTTTCAAGAGGTAAGTCCTTGAAGGCATTTGCTTCTAGTAGACAGCTGTTAAATCAAAACTAAAAATAGAATACAGATATAGAAGCAAACTTTTACATCAATGAAAACAAAAACCTCCTGGAGAACACTCGCAGTTTCTTCATCGGCACATGCAGCCCCCCAGATACCTTAACTTTGAGGAAAGAATGATGGTTCTTGCATTTACGAAAGCAGACGCATGCACTGAAGAAAGCACTTCTGCAGAATTTCAGCCTTTTTCTTCAGTTTTCTTGTGTTTGCTAAGGCTTAACTTTTTTAAACTCGTGAAAAAGCTCGCCCCTCATTAACCTAAAATATTAGCGGGAAGGTGGGGACCACACGTGAACCATGATGTCTTCACATTATATTGACACCATTCCTCTCTTTGCCAGTTGCACACGAGCTGATAACCATTGAGGAATCACACGTGTTGGTGGAACAGGCTGTGCCTGCTTTATAAGATTGTTGTGAGGATTCAACAGGTGTTGGCTGTTATTATTAAATCTGGATTCTCACTTATTTATAATATTTAAAATGAAAGCTTGTCAAGTCACACTTGGAGATTCCCCTGGCCTTGGAAAGGGGCCTGGCACTACAAGAGATGGGATAGCTGCCGAGTAAAGTGATACTCACTGAACTGCAGACAGACAGTTATGAATGAGTATCATTAGAGGAGCCTGACATGCCTGTGGAGCGAGCCGAGCTGTAGGGACCAGCGAGGAAGAGCCTTCTGCTATGATGGGGCTTGTCATGTCTCATTAATTAGTTATAGATTATATGCCTAGTCATTTTTAATGTATCTGCTTAATCTCTGTCCAAGAGATATCACTTTTAGATGATTTTTCTCCTCTTGACTAACAACACAGATTTCCATGCAGACCAAAAACACAGAACTGTCACTAATTAATTAATGCTTAGTTCACTGGGAAGGTGGATGTCTACTTCAGAAATGCACTTGTCCTCTTTGGCATTTTGGCAAAGTTCTTATAGTTCAAAATTTTTAAATAGTTATGCATCATCATATAGTTAATACTTACCCTTTGAAGTCTGGATGATATTTTCTGTTCTTGGGTCCTCAGCGGAATACTGGATCCTATTATCACTCCCCAGTTAAGGGAGACGTAAAGAATGTTCATGTGTCTCAGGTCTGGCAAACTAACTCAGTTCTTGGAGTTTATCTGCAAGCCTCTTCTGTAGAAATGAGCTATTCTAACACAGTTGACTGTCCGATGAGTTCTTGAGTGTCCACCAGTAAAAAAAATGGTTTAACAAAAAAGGGTACATATGCTGTGGAATATTATGCATCTCTTAGAAAGGATGAGTTAGATCTGTATCTATTCATTGGGAGGGGTGTTCAGATATGATTTTTGTGTTCTTAAATCAGGTTTCAAGATACTGTTTATAATCAGATCCTATGTTGGCATAAATAAAATACACACACACACATGCACACAGACAGCATTCCCATCTACACACACATACATTTGAATGACTTTATACACACATGAGGAAAGAGGGGAAGGTGTTCATTGCACACCAGGCAGCTGACAAGACAAACCTCAGAGGCTCATGAAAATATAAGGGGATGTGAGGGAGAAAATCCATTTTTTTCTCTTTGAATGAATTCGCTCATTACAAAGAAAGTGCTTTAATTTTGTGTTTTAGAAATCTACTAAATAGAATTTAAAAAGGAAAAATTGTTCTAACCAAAAACTAAAAACCCTTCCCTAGAGAATTCTATTTTCCCATTACACCTCCATTACAAAATTTTAAAAACTTCTCAGGAAGGAGGGGGTGCAATCTAAACCATCCAATGCTGTGCATCTGTTTCTTGATTCTTACAAATCTGCTCACTAGATTCTTACAAATCTGCTCACTGGCCTCCTGCTGAGGGCTCCCAGCTTCTAGGACGGCACCTTCCTGTCCAAATCCTGCTTCTTACCTCATTTTCCCCTGGGATCTATTGACAGCAGCTTCCTCATTCACCCCATAGCTCTCAGTGGCCTCATGGTAACTGACTTTATCCCCAAACCTCTGGGTCCTGAATTAAGAACTAGACTTGATCTCTCCCCTTTATTCGGAATTGCACAAGATCACGTGCCTTAGTTTATCCGTCTTCCCCCAGAGCAAGTAAAAGCTCTCATTTCTGGAATTTCCTTCCTCAAAGTTTCCAAATTGTGGGCCCCTCCTCCTTAAGTCTGAGTTTGCCAAGAGAAGTGGACCAAGGATGCAAGTCCACTGTCAACGATATGCATTTCCATCTTGTGATTTCATCAAGGTGGGGTGGCAAAGGGTGCTTTCTGCATCCCGGTGTCCCTTCTTCTTCTGCAGAAATAGGAACCTCAGTTTGTAGCTGAGCACATTGCCACCAGCCTCTCTTGCAACTAAATGTAGTTGTATGAGTACATATTGGCCACCGATATATAAGCTAAAGCAGTATGTGAAACATTCCAGGCAGTCTTCCAAGGGGTTGGGGAGAGCCGTCTTCTGCCCACCGCCCTTCCTGTGGCCTGGACTGCAGTATGTGGCTAGACCTTGAACCACATCATGGACCATGATCTGATTCACACAGCAGCTGGAAATAAGGTTTGAAGAATCCAGAGCATGGATTTCTGTTAAGTGAAAGAAAGATTAACTTTTCTGACACATGTAGCCAAATGTTCAATTCATATATGGAGGTTTTAAATTTTGTAGTGATTTGTTGCTTATTTTTTGGAAGCTTAGAACTCGAGTCATTTTAATTTTGTAAAAATGAATCTATTTTCAATGAGGAATGCCTATAAATTCTGTTGTTGAGAAAAGTTACCTGATTTCCCTAAAGACCTATTATTCTGCATTCAATACTTCAGGTAGTCTTATAAAGTAAATCAGGAAATGCAAGAATGATAAAATCATTAACAGAATGCAGAATTATTGTACAAATGACAAGAAATGATTTGAGATGATTAATGTATAGACACCTTTTGGTTAGCCCGCGTGGGTTTCCAAAACTGCTTTAGTTTCACAAAAGAAATGCAATGAGGTTGGGAAAAGCCCAAGTCTTCTTGGACTCTGAGCTAGCCTGTCCTTATCCAGCCAGTTAATACTCATCTATATTATTCTTGATCTACTTAATATTACTAAATCTCATCTTTCTCCTTGCTCAGACCTTTGTACCAGAAGTGTAGCTTTATATATCACTACTACCCAGATGTATAAATTTATACCATCAAAACTATATACTCTGGAAGACAGGATTTGTTTGGAAGTGAGAGACAAACTCCTTACCTCTTCCCTGGAATTCCAGAACAGGATAGAAACCTTAGACCAGTCACATTCAGTAGTCCTGGTCAGAGTAAGTCCAGTGAGAGTTGTTGGCTTAAAATCCATATCTTGCTTTTAGCCCAGATCCTCTAGAAAGCAGAGCCAGAGACAAGAATTAAGATGTTAATACTTTATTTGGGAAATGCAAGCCCAGGGCAGCGAGGGTGAAGTAGAAAGAGAGGTGAGGCCAGTAGAACCGTGATGCAGTGTGAGGCGCCGTGTTAGCCTCGCTGATGAGCTACTGCTTTACATCCAGCGACAGGGAAAAACAGTTGCTCAGCATATGTTTATTCATCACACATGATTTCCCAGAAGGGTTACAAAGAGGCACTGCATCTCAGAGTAGCCCAGAGCAGAGAGAAAGGAGGGAATGCATGTGCCCAGCTTCCATTTATCTCTCGGGTCCTCCTTGCCAGTATTCGCCTCAAGAAAAGCAAACTCTCTCACACACCCAGGTAGCATCATCCAACCAACTGTCAACCACTCAAAAAGGCAAGTACCGCACTCTTCTGGGTCAGTTTTTAACAAAGTCCAAAGGTGAAAGGGCAACATGGTGTAGGCAGCATGCCAACAAAGAGGGATAAAGAGAGTCGAGGGCGTTCCCGGGGGAGGGAAAGGTTTCTATCCTGTCATAGAGCCACATGCCAACTGGGTATGCTTAGAATACCTGTACCATTGGAGAGTTGTTTTGTTTTGTTTTTAATTTTGTTTTTAAAAATTATAACGGAGTTCCGGTCAAGATAATGTTGTGAGGTCAAGCTTTCGTCCTCAGTTCCAAACCAAGCGGTGACAGAAGTTAAAAATATTAAGCCAAATTCATCCTCTATGAGCCTAGACGTAAAAGAATAACACTCGATAGTCCGTACTGGAAAAAAAATTTAAAAGACTAAAGAAACTATGTAGCATATGTAGTAAATATTTGTAATTTTTGTTTTGTTTTGGCTATCCAGAAGCTAAACACACTATTTTGGAGAAAGCCAAAGTCGTGGAAATAGGGTACTCCCAATAGAATGGCTAATGTGAAGGGACGGCTGTAATTTCTTCCCAACTCCCTCACAGCTAAGGTAAGGCCACATGTCCTGACTCAGCCAATTGGACTTTCAATCTTCAGAGAGACAGGGTGATGAGGCAGAGATTATTCCTGACAAGGATGGTAGAGCCAAGAGTCTTGAGACACAGAGCAGGAGCCCAGGGACAACAATGTCATAAGTAAGTCCCCTTGGTGACTGCAAATTTTCCAAGCCCAGGAGTCTAACCTTTCCATTGGTTATCCAATATTCCCACATAAATCTTCTGCTTAAGTTAACTAGGATTAGTTTACATTGTTTGCAACCAAGAACGCTGAGTGGTTCAGTGTACTCAAGCAAAAAAACAAAAGTGAACCCAGAAGGAAGTACAGGATTCAAGAAACAGTTATAAGGAAAATGACATGTTGCCTAGAACGACCCCTGGTTTCCTATACATCCTCAACTCCAACAGTAAACAGCAGAGAGGAGCTGTGTGCATTGACTAAATGTATTTCTTTGTCACATGGAGTCAAAAGTGGAGCCCACACACTAGGATATGATCACGCAGAAAAGACAAAGGAGAGGGCAATGTGAAGACGGAAGTAGAGAGATTGGAGTCATGTGGAGCCACAAGCCAAGGACACTGGAAACCACCAGCTAGAAGAGTCAAGGGCCAGCTTCTTCCCTTGTGTGGCTTTGCCAACACCTTGATTTTGGACTTCTGATCTTCAGAACTGAGAGAGAATAAATACCTGTTGTTTTAAGCCACCAAGTTTGTGGTAATTCATTATGGCAGCCCTAAGAAGCTAATAGACCCAGAAAACCCTAGGTATTTACCCAACTGAAATAAAAACCTATGTTCACCTGAAACTCTTACAAAAAAATTTACAAGTAGTTTCATTCATAATATCCAGAAACTGGAAAAATCCCAAATGTCCCTCCACTGGGAAGTGGTTAAACACACTGTAGCACATCCATACAATGGAATAATGCTCAGCAAGAAGAAGAAATGAACCATACCTGTGATGACATGGACGAATCTCAAATGTATATAAGTGCAAAAAGCTAGACTCAAAATGCTTTGTAAGGTATGATTTTGCTGAAGTGACATTCTGCAAAAGGCAGATTTTTAGGGATGGAGAGGAGAACAGTAGTTACAAGGAACTGGAATTGGAGGAGGGTTGACTACAAATGTGACACATAGAGGAAATTTGGGGATAGATGATGCAATAGTTCTATATCTGGACTCTGATAGTAAATACAGCGATGCATTCAAAAGCCGTGGAACTGTACATCAAAAAGAGTGAATTATATTGTATGTAAATTTAAAATTAAATTTTAAATTAAAAAAAAGCACTTTGATATATCATCATTCTGGAACTGGGCACCAGGGTACAAAGTAATGAGGAATGTCATTCAAACACTCATCAAGGTAAACCTTGTTTCACCTCAGAAAGATCACTGAGGATGAGGATACATTATTTTCATTTTCATTTAATGCCATCAATCAAAAATATTTATTAAAGGATAAAGTTTGTATGAGATATGCTAATAGTGGACAAAAGTTGCTTAAAAGAAATAGTTCTTGCTCTTAAGGCACTAAAACCCTAAATAAAATGAATATGGAACAGAACAGAATTTTGACAAATTGAAGGAAATGTGACATCAAAATTTGCTCCTGATTTATTTTTCCCTTCCTCTGTCATATAATAACTATTGTTTCTTTTTCTTTTCTTTTTAACGAAATGGTGCATTTTGCAGTACTAAGAAACAAAGAGCTCAAAAGCAACAGAGTAAAGAATGGAAGAGAGATTGTATAAAACAGGAAGATTCAAGTAAAGGAGGAAAAAAAAAACCTCCTTCTCAAAATGGATAGGACTCAGTACAATGTGAAAATTCTGCTGAGGATCTCGTTAACCAAGAAGAAATAAACAAACAAAATGCAGTTTATAAATCCTGACTTGCCTTGAAGTTAATTATATTCTACGTTCCATAGTTAATGTAATAATACGAAGAATTGTTATTCTAACTCAATTGTGAACAATAAAAACTGGCAGGAAAGGTGAAAGCTAAGCAAAGAAATTCTGAGCATAGGCACTCTTGACTTTAGATGAAAATATTCCTGTATTGGAGATTCTCAAAAAACAAAAAAAAAAAAGTAGCTTGAAAGGAATGAGGGATCCAAAGTCTAGGTTCTCCCAATATCAGCATAAAATATAAAGAAATGCAAGGGTGTGTATCAAAACCTATGTAGTTACATAATTTGCCCTCCGGTAATCTCACATTTTAATAGATCACTTATGAAAGATAGCAGAAATGGCAAATGTCCAAGAACAAGTTCCAAAATGACAAAACACTGGCATTCTAGGCTGAAACATCCAAGGAGACAATGGTACTAAGAACAATAATTAGTCAGGGTCTTCCAAAGAACAGAACTAGTAGGAGATATATATGTATATAAAGAAATTTATTGTGAGAAATTGGTTCCTATGATTATGGTTCCTATGATTAAAGCCCATGATCTGCCATCTTCCAGCTGGAGAACCAGGAAAGCCTGTGGTGTAAGTTCCAGTTCTAGCGAAGACTGACGTTCCAGCTCCAAAACAAGCAGAAGGAGTGAATTCTTTCCTGCCCTACCTTTTGTTCTGTTCAGGCCTCCAAGGAATTGGATAAGGCCCACCCACATTGTGGATGACAAGCTAGCTTTACTCAGTCTACCCATTCAAATGTTAATCTTACCCAGAAACACTCTCCCAGACTCAACCAGAATAATGTTTAAATTAACCAATTATCTGGGCACTTTATGGCCCAGTCAAGTTGACACATAAGATTCACCATCACAGACAATGAAAGAGCCTTTTAAGCAAGAGGAGACTCATGCTTAAGGCTGGTGGCCCAGGGAAGAGCAGTGTGTGTAAGTAGAAAGTAGACACACTCTGGGACAAACAGAGGTAGCTGGGGATGGGTGGGGGAGGGTGAGTAGGGGGATTCTCCCCTCTGTTCCAGACTGGTGACATGCCCTTAGGCAAGTTCCTTAATCTCAGGAGACCTAAATTTCTGTTTCTCTACACAAATGTGACCATTTCATATACTTCGTAATAGAGGTAATAATTTCTACTTTATAGGAGTCTTAGAATTAAGTCATGTCTATAAAGGACTTAGCACATGAAAGTACCCATGAAGTGAGTACTAAACATTTAATGACAGAACATTAAACAACAAATTAAAAATCTTTAATAACAAAGCTAAATATTTAGTAGCAAGCAAAAACACTCACATTTAATTTAGATCTGTTCTTCATTGGAAAACACTTGAAAACTAGCAAAGTATTGTCAGGGTAAGTAGGTAGATACAAGCTGGAGGGAAAACGGCAATAGGGGGTTCACGAGGCCCCAAGACCAGTTTAGCAGTAAAATGTACACAATAAGATATCCAGCGGTTTCCGATGAATCCCTCGTTTACTCACTTCACAAGCCAGATTGAAAGCAAAACATCTGGAGGCATCTGACACCTACCTCGCTCCCCCACGGTCAGTTAACTGCAGATGATCATTTTACGACCTTACTCTGGCGTCGCCCAACCAGTATGGGCGAAATTAGTTAACTGAGCATGCGCCTACACCCTCAAAATCCCCACAGCGCTGGCGTGCGACTGCCCACCTACAGGCACACACTGCGCATGCTCAGCCAGGAGCAGGTGGTTCAGAGAGAGGCACAGGGAACTGACGTCATCCAAGACAAGAGGAACAGAAGGAGAACAAAGAAACCCAATTACCCATATAAACCCGACCCTCAACTTCTCAACTTCTGAGGCTACTCAATTCTCTATCCAACTGCCTGGTTGGACTACTCTCAAGAGTACTTCACTTTGCTTGCTTTATTTAATAAAATCACCTCTGCTTGCTACTCTTTGCCTTGCTACTCTTTGTCTTTCTTCTCCAAGGGTCAGACATCCACACAAATCTTTCGTGGAGGATCCAAGGACCCAGCCCTGGTTTCTTACACAATACGGACATCAAAGCGCTGGTAACAGAATGAATAAGCTTTCTTCAAAAGAATTGGTGCTTAAGATGTTTGTCAAAACATAGTCATTTCTAATTTTTTTTTATTTTTCAAGTCTCCAGGTCCAGATGAATGGGAATTTATAACTACAAATCCAAGGAATTTTGGAGAGCAATATAGGGACCAAAGATTCCATGGAGGACTTAGGTAAATGTTTTAACTTTCAAGAGGGAACGGAGGTATATTCTGAGGACACCAGACTGATAAAGAAAATATAGATATTGAAAGCTAAGTGAATTGTTTTAATGAAACAATTCTAGCTCTGTTATCAAGCAGATGGTTGGTGATCACTTAGAAAAGGAAGAGATGATCAGCCAAAACAGCATCAATTTGCTAAGAACTAGTCATGCCACACTAATCTCAATTCTTTTTTGAAGAAAGTTAATTTAATGAGAGATCTAGGAGAACTATATATTAAATGCAGGAGCCTAGGAGCAGACAATATTCATGGCTCTAGCATGTGGGTGCGCAGAAGATCCACAGATACCTGGGGCTGAAGATAAGAAATAGTAAAGGGATTCAGGACTGAGGACTCCATGATCAGAGCTAGGGTCTGAGCAGCCTGGTCAGAGCTGGAAATGGAGCACAAGCAGTGTGGTTGGTGTCTGAGATGAATATTAGCACGCATAGGGCTATGGTCTTTGGATCATGAGAGAGTAAAAGAAATATGACTGGCAAGAGGATAAATTACAAGGGATGGCTCCCAACCTCGTGGAGAGGTCTGGAGCTGGGAAGGCCTTTAGAGATGTCCTGAATTGAGACAGGGGCTAGGCCTGTGATCTGTCCCTCCATGGACCTGTCACTGGATGTGGGCTAGTGCCTGGGATGTAAGTAATGCTGCAGCCCCTTCACTAGAGGGCAATGCCAGGGGAGAGACTCTGAGCTCTGGGTTTTCAAGAGCTGGGGGGAAAGCACCTCTGTTGTGAAGGGGCATAAGTGGTGTACATAGTACTCACTACATTTGGCCTGATGCTGGTCTCTACATCATCAAGGAAGATCACTGACAGCCCACTTAAACCATGAACATGACTAAAATTGGAGACAGCAGTGGTAGTTGTGGAAAAGTCAAGGACTTTTGCAGACAGATCAGCTCTTTGCTAATAAGTTATTTAGCCTGTTTGAGCTCCCATAGAACACAGGGTGAGGATTAAAAGGCATAGCATATAAAGTACCTAGCACTAAGCCCAGCATATAGTAGGTGCTTAATAAGTGTGAGTTTTCTTCCCTTTTGAACTTTAGGAAAAGTAGAACTTGCAAGTGAAAATCAAGGGAGAGAAGTAGGAAACGAGGGCTTGAAATCAGGTTGGGTCAAATAGCACTCAGAGCCCTGATGGAAATATGAAGATTTACTAACAATTTGGATTAAGTTCAAAGGAAAATTGGCGTATCAAAACTCTGGATGAATCAAAACTTAAATGTACATCTCAACAAAGCTGTTCAGATAGGTAGATGATAGATGGACAGGTGAATGGATGGATTAATGGATAGATGGTAGGTAGGTAGATAGATAGATAGATAGATAGATAGATAGATAGATAGAAGAAAAATCAGTGTACTGGATGATAGAATCAGAGAAATTACTACAACTTGGAATGGTGTGTGAAATGAAGATTATAAATTTAACAGGGATACATATGAAGTTTTTAATATAAGTTCAACAGTACAATTGCACATACACACAAGGAGAATCGATAATAGTAGCAGATAATTACTAAGTACCAAGTGCCAAATCATGATTCAGGCCCTATACTTTGTGCATCTAGATGCTATAAAGTGCTAAACCCTTTACAGGGACGCTTTTCATTAATCCTCTCATCAAATTGGGGAGACAAGAAATTTTAGCCCTGTTTTTCATAGAGGTGAACTTTTGTTTGAGGGGTAAGTAATTCTGCCCAAGCTCACAAAACTATAAGGCAGTAGACCCAAGAAACTATCTAAAAACCTTGAAATTTAAAGCTCTTACACATGACCATCACACCACGCTACTCCAATGTCAGAGAGAAAGAGAAGTAGCATATAAAAAATTATGTTATAGCATCAATCCCCACAATAGTCAGGATATGTAAGTTGCAAGTAATAAAAAATTCAGCAACTTATATAGTTTTGAACAAGGGAGAAAGTAACTGATTCTTATCACTGGAAGTCCAGATGTAGAATGACATTGAGGGTTAACTTAACCTGATGACTCCATCTTTTTGTCCCTGCAAATCTCTCTATTTGGCCTCCGCTGATGTTGACATCTCTCCAGGCTGGGAGTGACAAACTTGCAACAGATCCAGGGCCCACATCCATGTGCAATAAATCCAGACAAAAAGAGAAAGTGTCATTTCCAAGAGCCTACTCAGAAAAATTAGAATTTTCCTGAAGTTTCAGCTCACCTCTAATTCTTCTCAAGTCAAAAATATGAAGAAATTAAGGGATTGAGATTACCTGTAGACCAATTGGGCCATCCCTAGAATTGTAAGTGAGGTCAGCATCCCCTGAGACATGCAGACTTCCTTGAGAAGGAGTTGATACTTGAATAAAACTAGGGTTTTGTAGTAAGAAGAAAGAAAGAATGGACACTGTGTAGACAATCAACAATGTCTGGTCAAAGCAATAAATTCTCATCTCATCCTCCTTGTGCAGATGACCAGTTCTTGTGAAAAAGTTCTGTGATTTTTATATTTATTATAAATTTACTATGAGCCAAATGATGGTTAATGCAATCTTGAGCTTATTAATAAGAGTACGCAGATCAAAAGAAGAAATAGTTTTGTTGTATTCAAAACAAGTTCAGTCATATTGGTACTATGGTATCAACTCCAGATGTGACATTTTAAGAGGAATATTAAACAGAGATCATAGAAGATGTGGAAGTATAGCATAGTCATAAGAGTGGATAGTTAACAGGTTTAAATCTCAGTTCTGCTAGTGTCCTCCTGTGTGAACTTCAGCAACTTCCATAAATTCTAATCTTTAGTTTCTCAACTGTAAAATGGGGCTATTAATAATACTTACCTTGCAGTTGCTAGAAAAAGTAAGACCGAATTCTGCAAATTCCTGGGAACGTAATAATTACTTGGTTATTATGGTCTCTAGACTCCAGTTTCTGCTGAATTTGTTTAGTTCAAGAATTGCCTAGAAAGCTCCATAAAGCTTGCTTGCACTGCCTTTAACCCACCTCGATATAAATCCTGGTCACGTTCTTTGATTTCCACAGAAAACGACTCCCTCATCCCCAACCCCCAAAACCTCACTTACACCAGGCCCTTTAGTGGTCTTACTAATGTTTTTGGAAGATGGACAGAATTTATTTCTATAGAACCTTAAAACTAAAATTAAATATTGGGCATTCTTGTTTTCCTTTATAGTAAAATAAATATATTATCAATACAGAAGGATAGAAAGGAAAAAGTAAAAATTTTCCTCTCGCCATTCCCATTTCCTAAAAGTAACCATTATAAATAACATTTTTTGTGTATTTTTTCCAGAAATGTTGCATAACAAACAAAACTTCTTCCAGCCCTGTGCTGAATATTTCGGCTTTTTTCACCCTCGAAGACCAAATTCCATCTGAGATCAGGCCTTCTTCGGCAAATCTAAGATCTCAACTTAGAAATGGCAGCCGATAAAGGTCCACAGATGAACTTCACTGCTAAGAGGCAAACCCCCAGATTTTGCTGAAGATGACATGGGGTGGCAGCGTGGGATAGGTAGAGGAACTCGTGTTCTCCCTAAGAGATGTGGGCCTGTTGGATAGTGGCCAACAGGACTGCCAACAGGACTCAGGGAGCAGCTGGGTGGTGCCAGTTCCTTGGGTGGGGACAGGAAAACCACCTGAGGAGCCAGTGCTAGAAGCCCTGAGCCCGTTTGCAAAAACCGGTCTATACTTGTCCAGAGTTGGTCCAAGCACTCAGTGTGACCAGAGGGAAGCAGGGAGGACCCAATGGGATCCACGCAGGAGTCAGGGTGGGTCCAGAGGCAGGTTCCAGCCCAGGGAGGGACATGCTAACCTATAGGACAAGTGGGTTGTCAGGTACCAAATTAAATGTTAACAGGGAAGCTAGAACAGTGACAGATGGAAGGAGAAAAGAAGGGTGTAGTTCGTGGAAGGTAAACTACACTGAAAATATCTTCTGGAACCCAAAGCCCAGCTTGGTTCTGTTCTTAGGCCAGTGTAGGACAGGTGTAAGCCTGGCTAGTGCAAGACAGGAGTGAGCCATGGGGTCTTTGATGAGCTGGACAAGTCAAGTTCATCTAAAGCAACGGAAATTTGAAATTTGAAAATAAAAATAATAAACAAAACACATCTGCAGACTGATTTGTCCTAAAGCAGCAGCATGCACCCATGCCCTAGACCAATAGTCACCTTGGCCCAGCAGTAAGTGCTTGACAAATATTCATTGAATGAGTGTTTAAAAGTGTCATCCAGATAGAATGGACTATCTTCACTCATCCTAACCCCCTTGGCTGCCCTCTATGTACCTTTATCATTTGGCTTGCTTGAAAGCGATGGTCCTTTCTTAAAGGCATCCAGGTTCAAAAGGATCAGCCACTTTGTTCCAAGGGCTGTCACTTTTTGCTAGCAAATCCTATCCTGTGCCATTGACTCTGCCAACCCCTGCCCCCCAGTCCACACCTCTTGTGTCCGTTTTACACCTTTCTCCACCCTGACCTGTACCTTGGGAAGCCCTACTGATTGCTCCCCAGGCTTCTGTCTGCTCGTTGCCATTGGGTTGGGTCAGCAAGAGGCATCAGCAGGCAATTGGAGGGTGGAGGAGAGAGTAGGTAGTCTTTCCTTGCTCACTCTCTGCCTCTGTACCTTATTGGCTCACCCAGCAGCCTATTCTCCAAGGTCCATCTCACCTTAAGCTTGGAAACACCATGTGTTGCGGCCCTGCCCCTTCAGCCCTCAGGGTAGTGACCGGGTAGCAAGCAGTGCCTACTAGCAGTGGTCTCAAGCATCACCATCCCATTTTGTTTCCATAACCTGACCCGCAGCTCTGCAGGTGATCTCTTCATGGAATTCTCTGCTTTGGAATTATTTGCACTAAAATCTGTGTCCTTAGTAACCCTGAAAAATGCAGCTCCTCTTGTCACTCATAGATGAAAAGTGCACAGGTCAAGGTCCCCGGATTAGATGTGAAGCCAGAGCAATGCTGCTAAAAGACTGAGAACAGCTTGAGAGTGAATGGGAAGTTGGCGAAATTAGATAATTTGCTTAAAATATAAGGATTTTAAGCCTTATATTATATAAAAGCCTATAAATTCTTTAAACTTACATCAAAGTTTCTCATACTAGAAGAACTTTATTTTTCATTTCCACATTTAAACAAATAATTTATTTTAAAGACTGAAACGTAATGCTTTTGTCCTTTTATTTGACAAACATTATTAGTATGTATTGTGTCAAAACTTTTGTCTGGAACAAGCACCATAAGTTTCACATAGTTTACCTCCTTTTCCCCTACTTTGTGTTTCTTAAATGTTTTATAGATCACACCCTATTCTTCCATTAACTTTTTGAGAACAAAAGAAAGCATTTGGATGGGGAAATGAGAAGGCCCTGCGCAGATTCCAAAATTTGGTGGTTTTAATCCTGTAATTTTACAATGTTTAAAATTTATGAGTGTGGTAATGGTGATGTGACAGTACATTTTTCTAAAAGACTCAATTAACTCTGTGCTCAATGAACAGGGATCTAGAAAGCATTCTCTTTTAGTTTAGGAATACCATGACATTCTTTCTATTCCAGAATTGAATATTTTTCTTCACATTGAGTCCCTCTGATCACTGTTGTCTTACATTTTTCTATTTGCCCATGTGTCATTCCCTTTAAAAGTTGCCTTGACTTTTTTTATCCACTTGCACCTTTCTATTACCAAGTTTCCTTCCAGTTCTTCAAGAAAAATCAAAATATCTTTCTAGTTATTACATCCTAAATATCTTGTCTGGTCAAACCTTTTGTAAAAGTAGAAGAGCAGGAAAATGTGGTTCCTCAGAAAATAAACACAGAATTTGCATATGATCCAGCAATACCATTTCTGGTATAATCTCTGAAGAATTGGAAGCAGGGTCTTGAAGAAATATTTGTATACCATGTTCATAGTAGTATTATTCACAATCACTAAAATGTGAAACAACCCAAGCAACTATCAGCAGATGAATGGATAAACAACATTTGGTCTATACATGCAATAAAATATTATTCAGCCTTAAAAAGGAAGGAAATTCTGACACCTGCTACAATGTTAATAAACCTTGAGGACATTATGTTAAGTGAAAGAAGCCAATCACAAAAGGACAAATACTGTATGATTCCACTTATGTGAGGTGCCTAAGAGTAGCCAGATTCATAGAGACAGAAAATAGAATGGTGGTTGTTAGGGACTGGGGGGAGGGCAGAATTAGGAGCCATTATTTAATGGCTACAGAGCTTCAGTTTGGGATGAGGAAAAGAGTTCTGGAGATGGGTGGGACAACAATGTGACTGCCCTTAACGACGCAGAACAGTGCACTTAAAAATGGTCAAGATGGTAAATTTTACATTCAGTATATTTTACAATTAAAAAAAAAAGAGGAGTGCAGAGGAGGGTTCCTCAAACCTGGTAACAAAAACTTTGGGGGATTTATTCCTATTTGCTGTGGGTGGTTACTTTTCTTAGAGGACTGGGCTTTCTTGATTGACAGCTAAGTTGGACAGGACTCAGTGACTCATCATTTGCTTTCTGCACATTTGTTCCCAGAATTCAGTTGGTTATAATGATATTAATGAACTTCCAGGCATATGCATCATATTATAATGATGGTATAATAAGGCTCAGGTGAGTTTAAGGTTGTTGGGGTCTTCATTACACAGGTGCAAGTGACTGGCTGAAACTAGTACCCAATTTTCTGCTTGTTTCCTTGTATGAGTTACTTTTACCCAAAAAATGCCTTTTGGCTTGCTTAATTGTGGACAGACTGGAGCAGACCCTTTCTAGAATAGGATGACCTCAGCGTCTTAGCAAGTGGACCCAAAAACCCCTAACTTTCCTGCCTAACCTTTTTCTGAACCACCTTTTTATTAGCAGATGTTGAGGGACGGGAGTTCTCCTGTATCTGCTTCCTGCTGAGGAGGGCCTTAGCCTATTGGGGTTTCATGGAGCTCTTTCTTTTTCTGCCTTAGTCAGGACAGGGTCTTGGGTTTCCTGCTGAAGAGCTGCCTATGTCCCTAGACAAGGAAAAATATAAAAACTTGTTATTTGAATCATATATCTAGTTATGTTTCTATCATTAATTTGCCCATCAAGCGGGTAAAGGAAAATAGGCTTGGTTAATATATTTTGTAAAAGGAAAAAAAGAGAGGAAAAACTTGCGTTAAAGGTCCCCTCTGTTCCCTGACTCTAAGGGCCCTGTTTTGGCCTAAAGCCATTCCTGCCTTATAATAGGCCAAGGAAAATGCTGAGCTTCAATGATCCTTATCAATAGCCAGAGGACCTGAGTAACCTGTTTCAAAGTAATTCTCTAAGTCTGAGGGAGAGGGTCTTTCTCCAAAGAAAGGAGGAAAGAAAAGACTTAACTAGGTTTCCTAAAAAGATTAAGAATTTTGCAAATGATGGCCCTGCATGGTATGGTGCCTCTCTCCTCTTGGGATCTATGAGTCACAAACTATCTTTTCAATGGCAATTATCTTCAAAACAAATTGCCTCACCATACTTAAATAATAAAACTACAAACTAACAAATTTGACCTAATTACATACATAGAACACTTCATTCAAGACTGAGTTAAAATTCTTTGTGATTGTTCATGGAACATTTAGCAAATATTGACCATATGCTGCACCATAAAGCAATTTTCAAATAATTGAAATCATTCAAGTATGTTCACAGTGAAATTAAGCTAGAAATCAACTAAAAACAAACAACTAAGGGAAAATCCTTAAATGTTTGGAAATTAAGCAATATACTTTTAAGTTACCAAGCAATATACTTCTATGTTACCCTAGCTTCAAAGACAAAAATTAAGAAAACAAAGAAGCAAGCACAATAAAATTAGATATATTTTGAACTAAATAATAAAAGAATGACATTAAAACTGAGATGCAGTTAAAGTAGTGCTTAGGAAGAAATTTATGACTATTTTTTTATGGAGGTATAATTGGCATACATCATTATATTAGTTTCAGGTGTACAATATAATGATTTAATATTTGTATACACTGCAAAATGATCACCACAATAAGTCTAGGAATTGTCACCAGTTACAAAACTTTTTCTTGTGATAAAAACTTTTAAGATTTACTGTTAGCAACATTCAAATATAAATGCATATATTAGAAAATTGTAAGTCTAAAAAATCAACAATTTAAGTATTCATCTCAAGAAGTTATAAAAACAATAAACTTTAAAGAAAAAGGGAAATAATAAAAATGAGAAGTTATTGAAAAAGAAAGTAAACATAAATAGGAAGAAAATCACTCAGGTGGTGTCAGAGAATTAGAGAACTGGCAATGGAACTATGTCGGAAAAAGACATCAAATAATTATATTAAGTGAAATAAGCCAAATACAGAAGGACAAATACTGTTTGATTCCACTTACATAAGGTACCTAGAGTAGGCAAATTCATAGAGACAAAGTAGAATGGTGGTGGCCAGGGGGCTGGTGGAGTGAGGAATGAAAAGTTATTGTTTAATAGTTTCTGTTCGAGATGATGAAAAAGTTCTGGAAATAGTGATGATGGTTCCACAATACTGTGAATGTACTTAATGCGGTACACTTAAAAAGAGCTAAAATGATAAATTTTGTTATGTATATTTTACTACGATAAAAAAAGTAACAAAAATGTATTTTAAAAATAGTAATCATATACGCAAATACAAAAACTCACCCCACATTCCCCTGTAAACATTTATTTTGTCAACAGTTCATAAATTTAATAAACTTCAGAGGGTTTAATATTTAAATTACTTAAAAGTATATGTATAACCCTTTGAACAAAATACGAATTTCAGAGTCCATACTGATAATAAATAAGGGTATATGTGGGGAAGAGAGGTTGAAAAGTTCTTTTAGTAGAACACCAACTAATAAATGTAGAATAATGGAGTTAGAAAATCACACTTTTGAAACCCTCATAGTAATCATTAATTCAGGATAGTCAATTCAAAGGATGCTAAAGCTAGTGGGTTTGTTTAGAAACAAATATTTACATAGTCTCAAAGTATCTCTCCATAAATTCATCCATTACAAAGGAAAAAGTAACAGGGCAGAAACATGGTGGGCGCCATTTTAACCAAGTGATCAAAATTACAATAACTAGTGACACAAACCAACATTATGTGCCTCCTGATTTGACAGACTGGAAAAAGCACACCAACATTTATGTAGTGTTTATGAAATAATGCATACTAAGATAAAGATTTTTATATTAAGCAAGACAGGAAGCCCTCCTGTTAGTCTGAACATCAGCGAACAAGAACAACAAAAAGGTTTTAAATAAAGCAATAAAACTTAAATACTGTAAAAAAAAAAAAAATAGCTTTTGCTACATTGGCAATGAATATTGCTCATTCTTCAGTTTTTAAAACCCAATAGTCGCCCAAAAACATTCTTCAGTTTTTAAAACCCAATAGTCGCCCAAAAACATTATTCTCATTAATTTTATGATCATGTACTCATTCATTCTAGAAATATTTATCAATTTTAAACAAACACTGTTCACTGCTAGAAGAAAACAAAGCTGCAAATAATCATTAATGGACTCTTTTCATTGAAATTAAAATATATTTAATCACATTGGAAGGTAAGGTTTATTAACTGTGGCTGAGATACATGAACATAACTGCAGGTGAGAAATTGGTTTAAAATAAGAAAATGCCACATATGCAATTTAATAAGAAAATGAACTGCAATTCAGCTTTACTTTTATTTTTATGTTGCTTAATTTTATATACATTACACATATCATACGTTCATGTTATACAAAAATATATACAAAAATTCAAGTAATTTAATATCTAAAAAAAGGGAGAGAGATACTGCATCTGATTTCCGGTACTATTGTTTAAATACTTTTTAAATTCAGATTTCAAGAAGACAACAAATCAAAAGCCATTAATTTTTAAGAAAGCTTTGTGTTCACATAAGTTCATCATTCGTCTTTTATTGAAACAATAAACCATTTGACTGGTTGCAAAGTCGAAATGAATAGCCATGAAATTGAGCAAAAGTAGAGCTTTCTTTAACTCTGCTTTCATCATCCTAGAATCAGCATTTGACATATGAAATGCAAAGCATGACAGTGATTTTTAACCTTACAATGATATTTAACTTTACACTATTAATGCCATATTATAGGGTTGACAACGTACAGCACACACTATATTGTTTGTCTGTAGATTCTCATTAAAAATATAATATTAAAAAATAATAATTAGAAATTTTACTTTTCCTAATTTCTTTTTTATTCAATTTGAAAAACAGTACACCTTTTTCATTATGCTTGGCAACTTGACATCATACTTGAAGGAATAATTTAAAACATCCTATGGACAAAATATGTACATGAACTTATAAAAGACCTTGGCATTGTTTAATTAATTCGGTTATAATTTCAATTCTAGAGTTATCAATCATTCTTCACCATAGTATAAACATGTTTTTTAAAAAAGTAAATTATTGAGGCACAAAAACATGAGGTGACTTGCTCAAGGTCATGAAAGGAACGAAGGGCACATCTGAGCATTTTTTCCCTAACTTAAGTGCCTATACGAAATCCTAGGTTATACCATCTTGCAAAATTAGCTCAGTGCAACAGATATAGTAATTAGATGCATTATTTAGGAATGTTTATTTAACTAGACTGCTATTATTAATAAACCTAACTCTAATAATCTATATGTTTATCATACATTATTAGAAATCTATAAAAAGAAATGTGATCATTTTCTGAATAATTAGGCATGAAAGGAGTTATTGTTTAAAATTTGACACAATTACAAAAACAAAATTGACAATACGATTTTAAACAAGTTCAGAGAAAGATGCTTACTAACATGATTTTTACAAAAATACTTATTATAGAACCTACAAAATTTAGAAGATAGTACTATAGACACAAACATATTAATATAAACATATTCGATCGTCTTTTAGTTGATGTTTTGTTTCTTATGAAAACGTTCTAACAAAGCACTCATAATGTTTCCAGGTATTCTTTGGTGCTTATCAATCAAAGCTTGAACAGCATTCTTTGTCTGTTAAGAAAACAAAAGAACAGCCATTATTCTTTTAGTTCTCAATACAGATCATTTCTTTTGTAAAGATTTTAATGTACTACTACCCTCAAGAAGTATTCTCTAATTTTGCACCTATCTCTCCTCAGAATTAATGAGTTCCTCCTCAATTCACCCAGAGTGTATTTCTTATACTTATTTCATTATGCTTGGATCACAACATTGTCCATACGTCTATTTTCTACACCAGACTGTAAGCTCCTTAGGGTACACTTTAGTTTTTCTCCAGCATTGAGCACAACAAAGCTTTGCACACAATACTTTTTAAAAGAACTGAAGAAAACAATCAGAAGAAAAAAAGTAGCAGGAAATTTTCTAGCAGGCAAATGGAAGTTTCACTCCTTTCCATCCATTAATAAACTTCTGTGCATTTCTCTTCATCACCTTACACACTAAACAACTGTATCAGGCAATACAAAAGAAAAAAGCGAGAAAAACTATGAATGAATGAGCTGATATACTTTATTACCTAAATTTCTAGACAGTTTAAAAGAAATTTAAATTGAGTCATAGCAATGGAAAAACTCAGTATAATTGAGAAATGTAAAACTATTTGTTTCCCATTAAATTCATAAATTTCAATAATTTTTACTTTCAACTCGGTTGTGGTTATCTAAAAAAATGTTTTATGCACATAAACAGTACACACATGAGTATGCATACATCCTTCTTTTTAGATGCTAACCTTACAATGAGCCTTCTTTTTACAATTTTGGAACTTCATCCCTTTTTAAATATAATTAATAAAATTTACCCCAAATATTTTTAAAATATGCTTCTCTAAACCACAAGTTTTCACATCTGTGAAGTGAGAACTATTTCATACAGTTACTTTAAGAATTAAATGAAATGGAAACCATGCCTTCAGGTACTTAGCCCAGTGGCTAACACATAGGCTCTGTTCTGTTAAGTATTTTTTTAAAACTTTATTCACTGATTCGAAAAGATATCAGATGCTTTGGAAGTTATAATATTAGTAAAACGAGTCTCAAATCTCAAGGAGCTCATAACTTAAAAAGCGTAATAAAGTACAAAGTAATTAAAATGTTAAAATCATTTGTGAGATGTATCATCTGAGACGTGAAAGGAAAGTGTTTGGAAGTTCAGACTTGTGAGCCCATCTGGTGGGCAATGACCGGGGTACTGTTTGGTCTGGGTGCCCAAGGATCAGTAAAATTTCAGTAACAGTGAAGGAAGAAGCATGAGGAAAAGACCCAGGAAAACAACTGTTGAAGGAATGGCAAGTTATCAAGTCTGGCTGGAGTTTCAGGTGTGTGTTTATAGGGGGTGGTATAAGGCTTCACAGTTAGGATTCAATTAAATAATGAAGGGAGTTAAATACCAGTGAAAAAGTGCAGAGGTTTAGTATGAATTGAGGTGTCAAGGAAGGACTGAAGTGAAGAAATATCAGAGCCATGTATTAAGAAAATACAAGTATTTCAGAGATCACCAATGATCCCCTTTTGTCACTAAATCCAATGGACATTCTTCTAATCTTACCTTACCTCTCGATCACCATTGATCTTGCCTCTGTAACTCTCACACTAGAGGAAAAGCTAAGTTTTCTTCTCTCAAGCTGCTCCCTTTCACTCTTTAGTAGATTTATAATCCTAAAATCAGGCACTGACTTATTCTACAAAGGTTTGGTAATCTTACTTATTTCCACAGCTTTAATTACCACTCATTTGCTGATGGCTCCCAAATTTATATCTCCAGCCCACTCAGTTTCAGCTAGGAATGTTCAATGTGACTTCCCTTGAATGTCTTAAAGGCACCTCAAACTCAACCTTCTTAAGACTAAACTAACATTCTTTTCCCCTCATACTTTGTTCTTTCTCAAGTTCCCTGTTTCAGCCAATGACACTGCCATGAATCTAGCCAAGAAAGTCAAAACCAAAGAGTCACCTTCACAACTCCTATTGCTCATTCACAGTAGCCAATCAGGCCATAGGCAGCGTCCACTACTACCGCCTCCCAATACCATCCAAATCTATCTGCTTCTCTCCATCTTCTTTCCACTTTAATTACACATGGATATGTAAATACACCTGTATTTACATGCATATGTGGATATAAGTATGAAAACGTAGAGAGAGGCAGAGACAGACAGAAACCGGCATTATAAACGTGGAAACACAATAACAGAGAGATTAAGACAGAGAACTTTAAGGGAATGTCTCCAGTGTCCTCTTTGGCATTAGTACAGTATATTTTAATCTAGATTTAGATAGTGTTTACAAAATGGTTCTCCACAATCAAACACTGAATGGTCTATCACCCACTTTTAAAATGAGGTTTCACTGCTACATTAATTTGGATACTAGTAATTCTGAATTTGTGATAATCCAGGGATCCTTATGCTATAGTTTATGTTTATATTATTAACAATGAAGATTAGAAAATCATAACAATGTATTCACAAAAGGAAAATTTCAAGTATTCTTTAGTTCAATGACAATTTATGATAAAAATATGGATATGGCAATTATAGATTTAAGTAAATTCCATCAAGAAATTCTTTCATACTTATATCTACTATGTTGTAGTAGACTACTTCTACTACATAACAAAGTACATAAAGTAACTGGAAACAAAACCGAGGTATTTCAGTGCTCCAAAAGGTTTATCTTTTCTTACTTAGTTTGAATTAGTAATGTATGTGTGTGTATGTGTATATATATGTTATATATGTGTATATATAATACATAATATATGTATAAAATATCTGACTCCACCAGTGATATGCGTATGAGTAAATTTTTCTCTCATATGAAAAGCCCTCATATGAAAAATCAAGTCATTGGAATTTAACTATCAGTAATACATTTTCCTTAACTGAGAAAAATAAAGGAACAGGAATTATTTAATTTTAGACCTGGAAGAAACCTCTGATAATCAGGCCAGGCTCCCTCTCCACCCCCAATCCCCCATTACCTTCTATTTTGACCATAAAAAAAGACAGTATCTATAAAAAATTGTTCCTAACTAGCTCTGACCCACTTAAATCCTAATAGATAGGCAGGAAAAAAGTATAAAAAGAACAAAACAGAATTCAGTTATATCCTAAAGGAGAATGCATTTGTTAGGGAGCAGCAAAGAAATGTGTTATATTAACAATAAAGTGTGTGTGGGCAGCAGCAGTGTCACAGGGTGAGGTCTCAGCCTGGCATAGCGCCCCAGCAGCCACCTCAGGAAGGCATCATTTCAGGATGAGAGATGAGTCATGCTTTGTGGAGAGTGTGTCCTAATCCTAAAAATCGGTGTCATAGGGTTTTACTTTCAGGATAAAACAGAATAAACTATGAGAGGACTTAATGAACCAGTAGAATAATTGGAGGTAAGTTTTCTAGGAATGAAGTTCATAGACAAGGCATATAATACACTATTAATGTTACCTTTGTGAAAGTTCCTACTGAGAAGCAGCTTTGAATAGTCTTGTCTAATATAACACTATAGCTGGTTCAGCCACACATCCTTGTCTAAATGTCTGACCTTGCCGAGTTCCAGTATGGTAGAGTGTTTCTTCCCTCCGCCTACAAGGCCCTCTCTTTTGGGCCATCCCTGTAGGAGGAAGCCAGGTCTTGCTCCACTAGAGTCTAGTGTGGCCACTTTGGCCAATAAAATGTCAGTGGGAGTAAGTGAGCCACTTCTAAAGAAGCTTTAAAGGCCATCTCATGGTTCCGTTCCTGACCTTCTTTTGCCAGGCAAATGGCAACATCTCATATAAAGTTCTTTCAGCCTGAGTCCCAGACAGATAAGACATGGACCTCAGGGGAAACATAACATGAACAAAAAGTAAGTTTTACTGTCCTAATCTTCTGAGATTCTGTGCTTTTTTGCTACCACAGCAAAACCCAGCAAGGTTGAATAAATAATCAATTTTTCTCATCAATAAGACAGTGATAATAATAAATTAAAACCACAGTGAGATATCACCTCACACCTGTTGGAATGGCTATCATTAATAAATCAACAAACAAGTGCTGGCCAGAATGTGGAGAAAAGGGAACCCTCGTGCACTGTTTATGGGATTGCAAACGAGTGCAGCCACTGTGGAAAACAGTATGGAGGTTCCTCAAAAAACTAAAAATAGAACTACCATATGATCCAGCAATTCCATTTCTAGCTATTTACCCAAAGAAATCCAAAACACTAATTTGAAAAGATATATGCACCTCTATGTTTATTGCAGCAGTATTTACAATAGCCAAGATATGAAAACGGCATAACTGTACATCAATAGGCAATTGGATAAAGTGTGGTACATATATACAATGGAATATTACTCAGCCATAAAAAAGAATGAAATTTTACTATTTGCAACAACATGGATAGACCTGGAAGGTACTATGCTAAGTAAAATAGGTCAGACAAAAAAAAAAAATACCGTATGATCTCACTTATATGTAGAATCTAAAGAAAATGAACAAACAAAACAAACAGACAAATAGATGCAGGGAACAAGATGATGGTTGCCAGATGGGAGCGGGGTTGGGAGCAGGTGAAAAAGGTAAAGGGATTACAAAGCACAAATTGGTAGTTACAAAACAGGCACAGGGATGTTCCCTAGAGGGACTACAGATAGTAATATTGTAATAACTATGTATAGTGTGAGGAGAGTACTAGACTTGTCAGGTGGATCACTTCGTAAATTATATAAATGTGTAACCACTATGCTGTATACCTGAAACTAAGATAAAATAATATTGAATGTCAACTGTAATTGAACAATCAAAAAAAGGGGGAAAAATGAAGAGGAATAAGAGGTTCAAATTTCCAGGTATAAAACAAACAAGTCATGGGGATGTGGTGCACAGCATACAATACAGTACTGTATGTTAGCTATAGTTTAATAAAAATCTTTTAAAAAAACAATTACCGTCAGCCTTGGTAAGGTATAATTGCTAATTAAATATACCAATTTGAATGGGATTGCACTGTGTAAATAATGTTGGTCTTTTTTTTTTCTTCTATTAGAGTAAATCATTGTGAGAAGGAAAAAAACAGTGATAATAATAAGGTCTACCCTAGAGGATTGATGCGAGGATTAAATCAGACTACACATGGAAAAAAAAGTAAAATTATCTTTGTTCACAGATATGATTTTACATGTAGAAAACTCTAAAGATTTAACAGAAACTTGTTAGAACTAATAAATGAATTCAGCAAATTTGCAGGATATAAAATCCGCACACAAAAATCAGTTGTGTTTGTATACACTAATAATGAACACCGAAAAAAGAAAATGAGAAAACTATCCCATTTACAACAGCATCAGAAAGAACAACATACTTAGTTAGAAACTTAACCTAAGAAGAGAAAATCTTATACATTGAAAACTATAAAACAATGGTGAAAGAAATTAAAGACACAAATAAATGGAGAGATACCCTGTGTTCATAGATTAGAAGATTTAATATTAAGATGATCATACTATCCGATGTACACATTCAAGGCAATCCCTATCAAAATCTCAACAGCATTTTTTTGCAGAAATAAGGAAAAACTTCCTAAAATATATCCAAAGAAATTCAAAACAGGATCTTGAAGACATATTTGCAAACCCAGGTTCACTGTAGGATTATTCAAAACAGCCAAGAAACTGGAAGCAACTCAAATGTCCATCAGTGAATGAATGGATGAGTGGATAAACAAAATGTGGTGTATATATACAATGGGATAGTATTCAGTCTTAAAAATAAAAGGAAATCCTGCCACATGGTACAATATGGATAAACCTTGAGGACATTATGCTAAGTGAAATTAGGTCCATCACCAAAAGACAAATACTGTATGATTCCACTCATATGAATTTTCAAAAGTAGTCAAACTCATAGTAACAAAAAGTAGGACGGTGGTTGTCAGAGGCTTGGGGGCGGAATAAATGAGGAGCTGGTATATGATCTCACTTATATGCGAATCTAAAAAAGCTGAACTCATGGAAACAGAGAGTAGAATGGTAGTTGCCAGAGGCTAAGGGATGGAGGGGTGAGGAGACACTGGACAAGCATACAAACTTCCAGTTATAAGATGAGTAAGTTTTGAGGATCTAATGTACAGTATGGTAACTATAGTTAACAATATCATATTACATATTCGAAAACTGCTAGGAAAGTAGATCTTAAATATCTCACAGCAAAAAAAAAGTAATTGTGTGAGGTGATGGAGGTGTTAACTTTATTGTGATAATCATTTCCCAACTTATACATGGGTCGTATCTTCACATTGTACACCTTAAACTTATACAATGTATATGTCGACTATATCTAAATAAAGCTGGGGGTGGGGAAGAATCTTGCAAAGCCCATAATTAAGAACAAAAATAAAGTGTTGATGGATGTACATGAAGGAAGGAGGGAGGGAAGGAAGGAAAAAAGGAAGAAAGGGAGGGATAGTTGGTGTTCAGTGGGTATAGATTCAGATTTGCGGGATGAAAAGGTTCTAGAGATTGGTTGCATAACAATGTGAATATACACTACAGAACCATACACTTGAAAATGGTTAAATTGATAAATTTTGTTATGTGTTTTTTAAAAACTTTTTAAAAAATTAGACTATGTATAGAAAAGGCCAGTATAAAAGTCATAACACATCTCATTTTCTAGGTGATTCAAAAATATGACATTTATTGCTTTTTATGTAGTTTCATACTCCCTGAAAGTATAATTGCAAGCTGAGTGGTCATTTCTCATCTCATCTTCCTTGATGTCTTTACAGGAACAAACATTACTGATTATTCCTATGTTTTAAAAAGCCTCACCTGCTGACTTCTCTCACTGACTTCAAATTTACTTGTTCTCTTACCTCTGCTACTTCCTCTTCAGTTGGCTTTGGTTGTTTCCCATGGCCCACTCCTTAGCTCTTACACCTTCTGGCCTCAGTCCTCTTCTTTCTCTTTCTAACCTGCCTTGTAAAGCTCATGGCTTCAGTAATTGTCTCAGTGCAGGTGACTTCTAAAATTTCATTGCCAATTCTGACTTCTCTTCCCAAACTCCAGCAGAATATTTCCAAAAACCTACGTGTATAAATATATACATAGATATCCTGCAGGTACCTATATAGAATTAGTTTTCAAGTCTGGTGCATTCTATCTGTAAAATCTCTCAATTCTATACTTTGCTCTCATGTACATAAGGAGATCATTATCTAATCCATTCATTCAGTAAATGTTTATTGAGATCTAATTAAATATATAACACTGCACTAGAAACTAGAGACACAAAAATTCATAAACCTCTGGTCTTAAAGAGTACACTTTTATTTATATGATTCTAAGTAATCACAATTGCTAGCATCATCTTCACAAACCATTGTAGAGGAAGAGATTATACATCTGCTTGCTTTGGCCAAAGAAAGTCGAGTGGAAGTGATATGAGCTACTTCTAAACAGAGGTCTATCCTAATTGAAATGTATTTGATAGACAAATTCCTAAGTTTGATATGTAAGGGCCTAAAAATGTAGCTCCTACTTACTTTTCCAGTTTCATCTACCAACTGTACCCACTAAGGTAATGATTCCAAGTTTATTCCATAGCTATTCAAGGAAAAACAAGAACAGGGTTTTGGTCAGATGAAACTGGAAAATACTCTTTGGAACAAAGTTAAATAGACCTCTTTATTTCAGGGCTTCTTAGAATCTTTAATATGTGCTTTGCAAAATTCCTGGAGAATTTATTAGGCAGTCTTTCTCAACCCCGCTGTTCCAATCACATCACACTGTTCAACACTGTTGGTGCGTGCAGTCACCTTAGTTCCTGACACTGTTTCTTTGTTAGCACTCTCCCTCCAGCCCCAAGTCTTCATGTCCAAGTCATGCCCATCCTTCAAGACCCACCACAAATGCCCTCATTCTAGAAAGCTTTCCTATTTTTTCCCTCACAAAGCAGTCTCTTTACCCTTTGATCTTCTACTGGTCTCACTCAAATTAGCCTCCATATCACCGCTAGTGATCTTTCTAAATGCGACCTATTTTATCTTTCATCTGCTTTCAATAGCTCCCCTGGCTAGCAGTAAACAAAATCAATTACAGGTCATCGTAGTCCAGAACTTCCTAAGTTTCTGCCCTCATCTACAAACCCCATCTAGCTACCCCAGACCACCTTCAAATCCCTAAAGATTTCATTCATGCTGTTTCACGTTGCCATCCCTTCATAAATTCAGTTTTCTCTACTTCGTTACTTTGTCCACCTAATCCCGTCTTGTCTTTCAAAATTAAATTCAAGCACCATCTTCCTCAAGGTGGTGTCTCTGATCTAATTTAGATACCTTTCCTCTGTGCTTCCATAATACCCTAACACGGCAGTTCTCAACCAAGGGAGATTTTGCACCCCAGGCAACACATGACAATGTCTAGAGACATTTTTAATTGTCACCTTTTAGAATGGCTAGCTCTTTGTTGTGGAGAGTTGTACTGTGCATCGTAGGTTGTTTACCACCACCCCTGGCCTCCACTCACTAGGTGGCAGTAGCACCACCGCCTCCCAAGTCCTGCCTGTTGTGACAATAAAAAATGTCTCCAGACACTGCCAAATGTCCCCTGGGGAGAAAATCACCACTGATCTAGAACATGCTTGTAAAATAAATTAACAAATTAATTTTTAATATACTAATTTAAAGTAAAAATCTAACCAAGGACTAAGAAGGAAAGAATAATTTACCTTTTCAGCTAATTCTTCTGCTGTTACCTTTGGATCATATGGAATGGGATCACCTAAGTAGGTACGTAACTTCACTGGAAAACCTCCATACATTGGAGCAAATGGATAGCGGAATTTTTCATAAAGCCATCTAAATAGCCCTGTTTTAAAGTAAACAAAATTGTTTTAATTGATTAAATATTCTGAGCATGTAATTGTAACCTTTCAAATTAATTATGTAAGACTTAGAAGAAGGCGGCAAACAATATCACCTCCTGGCAATTAGCATTTTTTTTAAAAAGAGGAGCTTTTCATCAATTGTAACAGATGAACAAGATGCTAATGATAGAGGAAATGGGGTGGGGGTTGACGAGGGGGTTTATGAGAACTCTCCGTACTTTCTGCTCAATTTTTCTGTAAACCTAAAAGTGCTCAAAAAGATAAGGTCTATTAATTTTTTTAAAAAGTATGACCTTTTAAAAATGAGTATTTTAAAAGGCAAGCCAATTACTACTGTTGCAAAACAAAGGGTAATGGCTGAAACCAAAAACTAGAAGCTAAAATGTCTAGAGACTCACAAATACATACGTGACTTACATGAATAGAAGAAAAAAATGGAAGCATAAAATAAATTCACATAAACGTGAGACTAAAATTCATCAATAAGCTAGGTAAAGACTAAAAACATTATTATAAATTAGGAAAAATTCAACAAAGCAAAAATTACGAATGCTAATGAACAAGTATAAAATTTAGCAAGATTAAATGTGATAATAATATAAACTGATGGACTATAAGACTAAGTTTTTTAAAAAATAAATTCAAGAAAGGCAAGCAACACAATACATAAATGATGACTCATACTGGAAGTTTAAAACACTGTTTAAATATGCAAACACAGAATACACCATAAGATCCAAAGTAATACTCAAAAAAAAAAAAATCACTGGACACTAATTTTTTAGTTCATCAACTAGTAAAGTGAAAAAAAGCTTCAAAAGCAGTCAAAAAGTACTTTAAAACCACTTTGCAGTTTAAAAAGACAAAAATTAGGAATAATTTCTGCTGTGCAACTTATTCTGAAGAAATGATCTGACAGAAAATCAAAATAACTCCACAACAAAAGTTAAACATCACATCAACTTGCCTTTCCATTTTAAATTTGAAAAAAAAAAAAAAAGACCTAAAAAACATAATGGAATTTCAATGATACAGCAACATTGGACATAAAAGAAGCAACAGATTTAAAGTTCTTTAAGAGGGGATTTGTATGGAGATAGAAACACTAACAACATAGTACTAAGCGTATAAAATATAATCAACCAAATATAATATATAAAACATAGGGCATAAAAACAAACTATGAAAATTTTAAAACAAAACAACAGACATTGCAAAGTAAAGCACATCTAATTGTTATCACTCCTATAACTAGATTTAGAGCTTATTTTGTTACCAATAAATTAAAGGTTGGTAAAAAGAACTTTTCAATGTCAATGTGTGTACCATGGCTCAAAATATTTTTAAAACAAATAAAAGAAGTAACAGAAATAAACTAAGGAAAATTACGTCTCCTTAGGTTGTTCATCGTAATTCAATATCATATAGTTATCCATTTTTAAAGCTGTAATTTCTTCAGGGGTGAATCAGGAAGACAAGGTTATATGTAAATCTGTCCTAATCTTCAACATGTTTTAATATAGTAAATTAGATAATTTACTCTATAATATTAAAAGGCCCATAACAAATAAGTATATGAGATTTAACAAAAACCTACATCTAATAACTGCCATTACTCAGAACCAGTTATCATTTAGACTTTATATAGAAAAATATCTAAATAGAAAAACATCTAAATTTTGAACCTTTCTAGGGTTCAAAAGCCCAAATATTTAAAATATTACATTACAAATACCACATTATAATTAGAAAAACCATATGAACCAGAACTTACTTGTTCCTCCAAGTGATCTAAATCCTTCTCGAATATTTTGTGTAAACATAGGAATAATGGGCTAAAGAGAGAATTTGAATTAAAAAGTAAATATATTAATCCATTCAATGCCTCCATTGAGTCACTAATGTAAACTTTTGAGAGCCCATTTAAGATTATGAAAACAAGGTATTTTTAAAATAAAGGTATACTTTTTTCACTGCTGTGATTTATCAGACTAAACTTGATCTGTAGAAATATAAATTGGAAACACTACCCTCTAGTGGTAGCATATAATACTTCATTTATCAACTTTCCTATCATTCCACATAAACACTTGATACTCAAAAATTATAATAATCATTAATTTCATAAATAAAATGAATGTGGAAAATTAAATTGGTTTTAGTGGGCTACTGAATAGTATGCTCGCTGAAGAAAAAGCTACAAGACAGAGATTCTCTCTACTGGGAAATTTATATAAATTTAAATGAAAGGTTTTAGCAAGATGCTGTCATGGAATTAGTAAAACATCTTTCTGTGAGCTTATTAAATGTTAAATTGTTCGAAATCAATGAAAAGTAAGTGTAAGACTTACAAAAAAAAGGAAAAGTATATATGTTAAAGAATTATTCATGTCATTAAAGTATTTCTGCTCACAAGGTCATGGTTTTTATTTTTCCACAAATATCAATAATTAATTTCTCAAATGGAGATTGTAACTATATGTCAAAAAACAATATATTAAGTAGCAAAAGATCATGTAAGGAGGTTATGACAGTAAAACTGAAGTAGATTAAAAAGTGAACACTTTAAACCCAAAAAATATACCAAATTAAATGATGATTTAGAATAGATAAAATTGGGGGAGGGGGTGAGTGTCACTTTACTTATAATCTACCATCAGCATTTGCTTAATACAGAATTACCTGCCTTCGTAAGCAGGATTTAAGGTATTTTAATAAGCTAATATTTAAAAAGCTATTCCTATTCAGTTTTGGAAAACAGTAAAATGTGGTGGACTGAAGGAGAGACTATAGGTGTACCTTTCTTCATAAAACTTATTACCTTATATAAAAGAAACTGATCACTTATTTATTATATCTCTCCCCTCCCCGAGAAGGAAGGCTCCTAATCACACAGACATTGTTTTCACTGCTATATTCCCAGCACCCAGAACACTGCCAGGAATAGACCAGGTGCTAAAAGAAAGTGTGATGAATGAAGTAAGGAAGGCATGAATAAACACAACAATGTGTCTAATGAATTAGTTCATATTCTCTGAATACAAAGGGTCAGAAATAGGCAGCAGCAATCTTAAAACCAGTTAGAAAAAAGAGATGTCAGGTAAAGAAAAGCAGTCAGATGAAGAACTTAAAATTCGATGGTGTTAACTCATAAAGCAAACATTGAAGGCAAAGTACATTGACGCTTTTGTAAAAACTTCAGATTATGATCTAGGAAACCACAACTAACTTTGTAAAATAAAATGACAGCTGAAATCCTAATGTTTTAAGTAGTTATAACATTAGAGTTGAGAACTGAAAACACCCAAGAAGGAATAGAAACTTTTCAGCTCACATATATACTAGCTCGCCTTCTCAGATCAGCACTACTGGGTTTATATCTGACTTGCATGAACTCCAAAGTTTATACTGCAGTACACACTATATAATGACTCTTCAGGTTACATACTGTCCTTTAAATAGCGAACTCTCCAGAAGCTGGACATTTCTAGAACCTACTAAACAGGAGAAAGCTTACTCTAGCAGGCTCAGTATTCCAGGCTATATTTTGGGCACACTGTTTCTAAATTTGCATTCAAGCTGTAGTCAAAGCTACAAGCATTTCCTTTTTACAACTTGATGCTGTAGTACACTTATTCATTTCTTTCCTTGTGCACACTTTGTATACAAGGTCTTTGCATAAGTAGCCGAGTATTAAACTCTGTTTACATGCATATATGTGTCTCTGTAGGTATGTGTGCACACATGTGTACAAGAGAGAATGTGCATTTTATTAAAATTATTCTTGGAGAATCACTTAACATGGGTTTAGAGTCTTAACTGCCACTAAAAAAGTGGGAACCACTGAATAAATTTACTTACCATATCTGTCTTAGTTCTTCATGTTAAAATGGAGACAATAATTATCTTATCTCAAAGGTTTTTTATAGATTGATATAAAATATATAAACAATTTTATTTAAACAAATACTATTTTTTTACATTATTTGTTTTCCAACTAAAGAAAATGCGCTATTTTTTCCTCAACTTATTTAGATATAAAGTTACCTAAAAATTCTTATCGAAGTTTTAATTCTCAGAAGTTCAAAAAATAATTTATATTATATCAAAAAGCTATAACTTTCAGGTGAACCTTAATATTTTCTACCAATATTTTGTGAACTTGCATTAACGATCTAGATTTTTCACTCTAATTTGTTACTATGTCACCATTTAAATATAGTTAAGCCTGCAACAACAGTCTTAAACATTTACTCTAAGTTTATGAAACTCTGTGAAGCCTATGAAGGGGTTATCCAGATGGGGTAATCCAGACGGGGCACTACGTGACTGGAAGATTTCCCTCACGTATCTGGAAGGCCCCTCTAATCTCAATGTCAGCAGACTCACTGTGAAATGCAGTCAGCGATGGCAACAGTGCCAGTTGCCTGCAGTCCTGAACTGTGTGCTCTGCTCTGCTTCTGCCTTGCTGTATGACCTGATCCCTCCATCCCTTCATCTCTCTGTGTCTGAGTTTCCTCATCTGCAACATTGGAATAATTACATATGTCACCCACTTACTGTATAGCAGTACCAACATAAAGCCTTTAAAAGCACTCAAAAGGTTGGGGAGGTACAAGATCTGTCAAACTTACAATGCTATTTTGTAAATCAGCAATGTTAAACATTTTTATTGGTTTATAAAGTTGAAAACCTGTATATTAAATTTTTTCAAGGTTTGTATAAAAACCTTATCTACATTATCTAGATTATCTTAACTAATTATCTAGAAATGCTTTCAAGGATTGGAATAAGAGTTCCTTTCTCTACATAATTTCTTTCAGGCCTTATTCCAGGCAATGTTCCTTAAAACTGTAAACTTAAGGATAAAGAATCCCATGATCAATTTATATAATTCCAAATCTATGTATGTTATTTTTATCTTAAACCTTAGGAGAAATAATTCTCTCAAAATATAAACATGAAAGTTGGACTATCTCTGACTAGGTTTTAGCTTTTATCATTGCTTTAAAATACATTCCGTTGATTCCCCTTAATTTTGTACAATTGTGCGTATATCCTTTAATATTAGATATTAGTCTTATAGCCCAAAATTTTGTTTTCTACATCAGTACTTAAGACTTTCTGGAAAATAAAATGTACTATAAATTAATTTTCTATATCACTAATACTATTAACATAAAATTCAATTCAAAGCCTCCCTTCCAGTAGTGTTTAACACTGTTAAAAAATCAATTTCATTCGACAAATACGAATAGCCTACTAGGTTCTAGTCATTGTACCAAGGACTCAATATAAAGATGGCCTTGTCCTCAGAGAGCTTATAACCTACTTTAGGACAGTAATGTTTAAATTTTTACACTGTCTATTATTAAGCACTTTGGCAAGTACATTAACCTTCACATTAGGACCACACTATTAAAGTACTACAGCAATAACTTACTTCTCAGAGTTACATACACATATGTAAGGGAAGAACAGAGCTCAATTCATCGTATTTTATGGTAACTCTGCAATTAAAAAATAAAGAGAAAATTTCCATTCTTCTTCAAATACTGGTCTTGGGTTAGAATGAATCATCATCCATAATTTTTTTTCTTTGTAATCAACAAGTCTGTATTTGCAAGATGAACAGGCAAGTTAAGGCTGCAGACTGGTCTCTTTATGTGGCATCAATGGACACACAAAAAACTTCAGTGTGAAAGTACTGGCAGCTGTCTCTAACTAATTGGCCTGGAAAAAGAACACCACCTTGTCAAAGATACTACGATTTCTTTTTCTGATAGACAATCTAAAATGAAAACAAACAAAACAAAGAATAAACATTCCATAAGTAATAAATAAGTGTTTCATAAGATAAAGTACATTATGGAGATCAAAGGGCTGAGAAATACTCTCCAAAGCAAAAGAAAAGGACAAAATGGCATTCACCTTCTTCAGTCTACAGTCTACAGTGAATCCCAGAGGAACACTTAATATTATTGACAAATTCATTTGTAAAGTCTTTCAAAAAGACCTAAATTACACCATGTCTATTTCTCATCTTTAGTCATATGATTAGATAGTTGATCACATTTGCTGATAAAAAAAATGATAGGAGTCATATATTATTTGAGTTCTACTGTTATATAAATAGTTACAGATAAAAGAATTGCAATGAAACCAACCAACACCTATCGCTGAAATATTGCAACTCAATTCCAACTCAAATATTCCAACTCAAAAGGATTAAAATACATAGAAGTGGACGACTACTTATGAAAAAAATGTGTAACTGAAGGAATATAAAGAATTTTATAAATCTAATTAATATAAGCTGGAGTTTGAAATGTAAAATAAAATTTTTCTGGATATTTGCCAAATTTCCAGATTAATTTATTTTTAGATGGCTTCCTATCTAAAAGGAACATTTCTCTATTGTTACAAGAGCTATATACACTAATTTTTAAAATACTGCAATGATAGTATCTAAATTTTCATATACTTTGTTTCACTGTTTAAGCATTTATTGTAAATTCAACCTAGCTTTACTTTAATAAATAGTTTTATACAACTCACCACTTTTGCATCAATTGCAACCTGAGCGAAGCCTTTACGATTACCCCATATAATGTTGTAGGTCTCATCGCTGATAAGGGCTTCTCGAACTCCACCTGGCGAAATAGCTAACAAGTGACCGCTCCTCAGAATTTCAACACATTTTTCTCTTGGTCCATGTAGAGCACAAAATACATCAAGTAATAGACTAAACCCTGTAAGAAACATCAGCATGAAAATATATCTTAAGAACTTCTTGTCTAAGTCTTTAAGAACAAACATCTTCACAATCTACATAATTTACTATCCATACTTAAATCAGTAAATTCTTTTTCACTTTTTAAAATAAGAACTCTTAAGGTTAACATAAGATTAATATTGCTGGAAAAGCAATAGCTATGTCTTATTGATCAACTAATATTGATGATCTCCTTAGTAATCACCTGCTACTCTGGCTACTTTACATATCTAAACTTTTAACTTACAAAAACCTTGGAAAACAAAGATTCTTATCCTCATTTTATAGATGAGGAAAAGTTGGCTCAGAAAGTAAGTAGCTTACTCAAAGTCACAGACCTAGCAAATGGCAGGGCAGATTCCAGTCCAGTATGTCTAGTCCAAAGTTCTTTTCACTGAATCTCACAGCTAAACACTGTCTACAGTATTTATCAGAGCAATCAGAAATGGTAGCCCATCAGCAATCACAGATATAATCTTCCATTAACCCTATAAAAAGAGAATCACTCAAGAGAATTTAAATCTGACTATGCTCAGCCCTATTAAAATTGGCAAGCCGTAATCAAATCTACTGAAATTAAAAGTTAGATGATGATAATTCCACAATTAAAATTTTTAAATAAATAATAACAACAAAATCATTAAAAGCTTTTAGTAAAGTGAGTGCGAGATTCAGGAGCAGTTCATTCCAGGTCTTAATATTATATTGTTTTTTCAAACTACAACTGTTTATAAATGAAAAAAATAATCCTGTCAAGTAACTAAATATTTTAACCAATTCCTAAATTGGAACTTTAGAGGACTAATGTTAGTATACATTATTCCTTGAAAATGGGAAATATGGAAATGAGCAGTGAAAACTATGTAGACTAACCAAACTTCTTACAGGTTTTAGGATCTGAAGCAAGGTTAGAAATATTAAGGTTGAAATAATTTTCATTCTACATTTCATTAAAAGCTCAATGATTTAACTTGATGCATTCTCACAATCAATGAATAAGGGAGGTTTCATAAATTATAAGAACATGAAGATCATGAAGTAGGAAAAATTTTTTAAAGCCAAATGCTAAATAAAAATATTCACATTCTATTATGCATAAAAAGAAAAAAAATGGAAGCAACCTAATGTTCCATACGAGAAAAGTAGGTGTAAATATTTTAAAACTGTTCTTAATTTAAAAAACTTCTTTATAAAACATGATAAAATATTAATGCTAACATTAATTTTATTTAAAAAACAAAATCATCTGCATAATGTGAAAGTATGCAAATTAAAAATGAAGTAAAATAAATCAAAATGCTGACTGGTTATGTTAGAGTAGTAAAATTACAATGATCTTCTTTCCTCTAGTTTCCAAATTCATTATAAAGTGATAATATTACTTTCGAAACAAAAACCTCTCATAGCTAATTTAGTTTATAACCAAAATACAAATGACTTTTTAGTGACATAAGAATATCCAAAACATTAACCATGTCTATGAAAGACTCTGAGTAGATTGTTATTTAATTCACTGCTTCGTGTTTGTCTGGTTGATGGGTGGCTTTTGTTTTATTATTCCAGAGTACAAAACTATAAACTTTTTGGCTTGCTTCTGGTGACTTAGTGACAGAAGAAAATAAGATTTAAGCTCAATGACGTTATTTTAGAACGATTTATTTTAAAACTGTATTGTGTTTGAAACTATTTGGTTAATCAATCTTTTTAAAAAGGTACAAAGCCTTTATGAACAGATTAAAAAGAATTTAGTCCTCAATCTTAAGAGTAATTACCAGCCAAGTCAAACATGAGACAAAATAGACTCTTTATACCAATATATAAATTGGCAAAAGTTATAATTTATTTTTTAAAATGAAAGTACAGGATTTAACTTCAAAAAATTACAACTAATTACCTGTTAATAAAAAAAAAAAACATAATATTTTGGCCATAATGTTTTTATATTTAGATATTAGCTAAGCAGGATAATTAGATGCTCCCAAACTGGAGTTCCAAGTGTGTTACCTAAAAAGGCAAAAATCTTTTCCAAATAACACTCAAGAGCCCAAAAATATAAACTATCACATAATTTGACTGTGTTAATTAAACATTTTTATATCACAACAGTGAAAATTTACCTGGAATTTTAAAGACAAAGTGATCAGCTACCACTCGGCAAGTTCTGCCTTTATGGATAAAAATTTTAGCCATGAAGTAGTAAAAATCTATTGGAATAGCTCCATGATAAAAAATTATAAGTGCTGGTCCTTCTTCTGGTATTTTTTCCATTCCATGAACTTCATAACCTGTTAGACAAAACACAAATACTTAAAATATATTTATTAGTTATTTATACTAAAGAAAAGTTACTAACTCAGAAACACAGTCTTTCTTACAAAATGTTGAGCCTTCCTGTTTCCCTTCCTCTTTCCCCCGCCTTCCCTCCTTGACAATCAGTTCTGAGCCATTAAGTGGGCCACAGCGAAGTAGGCACAGTGTGGAGGGGTGGCTCAGAGTGCTGGAGCCCAGGCAGCATGAGAACGGCAGCCACACAGGGAGGCCTGGAGTGGGCAGTCAAAGGCCAAGCACCGTCATGAGAGCACCCTCGCAGAAAAGCCTAGAACAGGGTGCTGAGGCCTGCATGGGAAAAGGAGGGGAGCCAAGGATGGGGCAAGTATGGACGTCAGAGCCTGAGTGAACTGAGCACAGCATCCAGACAGGTAAGTGGCCTGGTACAGGGTGTCACCACCCGAGTGGGGTAAGATGGTATCCGTGAGTGGCGGGGGATGACGGCAGTGGTGGGCGACTGGTTACTAACGGGGAATTGACCAAACAAGTCTATATATTAAGGATAATGTGAGCCAGGTTTCTCAGTGTTGAAGGCGGCTGCAAATACAGAGCAGGAGAAAACTACAATAAACTCTGCAGTTGTAAGAGAGCTTCACTCCCACACTAAGAACAAGAAAAAGCAGCATGTCAGAAAGCTGAGGTCAACCTCTCAATCAGGTGAACTGAGCTCCAAAAGGTGACAAGCCCCGCTAATGAGAGAAAAAAGTGAGTATGGGAGGAAGTGGTAGGTGCCATAAAGGTAGGGCAAAGAAAACTGAAATATTAACAAATACTTAAAAGGGCAAATGTGGGAGAGCACTGAGTGTAGAGTCCCTTGGCACCACAGATACAGAGTCCACACCTACTCACCAGCATTGCTGCACAAGCCTCAGATGGTGCTCTCAAGAAACATTAGGGGCAGGGCAAGCAAGAGACCCAAGAGAGCCCCTGATAATGGTACAGAGACCAAAACCCCACTCACTTCCTGGAAACTTCTCTTGTAAAAGTAAACTGACACTGGGAAAGGTGCAGAAACCCCCTCCACCCCCATTCTAAGGAAGAAGTGTACACAAAAGGCATCTGATGCTGGGAAGGACAGAGCACCATTTCCCCACTCCTCTCTCCTGCCTAGCCCCACCCCCGACTCAGGCAAAACTCCACTATTACTACAGGAGGGGAGAAGCCAAAACATCTGCCACTGGGAGGTATAGGGCAGGCCCAGGCCGCTGAAATGACATAAACCAGAGATCTGTTACCACTGGGAGGAAGGCAGGAAACTTGCTCCCAAACCCAAACCACCTACACACAGCACAGTCTCCCTGCCACACAGGAGAGTGTGGAGCACTAAGAGAGCATCATGCTTGGATCCGGGCACAGAGGGCTTGTGGAAGATTCTGGCTGAACCAGGAGGATCACGGAGTGCCCCTGCCACCTGTACCCTTGCCACAAGCCACACATGGAGTTGCAAGCAAAGGCAACCTTTCCCTGGGGGAGAGGCAGGAGCACGGGGAGAGCCCCTCTGTAGCACAGGTATATAGGATTGAGGCTGCAATGGGATCATCGACGAAAATCCGCTGGCACTCTTGGCTCTACATATATATGTACAGTTAGTAGTAGGATTTGAAAGTGCTGAACTGAAGGTAACTATAGCTACAATAAAATCCGACCCAGTTCAATTGCTGAGTAGATTGAATTAACCTCACCCCACTCACTAATGGTTTAACAGAAAAAGGACAATTTCCAGTGACAAATTCTATTTACCTCATTCTCTACTGTTCTTTTATAAACAATGCCCAGAATTCATTAGAAAAATTTATGGAACATACAAAACGGCAAGAAAAAAAGTATCCATCATCAAGAGAACCAGACCCAAATGTTTAAATTATCGGACAGTAACTTTAAAATAACTATGTTAATATGTTAAAAGATCTAGTGAGAAAAGTGGATACATAATCATATTAGAAATTTCAGTAGATAGAAGGAAATTATAAAACAAAGCAATGAGTCAAACAAAAAAGCTACAAACTTGCATGAGATCTAAGGGTTAAATGTTAATAATAATCAATGTTAATTCTCTGATTTTAATGGTTTTATTGATGTTAAATAGAATATTTTTGCTTGTAGGAAATATACACTAAAAGTGTTAAAGAGAAGGTAATGTAGGCACTTACACTCACATGATTTAGAAAAATAAGTTATTTGTATAATACTTGGAATATTAACTTTTTAAAAGACTACAAATAAAAAATAATATTGCCTTCTATCGAAAAATCGTAGAAGATCAGAGACTTTTCTGTAAGATCAGAGAATCGTAGAATCTATAAGATAAAAAGAAACTTCAGGTTCTAACATAAACAACATTAGAATTTAAAACTATTTTTGATTGTTAAGGTTATCCAAGAAATCGCACATCTCTGAAACATCACGAACACTTTATTGAATCTGCTAGCTCCTAAAAACAATCTGGACCCTTCTGTGTAAATTTGATATCGAGTAATTGCTAAAGAGTACAAGATTCTACTCACTACAAGCAGGTTATGAAAGGGGTAAGAAAATGAACAGATAAAGGGGAGTAGATGAAAAGGGCAGGGGTAGGAGACATCGAATAAGTTAAAACTTCCCTATAAAATAACACAACCTAGAGTAAAATTTAACAGTCTATATAATAATTCATTGCTAAAAATAGGAAAAACTTAACTCATGACCTGATGCAAAATAAAACACCATTTAAACTGCTATATACATGTGGATAATTTAAAAATGCTGTCAATTAAAAAAAAAAACTATTTAATTCACAAATTATTCTTTAGAAATTCCTTTTTTTATTTAATAACAAAAATGATATAATTGAATCTAACTACTACATTCTGGGCGAAAAATTGTGATCAGAGATTTGAACTGGATATCAAGAAAACACCTCTCTGGTAATATAAATAAAATTAGAGACTCGTGCCATTCTTTACCTGTTCTTCCTGCCACATTGTAAACCCTATTCCAAGTCACCATAGGCAGGAACAAGGGTTTCAGCAAGCGAAGCAAACGACAAGATAAAAAGGGTGGTGGAGATAGGGCTGGGAATGATCTCTGGAGGCTTCCTTTTAACTTAACCCTAGTTCAAGGTTGGCTTCCTGGCCATACATTTTTTTTTTCCTCCTCCAGCTAGAGATTAATCTGCCTAGGTCCTCTGCTACCAAACACCAAGACATTTCTTACAGTGACCCTGTGCTATTGGTGGATTGTGGGGATTATAAAAGATTTAAGTAAGATCCACTTATGTTTCAGGAAAATACTTTGGGTATTTTATCACAGGAGTTGGGAACTGATACTCTGGAGAGCAGATGAAATGTGATCATGTTTCTAGTCATAAGAGCTACTTTTCCTTCTCATCTCACCATTGTCAGGTCACGACCTCTGCTGATTCTGGCAAAAAGAAAAAAGCCTACTGAATAACCAACGGGTCCATGAAGAAATCAAGAAAAATAAAAAGATAGCTTGAGACAAATGAAAATGGAAATGCAACACACCAAAACATGGAATGCGGCAAAAGAAGTCTAAGAAGGAAGTTCATAGCAATAAATGCCTACCTCGAGAAACCAGAAAAATTTCAAATAATCTAACTTTATACCTCAAGGGAAGCCTAAAGTTAGTAAGAGGAAAGAAATAGCAAAGATCAGAGTGGAGATAAATGAAGTAGACACTAACAAGACAATAGAAAAGATCAATAAAACCAAGATTTGGTTCTTTGAAAAGATAAACAAAATTAACAAAACTTTAGCCAGACTTATCAAGAAAAAAGGGCTCAAATAAATAAAATCATAAATGAAAGAGGCTACCTCTCAACTGATACCTCAGAAATACAATCATTAGAGACTACTATGAACAATTATACGTCAACGAACTGGACTACCTGTAAGAAATGGATAAAGCCCAAGAAACTTAAAACCTTCTAAGGCTAAATCAGAAAGAAACAGAAAATCTGAATAGTAATAACTCTGAATCTGTAATCAAAAACCTCTAAGACTAGACAGTTTCACCGGTGCATTCTACCAAACACTCAGAGAATACCAATTCTTTTCAAACTCTTCCCAAAAAAAAAAAAAAAAAAAAGAGGAAGAAACCCTTCAGAACTCATGTTACCAGGCAAAAATTACCCTGATTTCAATATCAAAGACACAAGAAAAAAAAAATTACAAGCCAATATCCCTAAGGAACATAGATGGAAAAAACCCCAACAAAATATTAGCAAACTGAATTCAACAATGTTAAAAGGATCATATACCATGATCAAGTGGGACTTATTCCAGAGATGCAAGAATGGTTCGACATTCGCGTATCAACATAACAAACCACATTATCAAAATGAAGAATAAAAATCATATGATCATCTCTACAAATGCTGAAAAAGCATTTAACGAAATTCCACATCCATTTACGACAAAACTTTCAACCAAGAGTATGTAGAGGGAATGTACCTCGACATAATAAAGGCCACATGTGAAAAGCCCACAGCTAACATACTAAATAGTAAAAAACTAAAAGCAATTCCACTTCCAGGCATTTATCTGAAGAAAAGGAAAACACCAATTTGAAAAGATATATGCACCCCATGTGCAGTAATGCACTGCAGCATTATTTACAATGGCCGAGATATGGAAACAATCTACGTACATTGATGAATGAATGAATGAAGAAGATATGGTACACACATGCACATGCACACACACACAATGAGATACTATTCAGCCATAAAAAATTAAATCTTGCCATCTGCAACAACATGAATGTACCTAGAGGGTATTATGCCAAATGAAATAAGTCAGAGAAAAACAAACATTATATGATCTCTTGTATGTGGAATTTAAAAAATAAACAAACAAAACCAAGCTCATAGATACAGAGAACAGAATGGTGGTTGCCAGAGGCAGGGGGGCGGTGTGAAATTAGTAAAGGGGATAGAAGATACGAATTTCAGTTATTAAATAAATAAGTCATGAGGACTTAATATACAGAATAGCGACTATAGAAAATAATTCTGCATTGCATATTTGAAAGCTTCTAAGAGAGTAACTCTTAAAAGTCCTCATTATAAAAAAATTTTTGTAACTATATATGGTGATGCATGTTAACTGCACTTACTGTGGTGATAATTTCCCATATATACAAATATTAAATCACTGTTGTATACCTGAAACTAATGTTATATGTCAATTATACCTCAATAAAAGAGAAAAAATACAAATGTATAAACTTAAGATGTTTTGTTATTTTTTCATGTCATAAAAGAAACACCATACAATTGTTTTGGAAATCTTTCTCGAAGGAAGGACGGACGGAAGGAAGGAAGGAAGGAAGGAAGGAAGGAAGGAAGGAAGGAAGGGCAAAAGCAAGAGAAGAAAAAGAAGAAAGCATTCAGAAGTCAAGAGTAGAATTAAGTTCAAAGAAAAAGGAAGATAAAAAGGAAATTTCCAGTGGCTACAGCAGAAAAGGAAGTTCCTACAGCCATATTGCCTCCACAGAACAGCAGTCCCAAGAAGCACTGCCACTCACATGTGAGACAAAAGGGACATCTAAGGAATGAAAATCTGAAACTGTTAGTTTCTTCCTTAAGTTTTTATCCCTGTTTGGTTTGCTAAGAAACAAGCATTCAAACAGTAAGATTTCAGTATAAATTTTAGTTCAGGAAATTCATTTTAAATTATATCTTCACCAAACAGATTAAATTAAGTGTGCTGTGATTCTAGTATTAAAGGAATAAACTACTTGGTAATATTTCGAACGGACTCAAAAGAATGCTATTAAAAATTAAATTTAATGATATTTACCTGCACACTATGGTAAATTAACAATGTATCCTTTTGGGTCTTCCTTGAGAAAGCAAATAAACTAAACTATCTATGAAATAAAGTCCAAATGCCTGAGCATAGCATTCAAGGTCCTTCAAAATCTAGGTTCAGTCTTGCTTTCCAGGTTCATCATTCAACATACTTCTAGTCCTGAATACACCCTGCGTTTTATTTAGTACTCATATATGTTAATATAAATGCTATCCTACTATTTAAAGTTATGAATCTTACTTTTTCCGTTCTACAATGTATCTTGGAGATCTTGACAGGCATACGTAGTGATCATATTCTTCTTAATGGCTATAAAGTATCCCATAATAAATTCCTATCACAGTTAATTGAGCTATTTCTATTCAGGGACAACTGGATTGTTTCCAATTTTTCACAAATATCACTGCAATGAACATCCCTTATATGCATCCTTGTTGTCTGAACATGTGACTATATCACTATAATAGATACTAAGAAGGGCAACTGTTGGTCATACTATACTCCCATTTTAAATGATGATACCACCAAATTGTCCTCCTGACTGGCTGTATTACAATACTTTCTCACATGCATTGAATGAGAGTTCCCATTTCTCCATTCTCATCCTTTAATGTTATCAAATTTTATAATTTTTGCCAATCTTTTGAGTAAAAATGTATCTCAATATTGTTTTAATTTACATTTTCCTAATTACTAGCGGGTTCATGCATGTTATAATTATTGGCCATTTGTTTCCCAATCATAAGTTTGGTCCATTTTTAAGTTGGATTCATTTTATACTAATTTATTACTTTCTGTCATAAATGACTTGTGCTAATGTGACCTATCTTCTCACATATCTTTTAGTTATCTTTTATGAATAGATTTTGTCTTTTCCTGCTGATCTGGAAAACTACTTTATCATTTACTAAATTCATGTTTCTGGACTTTTTAACCTGTTTAGTCTATTTGCGATAATCCTTTCCCTATATCAATACCCAAATTTGAATTATTAAAGATGTTAATGTTTTTGATACAATAAAGAAAATACTTCCTCTTTTGTTTTTTTCAAATTTGCTTTGGTATTATTCTTGCTTATTTACTCTTCTATATGAATTTTAGAAGTTGCATAAAAAATCAGAATTAAATGAACTAGGAGTGTGGCCTATAAAGTGACTATAATGTGTGGCCTATACAGTGACATCTTAACTGTAATAGGAATTTATTACGGAATACTTTATAGCCATTAAGAAGAATATGATCACTACATATGCCTGTCAAGATCTCCAAGATACATTGTTGAATGGAAAAAGTAAGATTCCTAACTTTTAGATTTTCTGCTTCCACAACTCTTTTGTATACACTTTCACCATAAAGTTCTTACATTTTTTTGTTAGATTTAATCTTACATAGAATTTTTCTTTTCCTTTTTTAAAATGATTATTAGTGGTGTATGCGTGAGTGGTTACTAATTTTGTGCCCATTTTTCTTGCTAACCAATCTTATTAGTACTGATAAGTCTGTAGTTGATTCACTCAGTTCTTTCGGTGTCTCCTTTTTTCTATTCTTTATACTTATTTCTGGGACCTCCAAAACAATGTTATGGTAGTGGTGAGAGCATCCTTGTCCTGTTCCATACTTACTGGAATTCCTTTAATACTTCTCTCCTTCTCCATTATGGATCATGTTTGTTGAAGATTTCTGACACATTCCCTTTCTTAGTCAAGGTAGTACTTCTCAGTCATCACTTGCTAAGATTTGTTTCATAAATATTAAATTTTGTAAAATTATTTTCTATGAGACTGACCTACAAATCTCCTTTTTGGGTGTGCTTTCCTTAGCAAGGTATCCTAGACTTGCCAAATAAATGTAGCCTCACATTTTTTTCTACACACTGAAACAGTGTAAGATGGGCATTATTTGTTTCTTAAAAGTTTGCATAACTTGTGGACTCCTGGCCCTCTGTTCCCATTAGTTTCATAATTGATTATTGATCTTTTCTGTTGTTTCTCTCTTCTTCGTGAATCAATTTTGATCATTTCTATTCTCCTACAAAACCGTCCATCTTATTTGGTTTTTAAATGCAGTGGTGTGAAATATTTAATCAAACAGTTTTCCTACTCATTCATCAAAGCCTTATTCAAAAGCTACCTCCTCTCTGAATACTGCTTTTATTTTTGCCCATAACAACTGTTCTTGTTTAGTCCTCACAGAAACCATAAACTGATGAGGAAACTTAAGTGAGTAAAGTCCATATAACCTACTCAAGGTCACACAGTGGTGAGACCAGGAGGAAAACCCACATCTAACTCCAAAGTCTGTGTTTTGCCCAATATCACAGCTCCTACTACAGGTATGTCCATGCTAACCTTCACCTGTGATACTTCAAATGCTGGTTACAACCTATTAGTGAATTGTGAAATCACTTTAGTTAGTTATGACCAACATTTTTCTTTTTAAATAAAAGAGAGTAGACTAGAAAACAGAGCAAATCATATCTACAAAATATACTTACTTTTCGTGAAACAGTATACACATATATGTACACTATGTGGCAAAATGCATTTCTTAAACAAGGAAAAATAGGCAAAAATTGGATAGCATAAAACTATATTTTAAAATACTAGGGACCCTGAATATACTATTTTAAATTGAACTTAACAATGATCAAGACACAGGTGATGTATTTTAAGGCCTTCCAAAGTATTAGAGAAAGATGCTCTATAATTATGACAGCTAACATTTACAAACATGTGCCGCATAATGACATTTCAGTTAACAACAGACCACATATATGATGGTCGTCTCATAAGATTATAATGGAGCTGAAAAATTCCTATTGCCTAGTGACGCTGTAGTCATCATGTCATAGCACAACACATTATTCCCATGTTTGTGGTGATGCTGGTGTAAACAAACCTACTGCATTGCCAGTCATATAAAAATTAGGCACATGCAATTACGTACAGTACATAATACTTGATAATAATAAATGAATAAGTTACTGGTTTATATGTTTACCATACTAACTTCTTATCATTATTTTAGAGTATACCCTACTTATTGAAAAAGTCTGCTGTAAAACAATATGCCATGTTCCGCTGGCAGCAGCCTTATATATTTCGTGTTTATCAGGTCTCTTAATTGCATCATTTTCTCTTGTGCTTGATTTAATCTCATTGTTGTTTTACACAGTAACGTGCTGTACAGGATTGTAGCCTAAGAACAATAGGCTACATTGTCATATAGATATATCCTAGGGATGTAGTAGGCCATACCATCTAGGTTTGCCTAAGTACACTCAATGACGAAATCACCTAGCAGTGTATTTCTCACAACATATACATATCATCATTAAGCAGTGCATGACTGTATTGAACATTTAGTACGTAATAGAAATTATGCTAAATACTTTACGCGAAATTTCACTAAATCCTTACAACAACCCATTTTAAAGAAAAGGAAAATAAGGTTTAGGAAAAGTTAAGTATGTCATTTGAGAAGGGTTATGTACATAGTTTTAAAGTAGTTCCAAGATATTTATCGTTAAAAAATAAGCAACTTAATGGTGGAGAAACCTGGCAGACACCTCTTTAAGCACATGTTCAAAGTTACTGTCACCAGTAATAAGACATATCAACATCATGAAACTCTGATCGAAGGCACTTGAGAAGATACACATCATATGTTTTGTGGTATTGTCAAAAATGCATAACTTCAGTCTACTTATGAAAAACACTAGATCTAAATTGAGAGATAGTCTATAAAATAACTGAACAGTATTCTCTAAAAAAGTGAAGGTCAAAAGACCAAAAAAAAACAACACAAAACTCAATAACCATCATAGGTTGGAGGAGACTTAACAATTAAATACAATTAAATACAATATTTGGATCCTGGTAAAAAGAGACTGTTGAGAAAACTGGTAAGATTTCAATAAGATCTATAGTTTAGTAAATACTACTGTACCATTGATAAATTTGATAATTTGAGAAATGGTTATATAAGATGTAACATTACGGAAAGCTGGATGAAAAATATACAGAACCTCTCAGGACTATTTTAGCAACTTTTCTGGGTTTTTTCAAAATGAAGGTTTAAAAAATTATAATTGTTGCAAAAGGAAGGAGGAGGAGTAAGGGAGTAAGGGGCAAAGAAAGAAGGAAGAGAAAAGAAAGAAAGGGGAAAGGGGCAAAAGATGTCAGATAACCTGCAAAGGTCACCCGGCCAGACACTGGGGAGAGCCTGTGTTTGAATTCAGGCAGTCAGACTGAGGAGTCTTTCACTGCAAGAAAGACAGAGGACGTAAAGTGTATAGAGAGGTGATATTTTCTTAATACCACAATTTGATTTTCCCATAAAAGTTTTGATACATATAGTTTAACTGATAAGACCCTTTTAGTGAATAAAACATAACTATGTCTTTAAAAAATCATAATATAAAGTAAAAGTAAGTTGAGTTTCTATTATAGTCCTTTAAAAAAAAAAATCAGTTACTCATATAATATAAATAATAGTCATATGATAAGACTATTTAATCAAAACAGTTCATTTTCCCAAAATTTTGTATTGCCAGTGAAGTGAACCAGTTATGCTGGTGTTAGGTAAGCATAAATATCATTTTCAGAAAATAAAGAAAATTCTTTTGTAAAACAAAAACAAAATCACAATAATATGTATACACACAATAAAATAAGATAAAACAAACAATTAAAAACCGCCAAATAAAATACTACTTACTTCCCTAAACTGAAAGTTATGGTTCTGATTACCTTTACAGATGTCCTAAAATAATTTTCAGGGAAAATAAATATTAAGAGTCCAGCTTTTTAAACTACCATTCATATTTTCCAGGAATGTTTAAGAAAAAAAAAAAAAGTCAAATTTTTATAGTTTAAAGGCTATAAGTAACTTGACGATTGGGACTTCACTGACCCATCATCACCAAGCAAACTACCTAGAAATGTAGGTATTTAAAGAAGCATCAAATTAATGTTTCTTGATAGTATAAGCATTATGTGGTACAGCACATAAGAATCAGAAAATCTTCTGAAAAATGAGTGTATTTACATTGTATATAGTATGAGGATAAATTTTAACTTCAAATCAGAAAACAATGTATAGATTCTTATACAGATACTTATAGTAAACAATTATAAATAAATGACAGTTAAATAGGTAACTGACTAAATTAGTTATAGGATTTACAGAGTTCCATGTAGTCATTAGAAGTCACTAAAAAGGCTGAGTGACATGAAAAATACTAGTCTGCCCACACATAAAAAATGATAAACACACCACAATTTTAACAGAACTCAATTGCAAGGTAAATTTTAGGTGACTATTTTCTCCTTTATTTTTTTTAATTTTATACTTTTTTTCATAATCTAACATTTATATTAGCTGAAAAATTCCTTTGAAGATTCTTTAAAGAGCTTGAATTCAAACTGATTTGACATCAATACAAAATCCAAATATGCACACAAATGCCTTTGATAAATGTCACTAAAGAACAGAGTAAAGAAAATCTTTTTTTAAAAAGTACCATTTATCCTAATAAAATGCTATCATAAAAAAACATTAAAACAGGCTATATATATATATATTTTTTTACTTCCTCTGAGTCATAAATGCATATTTTAAAAGACCTCAATAAATAAATAATAAAAATGCCTTCAAATTATACATTCTGCTACAAAATAAATTTAGTGCTTGAATTTATCCTAACAAGGTCTCTTAGAATATAAATAAATTAAAATTCCTTACAATGTATATTAATCTGAAATATAGGGGCTGTATATGTGAGATGGAGATACATATTCCCAATGAGTGTTATAAACAATGCTACTGAATTTCTGTATCACTGTTTTAAAGACAGTGCACAATAGCAGTCTACATAGATGCATTCTCTGCAGATGTGCACACATGGAATGCTAAAGTATCATCTTGCTTCAAGTAAAACAACTATGAGGAGAGTATGAGTGTGTATTGACCAGCAAGAGCATTAGTATAAACGAGTAAATATTAAGAATTCAATACATCAAAGACATGATTTCTGTTTACAAACCTGCTGAATACCACTACTTTTGACCCTGAATCCCCAACCTGGGACAAACTTACCACACAACACAGATCACAAAAGCACAGGCCTTGGGGCCTGATTTCTGAAGCTGCATTCTGGCTCTTCTTCCTAGCTTCCTAGTGTGCTTTGGGCAAATAGCAACCTCTCTGTTCCTGTTTCCTCATGGGAAAATTGTAAAATGGAGGTAATACATAAAATCTGTCTATTATATTATAAAGTTTAAAATAATTAATGCATGCCAAGCATTTTACAGTGTATGGCATAGTTAAGTGCTCAAAAAAGATTTGTAAGAATGTATGTAGCATTAAAATGACAACACATTAGCCTAATAAGCATGTCACTGGTGATCTTTGCTAATAGTAGCCCTATACTTCAGTGATCTATATCCTTAAGTGTCTTATTTTTTTTAATTAAGGTATAGTTGACATACAATATTATATTAGTTTCAGGCGTACAACATAGTGATTCAACATTTATATTCCTTATGATGTGATCACCACCTCAAGCGTCTATTTCAAAATCTGTGCTTCCCTCCACGTCTGTGGAACCACTCTGATGCTCAACAAAATGATACAGAAGGCACATCTGTTACAAGCCTATTGAATTCTCTGTATTTTCATATAGTCCAAAACAAGAGAGAGCAACAAATAAGGTAAAAATTGGTAAAGAAAAATATCAAGTCCTTGACAATATGCCACAAGAGGGCAATTTTCATGATGGCCAAATGAAGAACTACCAGTCATTAAATGTAGAACGTCACATTCTCTGAAATAACAAAGAAAAGAATGAATATCCTGGAGAGAAATTTATTGCTATCTCATTTATTGAGAAATATATAATAACCTCTGAAATAAATCATATTGAAAAAAGGTATATTTTGATATACAAGTTACATTTAACATGCATTTTTTAAAAACCTCTATACTGCGAAAATCAAATTTATTTTGAACAAAATGGAAATAAATGCTAAATAATTAAAGTATTTTCAAAACAGTTTTCTATCTGAAAGTCTTTCAATCTTTCAGATGTCTTAAATAAAAATTTTTATATTTTAGCTTTTAGTAGAAGTCTACACTATAGTGTAGTACTTTTTTTTAATGGACATTAATATATAAAATCTCATTTTAAGAAAGATATACATATCACAATGTATGAAAACAGATAACAAGAAATAGTAAATATCCCTTCCATTATGTTTTCAGTATCTTCTCAATCAATAAAATGGAATGATGATACAGTTTCCGTGCCACACACATAAACAGCAACACGTGGAGATCCAAGTAATCTTGCTTACCGTGCCAAACTGCTGCATGTCCATCCCACAGAGTTGCCACAGTCTTCCTTGCACCATCCCATAAATTATGAGAATAGGCTTCTTTTAATACATTCTTCCTCTTATAAATGTGTAAGAAAATAATAGTAAGGTAGAGAAGAAAAATAGTAAAGTAAGGAAGTATTAAAAGTATCAGTGGTGTAAAAACCCACAAGAGATAGTTTGCAAAATTCAAATAGTCCTCCAACTGCTCCACGCCAAACCATTCTTCAAATAAGTGAATCAGACAGGTCATATAGGGCATGGAATCCTGTCCTATACCACAGGTTTGATTTTTGTCTATCATTTTTCCTTAGGTGAAAATGACAGATTCAGTCTCTTTCTTCATTGTCATGTAGGTCTTCAATTTTGCCACTAGAAGGGAAAAATAATCCCATGTTATTCTTCCCACAGCTAAAAAGTTAAATATTTTATCTACATAAACACTACATGGAGTCATTTCTTAATATCAAAAACAAGTAGACTGTTGTAGATTTAAATGTGAAAATTACAAGGTTTTGTTTGTCTGCTCACAGAGTGTGTTGGGTTTAGCTTTTGAAATAACTCACAAGCTAAGATTGAGAGAGGAAAATAAAGCTGATAAAATTTCAGATTGATCTTAATAGTCCGACTTATATCTTAAGTATATCACACCAAACGTTTGTATCTTAAATTAGGTAATGTTGAGATGACACTTCTTCACAAAAGAAACATCAATATCTGATTCAATAAAAGTAATCCAAATCTTTAGGAAATTATGACATACATTTATGGATATTGTCTTTTTTAATCACATTTACAGAAAAGCTCTCCGTTCTTTGGTATTATGTAATAAAAAATTTATTAATATCATTTTTATCTTATAGTCACTAAAATTTCTCTTTAATCTTAAATGACTGAAAATATAACCATACAATTATTTAATGTCACTTTCTAAACCAGTCACTAAAACTTACCACAAGTTAGTTAGATAACTTGTCCCAGGCTTGAATGTATTCTGGAAAACATGGTATAAAATTGAAGAAAAAAACATGATTTAAAAAAAAGATAATCATTAATACCTAGAATTAGAATTTCCATAAAATATACAGCAAGAGACATGCACAAAAGTGTGACAAATATGAATACAGCCCACACTAGTGTATCACAATTAAAAATTATATTTCACACTACCAACACTTTAGTGAGGGCACTGCTATATACATTGTTCAGTTCTACTATATAAAGTCCCACCTGAGACTTCATTTAATTCAGAAGTATAAAAAAATCTTGTTTTCTTAAAGGAAAAGTATGAAGTTAACGTGTAACTATGTCTCTTTTTAGTAACTTTGCCATATAATAAGCTGATGGTCAAACATGAAATTCAGTGATAAAATTATATTAGCCCTTATGATCATGTTCTCCTATATAAGATTTCCTTCTTCCATTCCTATTTTCTCTGGTTCTGATTCTATTCTTAGAGATAGTTTATCATTATTCCACATAACATAATCTTAATGAAAATGATCTCAAATCCTTTGTGGATGAGGTAGGAAACACAAGAAAGGGATGGAGGAGAGAGAGCCAGAAATACAAAAGCAATTATATGTTGTGTTTAACGCCAAGATTATCTTGCTGACTGGCTTATTAGTAGGGCACACACTTGTTCTTCCAAAGATGTAGGAATTAGTCTAATTTCCTAAGCACCTATTTGTGAGAAACCTGGCCTGTCAAGGTGATAGAAGTGAACATAGTACACATGAAGCGGGGGCTTTATTTACCTCACATTCTAATCAATCCATCTAGAGAGTCGAGCCACTATAATTTACCAATGTTTGAGCATTTAGAATGCAATACGGCGAAACATTTTATTTTTTAAACAGAGCTATCCCAACTAGGATGGCTATAACCAAAATAATAATAATAATAATAATAACAATAATAGTAACAACAACAAAAAATGTTGACGGTGACGTGGAGAAATTAGAACTGTCACACATTGCTGGTGGGAACTAATATGGTGCAGCCACTGTGGAAATCAGTTTGGCAGCTCCTCAAAAAGCTAAACAGAGTTAAAATATGACCCAGCAATTCTACTCGTAGGTCTATCTATAGGCAAGAGGGCTGAAAACATATATTCTCACAAAAATTTGTATACAAATGTTGACAGCAGCATTATTCATAATAGTCAAAAAGTGGAAACAAACCAAATGTCCATCTACTGATGAATGGACAAATAAAAAGCGCTATGTCATGTAATAGAGTACTACTCAACCATGAAAAAGAATGAAGTATTAGTTCGTGCTACAATATTCATGAACCTTGAAAACATTATACTAAGTTAAAAAAAAAAGTCAGACACTAAAGTCCACATTTTTGTATGATTCCATTTATATGAAATACCCAGAATATACTAATCCACAAGGACAGAAAGATTAGTGGTTGCCAGGGGCTGGGGGAGGGGCCAATGAGAAGTGACTGCTGATGGAAGCAGAGGTGTCTTTGGGGAGAATGAAAATGTTCTGGAATTAGTCGTGATGGTTGTACAACCTTGTGAATATACTGAAAACCATTGGTTGCACATTTTAAAATGTTGAACGTTATAGTGAATTATATCTCAAAAGAAAAAAGCTTTCAAATATTGTTAATAAATTAAAATTTATGATAGTCTCTCAAATACATAAAAAGCTTTTCCTAGACCTTAAAGTCAATCATTTTGATGAGCTGACCCTTACTGCTTAATATAATTGCCTCTAATAATCTAGTCTTATTTCTAATTTTTAATAGGATTATAAAATCTTGTGATTTTAAAACCTCTTTAGCACTTCCCCCAATGAAAATTGATAATAGAACTACACTTCTTATCCTCAATTATATTCTGATATACTGTATTATACATATTTAACACACACAGTAAAGGGAAGAGAAACAGTGCATAAGCAGACATCCAGTGAGAGAAGTTACACAGAAACCTTCATGAGATCTAGTAGTCCCTTAACTGTGCCCCAATGCTGCAAGCAAAAAATTCCACAAATGGTCATTCTTGATCTTAATTTAAACCCTTCCAGAACAGAAAACTCAAAAAGTATACTATTTCCTATTTCATCCTCAAAACCATCCATCAAACTACTAAAAAGATCTTCTTATACTTACCTCGCTGTAACTTTTCCTACCAGACCTAGCTCTGTACTGTAGAACCTCTTCATTCTACAATCTCTTAAGTTTCAGGACAGCCATTATGAACTGCAAAATCCCCATTTCTAGTCAGAATCCTTTCCTTTCAACATTTCCTCAGACCTTGATCTCATAACCTTTTACCACTCAGGTCACTCCCTGTGATTGAGTCCAGTTATCTTGATATTGAAAGGAGCATGTACAGTAACCCATCTGTGTGTGACACAGAGAAAAATATACGGCATGGTAAGAACATAGAGATCCACAGCGGACAAGGGAGTAGGAGGGAGCAGGGGGTCACTATGTTACACTGGGTAGTCTGGGAAGGCCTCTCTAAAAGTACATTTGAACAGAGAGCTGAGGAAGTGAGTAAGCAAACCATGTGGGTATTGGGAAGAGTTTCTGGCTAAAAGACCAGGAGTATAAAGGAGGAGCAGCAAGGCAGGCAGGCTGAGGGAGAGTATAGGGAGAGCAGTCAGAAAAGGGCAGAGAGATGCAGCACTGTAGAACTCTGTAGGCCAGCGTTCATCCAAGGTAGATGATGAAGGCATCAGAAGAGTGAGATTGCTTGACTTGGATTTTAAATGACTATGTGTTGAAAATATACTATACAAGGAACAAACAGAAAGTTATTGCAATAATTGAGATGAGTGATGAAAGTGGCTTAGACAAGTGTGGCAGAGTGAAGGTCATAAGAGATGATCAGTTTCTGGATATATTTTGAAGATAAAGTCAATAGAATATGTTGGTGAATGGATGTAGAATGTGAGAGAGAAAAGTCTGGGATGACAACACAGTATTTTGGCAACGTGGGTTTGTATCCTGGGAAGCTCTGCCACTTACTGTGTGACCTATACAAGTTACTTAATATCTCTATGCCTGAGCTTCTCCATCTGTAAAAATGGGGGTAATAACAGTATCTACCTAATAAGACTTCTGAAGATTCTATGTAAAAAAAAGCTTGGACAAGTGCTTTACACTATATAAGCAATAAATAAGTATCGCTATCATCATCATCATGCTTGTCATCATTTGCTTGCTTATGAAAAGATGGAGTTGCAGGAATAACAGGTTTGCGGGTGGGATGAAGATCAGAAATTCAGTTTTGAACATGTTAAGATTCTACTGGACATCCAAGTGAAGACGTTAAATAGCCAGCTGGATAAAGCAGAGTTTAGCAAGAAGATCAGGGCTAGAGAAATGTATCTTGGAATTGGCAGAACTGGCTACATATGGACAGTACTGAAAAACGTGAAACTAAAGAAGATCCCTCTAGTGGGTGAATATAAAATAAAGAAGTTTCCAGAATTGACCATTGGGGCACTCAACCTTTTAGAAGCTGGAAAGACAGTGAGGAACCAGCAACCTCATTCCAGCAGTGGCAACCTGGATGTCAAAGTAATAGGTGTAGACAGAAGGAGTATTCAACTATTTCAAATGATGCTCAGAGGTCTAGTAAAATAAGGAATGATAACCTATCATTGGATTTTTACAACAAAAAGGCACTGACAAGCCCTAATAAGAACTATTTTGAAACCGGAGATGAAAGTTAGGTGGTAAGTTCAAAAAAAAAAAAGGAGTAAATGAATTGCAAACAGCAAATATAAACAACTCTTCAGAGGAATATCGTTGCAAAAGGGGATAGAGAAATGGGTATCTAGAGGGGAATGTAGATCAAGTTTCCTGTTGTTTTAAGATGAAAGAAAATACAGCAGTTTTTAATACCAATGATAATGCATCAGTGGGAAAGTGAGAAATGGATGACGAAGTAGAGGAGATAATTGTTGGGGCTTGTCCTTGACTAGGCCAGAGGGGATAGAATACAGTGTACAAGAAAGAGGCTAGCCCAGAGAAGACTTACAGCATTAGGCTAAAACTTCACTTAATCAACATATATTTATCAAACAAGTAGTTTATGTTTGATACTATACAAAACACTTGGGATTCTAAGAGTAAACAAAATTGATAGTTATATGAGAAAACATATGTAAAGCGCTTAGAATATGCCTGGCACATACTAGGCACTTACCAAATGCTAGCTAAATACAGATAGATCTGATGTTCTATCTGATGTTCTAACTTGTGTTCAACCAAATCTTTGACAAAAATGTGGACTAAGACAGTGCACTAAGACTTGTGACTAGAGAACAAAGGAGTTTGAATAAAGCTTACTTTTGATAATGAGAAAATGGTGTTAGAATTCAATGAATGCAACTTCTTAAAACAGAAAGCCAAGTTGACTTGCCCAAAGTTGCTAAATTAATTCAGTGAAAATCCAAGAGCCAAAATTAAAACTAGTTCTCTTACTGCCTACTCTTGTTTTCATTACACTTTCTCTAATCTCTCTGACATAAAGGCTGAAAATATTAAAATTGCAATTTCTTGTTCCCTCTACTTCTGCCTGGCCTTCTCCTGTTGCAATTTACCACAGGCTATACTTGACTCTTTACCACTTATTTTATTCCAATAACAACTGTAATTGTTAAAAGATGTTTGGGGGAGATATATTTTAGTTACCAAAATTCTATGTTATTTCCTATCCAAAAAATCTACAATAAAATACAGTCCTATGCATCACATATAAGGTACCTTAATTTTCCCATCTGTAATTAATATAACCTCCAAGAAAAAGTTGACAAGCTGAAATCTCACCACGTCAATATTGATGGTGAGGAACATTTACTACAACTGACTTTATAGCTATTTAAAATCAAAATATTTCAAAAACTAATAAATCAGTATACAGGATTTTTTGTGTGTTTGTCTATTTTCTACAAAACCGTAATGAAATAAATCAAATTTTAAACACCCATTACCAGTACTTTTACCAACATGGATGGTAGCAGATCTATTCCTTACTTTTAGTATATGAGCCACATAAAGGATATGCTGAAAATGCCAATTAAAAGAAATGCTCACTGAAATATAATTTTCCCTTTTCCTTTTTGCATATTTAATAACGGTTTAACAGAGGTTTAGATTCAGTTTTAGTGAATAAGCCTTCTATTTCAAACAATCAATAAAGCTGCAGTTTATCAGTTAAAAGATATCTGGGAATCCCAATCATTTAATCTTTTAAAAAATATTTTAGATTTCAAGCTTCAAACTATAGATTCTGATATAAATTCCCTTTCAAGGTTATTTATTTATTTAAATCTTAGAACGCCCTTCAACTTCTGGTCAAAAGCTTCCACTCTGTTTGATAATTACTGTTCTACTCCTATTGTCTTACCCTATCCTCATGCCAAAAATGTTGCATATCTACAACAGTGTATCTAACTGTGCAGCACTTACCTTCTCAAGTCACTAAAATGAGCCTATCTCTGACATCAAAGTAAGGCAGCAGTATATGGGAATAAACATTTCATTTGAAAATGATCTCTCCACTCACTAGTAAATGAGGCCAAAATATTAGCAAGTGTTCCAAATGTCTGGATTTTACCTTGGCTTTTAAATATTCTAAACAAATACAAATGCCATTTCAGCATTAATAGCACAAACCAAGTACTAACTGCTCCAACAACCTTCGAACCTGAATGAATTTCTTTGAAGCTGCCTAATCTCAACTAATAACCCATACCAAAAGTTGCTTTTTTAAAATCTGGCAGTGGTGTTCCAGTTTTCGACATCCTGGTTATGTGTCCATGTATTTTTCTTATTAATCAGCCACCTGAGGGCAGAAACCTGTTTTACAGGCTGCAAACTCGGGGGACCGAGACAGACCAGACGCGTACAAAGTATCTAGACATTAAAACTATTAATAGTAGATATGGGAGGCTGGGTTTAGTCCTTTTATTTATGATTTCATTTAATGTTTTCAGCCGCCCTAGCGAACAAGTACTAGTAAGTATCCCTATTTTACAGATGATCACAATGATGCTCTCAGAAAAGTTAAGTCGCTTGCCGGGTCACACAGGTAGTAGTAAAAGGGGCAAAAACCAGGATTCCAACCCTGATTTGCCTAGATGAGAGCACTCTTAACCACTTCCCATGCGGCCTCCCAACTACACACTCTCGTGATCACCCCATAATTTCCTTTTAGCTTTTATACACGGTAGGGTCGATTCGGATCCCAGGATCAAAAGGTTACTGGGCAAGCCCAGGGGCCTATAATGAGGTTGGAGACTTTGCCCCACCACTCAGAAGCGAAACATGTCGCCGAATTGGGGGTTTCTGAGCGCGAGGGGAGATGCGAGACAAAGTGAATGAGCTCGTTGTGACCCAGGCCCTGGCCACTCCGGTGCCCGAGCCGAACTCCGGGTCCGACCGGATGCCGAGCCCGCAGGTGCCGGCAGGGGACTCCCGCGCGGTCAGGGAGACAGGACGCGCGGCCTCGGCGGCGCGCAGCCCGCGAGACTGACGCGCCCCCGGGCGAGGAGGAGCGCGGGGAGACCAAAGCAGGGACCGACGCACCTCGGGCGGGAGAGGGCAGAGGAGGCTCGCCCTCGCTCTCGAGCAGCGGCGGCAGCTCTTCGATGGCTCAGCAGCGAGGGGAAGCGTTGATATCTGATCAGCCGACTTTCCGCGAGCAACCAGTGAGGAAAAAGCCAAAAAGTGGCTGCAGCACGGGAGGCGTTGAGCGTGACACCTCCCGTCGCCCCGCCTCTTCCTGTGGCCTCCCGGAGCTACTTCCCGTGCCGGCTTCCTACCTTCCTCCGGTCGCCGCAAGTCGCTTCAGGCTGGAGTGGTCCCCGATCCCTTCCTAACCCCCCACCCCCAGACGAGCCGGCGAGTCCTCTTTTCGGTCTCCAGTAACCCATCGGAGGCCTGGGAGGCCGGACCCGTGCCGTTTACCGCAGCTCTGCCTTCTCCGAGGTGGTAAAATGTGCTGCGAAAAGTGGAGCCAAGTGGCCGAAATGTTTCTCTTTATCGAAGACCTCGAGGAGGATTGTAAGATCCTTTGCCTCTGCTCCAGGGCATTTTTGGAGTAAGTAAAAACGTGTTCCTCTTCCTTTCTAGCACGACCATTTCCCAGAAATGGGAATGTACGTGTTGCAGACTAGTTGTAATTGGTCCCTGGAACCACGGCCAGGGTATTTGACCCTTGGGCAAGGTGTTGTTTAAGAAAAAGGGTAAAAAGTCCTCAGACTTTACAGAGTGGTCGCCTACTGCTGTTACGTGAAGGAGTACATTTATTTTGTAAGCTGTTATGAAAAAAAATGTGCTAGCTGGTATATGTCATTATATACTTAGAAATTAAGGTGACATTTAAAAATTGGGAAAGTGAAGTGTTAAATGAAATCTCGTTAATGGATGTGACATCACAAGGTGAAGGTTTAAAAGATGAGTAACTTGTTTTGGTTAACGTCTTTTTAAAACCTAAGACTTATTAAAGCGCAAATGCACATAAATAGAACTTGTAATTACCTGAGGTAAGAGGCTAAACTATAATTACATTCGTTTTTGAGCTGGCTTTATTTTTGGAAAATATTTGTTTTGGGTTAAAATTGCTGGGCAGGAACATTTGTGAATGGGGGAAAAACTACCTAAAGAATTGTATTCTAGGGATGGTTTTCTTTATATTAGATGTGTGGGTTCAGCCACTTAAATCTTTTTCCATTTCTAAAACAAGTATATTTACCATAATTATCTCACATGCTTATTATTAGATTCAACCTGTGGAAGTGAATTTTGTGAGATGCTTTTAAAATAGCTTAATGTAGTAGAATTTAACTTTGAAGGAATTCTTAGTATTCATCATGTGATTTTTGTAGAGTAATCTGAAAATTAATCCGAAAAGAAATTAAACATTAGGTTAAATTTAATGTGAAAGTATTGACGCTTTTGTATTCATGTAGGCATGTATTCATTCACCGAATACTTTTTGTGCTCCTTTGTATTAGGTACTAAGAGGCACTGAGGGTGCAAGATATAGCTGGTCTCTACACCCTTTGAGTTTACTTTCTAGCAAAAGTGATCAACATTAAGACAACTGTTACATAATTATTTGGTTAATTAAAGTTATAAGTGCAATGGGAGAGAAGTACCGGATGCTATGATAGCAAAACTAACAGATCACAATGATTTCTTTAAGAAAGTAGCATTTGAAAAGTTCTCTAATGAGTGAGTAGAAATAAACTGGGGTATATTTCCGTGGGAGAAAGCATTCTGCTAGCAGAACTCTGTGTCAAAGCCTTGAGGGAGCAAAAGAAATCCTGTGAACAAAATGGGAAAGAAAGAAGGGTTGGTAAAGTAGGCAGAGTTAAAAAATTCAGCATTTTGTGGAAGACTGGATCATTTTTAAATGATCATTACATTTTTAAAGATTAGCAACAGTTTTTGGTGATTCGGATAAGGATTGGTGGCAGGGGAAATAGAGAAAGGAGAACATATAGGAGAGAAGTTGAGTTTAACGGATTGTATTGGATATGGGGAGATGAAGGAAAGGTAAAGGATGGGAAAGTAGAGACTAGGTCAAGGATAACTCCTTGATTTCTGACTTATATTGGTGCCTTTTACTGAGATAGGGGTGGCTAGTGAGTCGTGGGTTTTCATTTTGGTACAGCAGTAAGAAGATAATCAACTTTGTACATTTTTATTTCTAAATACCTATGAGATATCCATAGGTAAGAATCGTAGGTAGTTAAATGTATTGTAGAAGACAAACTCAAGTACACTGTCATCGAATGTTTAAGGAAGGAGTACATCGAAAAGCTACTTCATCATCAAGCAAAATGAGGACTAAAATATATATACTATAATTAGGGGAAAAAATTTAAATCTACCATATTAATGACTTGCTAAGTGCCTGGCACTAATTTATACTTCATACTATTTCGCTTCCATTTAAGCATTCTACTTGAGTCTCAGTAATGGCCTAAATAAAAATCACACAGCCAGGTAAGTGGCAGCCCTGGAGGTCTGTGTCACTCCGCAGCCTTTTCACTTTCCTGCTAATTAGTCTAGAACATACAATTTTATTGAATCTTTCCAATTAAAGTATTTAAGTGGTCTGAAGTCATTTGAACACTGGTGACCTGTTAAAATACTTTAACAAAATGTATGTTGAGATAGAGAACTATTCTAGAAACTCAAGAGCCTGTATTTACTTCTGATCATACCCATGTGACAGTGTCTGGTAGTGATCTCTAGTTTTTGATATATAGAACACCAAAATCATTTGATATGTTTTTTCCCACAACAAGTCCCTTAGCCAGAATTTAAAAGAGTACTGTCTTTCGAGACAAAAGCTAACCAGCTTCACAGCCCAGCTCTACCAATATTAGCCATGTGGCCTTAAACAAGTCACATAACATTTCTGTGAACCCATTTCAGCACTTTGAGAAAGGATTTCCTTTTCCTTTTACCGCTTGAAACTAATCTACAGTCCTTTGCAGTAGAGAAATTGCTACTTCAGAAATTTCCAAGAACCATTTATTCAGCGTGTATTTTGGCCACCCGTGCATCAGGTACAGTGATAACAAGATGACTTAGGTGTGGTGATGTTTATCGTGTTTAAAGGTATGATGATGAGATGCTTAGGGCTTTTAAAAGAGCAGTATCTTAGAGGAGTCGCTACAATGCAGGTCTGATCTCCAGCTTTACAATTCAATTCAGCAGTTAAGGTTTATTTAGTTCTTTCAGTGTTCCAGGTCCAGATATTCATCCAGAATCATTATGCTCTGTGGGGTGAGTTACACTGATCAAACTCAAAAGATTGCTTTATAGAGGACACTTAGCAAGTATAATGGGAGGTTCTTCAAATACCGGGCATCAGGAAAACATCTCTCCCAGTGCTCAATGCTTTTAGAGATTATTAAAAGATGCCCTAAGTGTGAAATAGAGTTTTCATAAAAATTTAAGAGCTAGCATTCTCTCCCTTGTTGCTAATCTTATGCCTCAGATTATCGGTAACCTTGGGATATACTAGTAATAACCTTGAACACCTGTTTCACCTCTCACACTTGAAGAAGTATCTTTCTGCTTCTTCCTCTGGACTTGGCCCATTCCCCAGAAGTCATGTAGGCTAGCACTATTGGGGGCAGGTGACAAGCTCCCTAGAAAAGAGTACTTGGCTGTATGTTGGATGTGCAGGCCAAAAAGAGTCAGTTTGCGTATGTTACCAGCCAAGGCTACGTGCTTAGTTCTTAGCCTGCAGCCCATTTGAGTGTTAGTGCTATCTTTACAAAGACTTCTTTCCAAAAAGAAAGAAAGGGACGAATATGTTATGAAACATAAAAAGTTGAGGTCTCATATCATACCTGTAGAAAACAATGTAACTAGATTTCAATTAAGTCAACTTTATTTAAAACACAATTACCATATAAATCAGTTATATTAAATTTAGTATTTTTGAACTAAAGTGTGCTTCATTTTCATTATAGGTAATTTCATACATATTCTTAGAAGCTCTATTTCACTTTTAGAAACTACATTTTAAGTTCAAAATAGATAAACAGAAAAGAATAGCTTTTTTCTTTAGGTTATTTAATGCTCAGATAAATTATAACCCTTTAGAACAAAAGGAGCTTGCAGATCTTGAACTTGTTTCCAGGAGGCATTGAGAAGTTCCTGGGAATGGGAGACATGCTGAAAGTTCAGAAGCTTGAAAGTGTAACCCTGACTTTCCACATAGGGAAAGATGTGTTTTAAAATCTAAAACCAGATTTGATTGTTGGCAAAATTCTATAATATATTATTAAACTGAAAGATCAGTACCAAGCAGCAGAAAACAGAAAATTAGCATTAGCATGGGTGCCAAGTAACTTCTCAGTAATTAAGAGTTGATTTTCATACTATCTAAGATTATTTGTACACCTCACCTCAAAGACAGGAAATAGAACATACTACCAAAGCACATTTATACTTCTTCCCCTCACCCCTGATTACTTTCCCACTATGAGTCATCGCCTACTTTGCATTTTATAAAGTATCAAAAAATAGGAGGATATGAAATATATCAAGTATACAATTTTATGTTGTTGAATATATCATAGCTCCATTAGAAAAGTAGTATTAACTATTTCTTGCAGATGGTCTTATTGTGGCAGTTATGATGGAGCTTATACTATCTACCACTAGGAAGATAATAATAGCAACCTCCCTTCCCCTTTTTTTAAGTGTTCCGTTAGGTTTATTTTGGTTATATTATTTTCGATCTTAGTAGATAAAGAAAAAAATTTAGAGGTGGGTATGTAAAGAGAAGTTTAACCATTCACAGTTTTTAAAAGTCATTAAGACTAAATTATTTTATCTTGATTTATGTTTCAGTTTGATAAAATATATAAATAAGAACTTCATTTTATGTTAGTACCCAAACAACCTTTCCTTGGACCATGAATATCTTGTTTACTAGGCAGGCAATGGATAATTTGGGCTATTTGCAGGTGGACTGGGGGTTTGCCTATGGATTTATATGTGAGATAAATCTTTCCACTTTTATGCTCACTTACAGGAAGTATAGAGAACCTTCCATTGTTTATCATAAGGATTGGATTCTTCCCTCAATACCCAGAATACCATTTGATTTTAATTATTAGTAGTTATAATTATAAATGCTTGCTACGTAGTATATAGTGTTTTACAGATAGTGTCAACCCTGTGACAACCCATGAGATATGTATTATTACCTCTGTATTACAGATGAGGAAAATGTATTAACAGATCGCTTTCTTTTCCTTAACCTTTTTATTAATTAATCTATGTTGCCTTGAACTTATTTTGTCTCTAAATTTAGTTCAATTTTTTTCAATATTGACTGTTTAATTTGTTTCGCAGAGATCGAAAATTGTGCAATTTGGGATTAAAAGGCTACTACGTTAAAGGCAATGACAGCAATGCAGGTAATACTGTATAAAACCATATAACGCTTTTTTGCTAAAATTAACCGTGATACTATACTAATTTCTTAGCATCAGATATTATAAATGGCAAGTAATCCTGTAGTCATAAACAGTCCTTATTGTTTACTATAACATGATTCCAAAATCCCTATCAAAGCAGATAATATCTTTACTATAGCTAGCTCCTGTATGGACTCGAGGTACCTCTTTTGCCCCGTGTACATTCCTTCCCGAGTTGTTGCCATTAGATAAAAGCAACCTGAAATTTGAAGCGCTGAAAAGTAGAGAACATATAGTTTCTTCAGTGAAATTTTATTGTTCTAAAAGATAAACTGAGGCACATTAAAATTTTTTTTTCAAGAGTTTACTTGAACATACATTGATTCAAATCAGGCAGCACCAAATCAGAGGTGGTTGGGGTGCCCTGCCAGCAGGAGTTATAGGAGGAGTTTTTATAGAGAAGATGCAGAAGCAAAACAAGGAAATTTTGATTGGCCATAGTTTGAGCAATTAAGGCTAACTGGGAAAGCCTAGTTGGCTGTTTGTGATTGATTGTTAAGTTTCACTTTCTCAGTTTGTACATTGACTCTGGCTTAAGTTTCGAGTTGTTTGGGTAGGTTACTATGGCATTAGAGCCATCTCAATCTAATGGCCTCTTTATTTAAATACTTTTAAGACTTGTTTAGATAAATGATTCAAGACAAATTCCAAGTGCACATTCATGGTCTTTTGCCTGAAGTAAAGAGGCCACAATCTGGGTTAAGTTTACCAAATGACAAATAGAATTTGTTCTAAACTTTGAGCCTCACCTGGTTACCTGAAAACCATCTTGGTCTCTCTCACATTTCCCTACCAGGACCCCATTTGTCCTTTCCACACAGATCTTTTATGTTTCTTTAGACACAGGAAAAACTGCAGCATGAATTACAGGCTAAAACCAGCACAAGTAGTGTGTCAATTACCCTTGAAAATCCATTAACCGTTTTCTTCAGTTGCACACTAGATGAAATGTTTGGTTGGTGTTCCAGTGTTATGTAGTACAAATATGATTTCTTTAGACACTAGGCTTCCAACAAACATAAGAAATGCATGCCATGAGAGAAGCATAAAACTTAGCTGATTCTTTTTCCTATTTTGCTCTCTCCTGAGCTTTCATTGAGGAATGGTGAATGGATCTCCCTATTTAGATAGGTATCTCTTTTCTCTCTTTCTTTTAGTAAAATTTGTGCACATAAGATTTCTTTTTTTTTTTCAGTTTCCATTTTTGCTATGTAAGATTCACTGTTCTATTGCCTAAGATCATTTAGCTAGAGTGCTGCTCAGCCCTAATTGAGTCTGCTAATATATAAAATTATTTTATCTCACATTCAGACTGTTAATAGAGCACTTGAATGGCATTTGTCCAATTAGTGGTATGGTCTACTTTTAGATAACCATATTAGAATGAAATAAAACTTGTTTTGTTATAATAAAACAGATTTTCTCTAAGACCTAGAATCAGGGCTCTTGAAAGCATATTCCAGTTCAGTGGATTTCAGACTTTTAATAGCAGAAGACTTTCATTAAATCAACTCTCCCATAAAGTCCCAGGGTGTAAATCCAGTTGTGATTGAAGCACCCATGAGGAACCTAAAGATGTTCCTCTCAACTGTCTTATTAAAAGCTCCTAAAAGAACTCCACAAATCATCATTTTTAATTCACTGATCTAGTTCAGTTTTATTGCACATAAGGGATGTGAAAAGGGAAATATGTTTTATGGTTACTCCCCTGTGTTCCCTCTTATTCCCAGCACTGCAGATGTGCTCAGTAAGTTTAAGCTGAATGGGCAGCTGGATGGTGGTGGCAGGCAGAACCAGACCAGACATTTTCTCTTGATTCTTAGTTGGCCGTGGTTGTACTAGTCCATATTACCATCAATTATTTTCTTTTTTTTCTTCCCCTTAAAAATTTTAACATTTATATGCCTTTACTTTTGGTAAGCCATGTAATAGCTCTGGGTCTCAGGTTCTTCATTAAAATGATAAAACTTGCATCTAAATTTTCTCTAAAAATAAGCTAACAAATGCTATCTGTAGGAGACCAAACCACAGAAGAGGAAGGGGGTCGTTCCCACGGCACTGCACAATCATGTGATAGCAAAGACATAGGCCTAGATGAAAGTAAACTTGATTCTGAGGCTGAACTCATGAGAAGTATGGGACTGCCACTTCAGTTTGGTGGGAAGTCTACACACAAGAATTTTGAGGTAAGTATTAATTTACTTTTATTATTTCTGTTTCTTAGTTTTCTTCATAAAATGTCACATAGAATTTTTTTATCCCAAATCTAATGCATTTGTGAATTAGAGGACCCCATCTCTCTTTCAATATACATATTTATAATTAACTAAAACTGGAAGTTGTGATATGCCCCCGTGTGATTTTTTTTTTTTTTTTTTCTCCTCTTGGAAACTTAGGAAGATTCCCTTGTTTGTGTAACTAAAGGCCCAGGTCAGAGAAGGGGGTGTAATTGAGGGTATTTTGTTTAATTTAATGTCAAAATAGATTTCGGTTTTACTTTCTCTTTCAGTTTATGAAGTGCATTTCTATTCAACTATTTATCTTATACAGGTGACTATGAATACTAGAAATAAAGTTAAAATGAAAAAGAAAAAACATCAAAAGAAGTACTTAAATGAAATTATCAAAGAATCTTGGAGACAAGAATATGAAGATGACATTTTGTCTTCAGATGATCCATCTTCGATTGAACAGCATGAGAACACCAGAACGAATGAACTTCAAATCAAAAAAGACATTGAAACTGAAAACCTGCCTATTGAAAATACCTTAACTCCAAAGCTAGAAATTACAGAGAAATGGGAAAAGTACTGGAATGAATATGGTGTAGGACTATTATGGCAAAGCTGGCAAGAAAACCACCCAGATCAAACACTGTGTTCTGAACCGTGGAATGTTCCTGGTACAAAGGAAGAATGGGAACAACATTATAGTCAACTTTATTGGCATTACTTGGAACAATTTCAGTATTGGGATGCTCAAGGTTGGACTTTTGATGCCTCGCAAAGCTGCAATACAAATACTTGTGACTCTAAAACAGAAGTTGACAACGAGGAAGATGAAAACTGCATGAAAGCAGACTTACTATCTTTTCCGCCTTCATTAATTGGTAGCATAAGCTCTAGTTCAAGTGATAAAGATCATAATGAAATGCTGAATGGAATTAGTAACCTAAGTCTGAATTCAGAGAAAGTAGAACAGAGCCAGTTAGATTCCTCTTTAAGTTCTGATGGACATCAGTGGCTCAGTGAAGTTGACAGCAGAAGAGAATGCCCTGCATCTGGCCAAGGTGAACCAAATAATGGAGGAACCAAGGAAAGCAACGTGTCTGGAAACAGAGACACAAACCAACCAGCTCAGGGTAAGATTGAACAAGATTTATCCTACTAAGTAATCATTAACTAAAGGACTCTATTTAGCAAAATAACTAACATCAATCCTTTATGGTAGAGTTAAATAACGCCAACTACATTTTATAGTATGAATGAAAAATGGAATTATTTAATCTTTATTTTTATATCACAAGTTGTTTATTACCCTTTTATATAAATAAAAAAAAAAATCTTTGCACCGAGTTCTCAAAAGTATTCCTTCCTTTTACTCCTTGGTGACCAATAAATTATAAGTTGGAAATCCCTTTAGAAATCTAATTTAGAGTGAGTTTGGAATGTCCAAGCTTCTCTAGAGCAAATGGAGACATGTTAAAGAGTGATGGAGAGCAGACATTTGACATTAGGCAAATATGAGTAGGAATCATTTCTGGAATTCAATTGAGACAAGCGAAGTCTTGCTCTGTAGGGAATCTCAACAGGGCCTGATAATATTAATTTCTGACTTTTAGGGTTGATTTCAAGACTCTCATAAAATATTCAGTATAAGGAACTTGGTTGACTCCTGCCTGAGTGATTTAAAAATTTTGCCGTACAGACTGATACCACTGTCAGAATTAAGGAAAGCCAGTGTTAAGAGAAGGTGGAATAGGGTGGCTAAGAATGCGCTTGCTAGGGAGAAGGGCACTACCAACTGATGGCACCAAGAAAACGGGAGAGGAGGAAATTTTTAGAACTTTAGGATTTTTCCTGAAGTGCACTAACATGCTACCTTGGCAACCTTGCCGGAAGTCTGATTCTTAGGCACTTCTCAGCCTTATTCCTATATGAAGCAAACGGTTTTGGCCTTTTACTTAATACTTAGGTTTACTTTACTCATCTCAAGTCGCAGACCTTACTTCATCTAGTTGAGAGTTTCCTTTAGAGAGTTACTAACGAGCTCTGTCTACTTTTTTATTTCTCTTTTCTCAGTACTCTTATAATGGAGCTTAACTTCAGTATGATATTCTCATTCCTTTCCATTTTGCTGTTATTGTTATCATTTTTTATGTGATTTTTTTATATTAGCCTTTTGATAATTCTTCAATATTCTCTTGATTACTTTCTGTACTTATTTAGACAGTAAAACCAGAAATATGTATATTAGTCAGTGCATTGGCCCCTATTTATTTCTTTGTGTTAATATATTTAATAATCTTCCTACTTTTTTCCTTTGTCAAACATAGTAAAAGCTCTGTCTTCTATTGCCTGTTTCCTAAGCTATGTGTATAAATTGATCGTTGCTATTCTATTGCCTGTTCCCTTAATTATGTATATAATTGGCTATTTCTGTAATTAGCTCCAGCGTGACTGCCATTAGGATCAATTTGAGAATTCTAGACTTTGATTTGTTTTATATTCTCCCTCGAGATCAAAACATAAAATATATAGTGCATTTCTCTCTATTTTTTCTACTGTTTGTGGCTGGAGGCTCTCCTGAAATAGTCTGTTTCCACACAGTCAAAGCTTCCCACCATCTATATTACAGATACTTTTCCACTTCTAGTGCCATTCACCTACTTTTTCCAGTCTGAGAAAATATAGAACAAAGACAGACATGTACCTCAGTTGATGCTGCAACAGGTTAAAAATACTCTTTTTAAATGGTGGTGTTTATCTTTCTGTTACTTCTGTTATTCATTTGAGAGCTATATTAGAGACAAGTAAATGCATTTGCTTCTTTAAAAAGAAAAAATTTTAATTAGTGTTTTGCTGCTTTTAGAGTCATTTAGATGAAAATTCCATCAAAATGTGATAACAGCTATGACAAAGGTAACTTCGTGGATTAATATGTGTAGTTTTGGACAGCTATCAGGAATAAACAGTTTTAGTTCACTTTTTAAAGTAGTTACATCATAGAAACTTTTAAACTTTAATAGATATAGCTCCAATTTTTTATGCTCAAACTCTGCATGTAGATATAAGATTAGGTAGATGTGGTCTGGCAGTTTGTCTGATGCACATACAGTTAATTACAGGAAAGGCACCAAAGTATTTCAGTCGCCTTTGCAAATGGCAGAAGAGTCTTGAAACCAAGGGGGGAAATCCACTGTAATATCTCTGCCTCTAGATTCACAGGAATCTTCAAACACAATCGAAGAAAGACCACACCCCACTGGTATTGATGGAGAAGAGAGTGAAGACGATCCACCTGAACGTAAGCCAAGCAAACTTAAGAGGAGGCAAGTTGCATGTTACTTTTCTCTCTAGAATATGTTAGCATAAGCACTCTATCCATGAGTGCTCGTTACATTACAACACTGCTAATCCTGTGAGAAGAAACAAGGCATACTGGGAAGACCATGGGCTTTGGAGCATGGTCAAATCCCAGCTCTTTGTCTTACTCTGCCACGATTTTTTTAATCGGTAAAATGGAACCAGTGCCCTTTTTGTGACATCATTGGGAAGACTGGAACTAGCCTATAATACATCTGACGCTTAGTAGCTACCAATGGATGATAGCTAGTAACTAGTAATATGTAAGTAGGTAGGGTCTCTCTTTCTCAAGGAAGTTCTGATTTTTTTTTTTTTCCCCAAAAATCTCTTTCTCAAGGAAGCTCTAAATTTTTTTTCAAAAGTCTGGATATATATTATAGAATTTTATTGATAAAATAAACATCAGGTATGTCAAATCTAATGCTCTCATTCTATAAGTGGGAATGCTGAGACAGAACAAGGATAAATCCCTTGCCCAGGGTTACATAGCAACAATGGCAGCTCTGTAGCCCAGTCCAACTTTCGGAGACAGCACTCTTTCTAGTATACCATTAATACATGTAATTAAACAATTAGAGAATAATGTAAGGTAGGATATAGTTAAATGCTAATGCAATAAAATACAAGAAAAGGATGGACATTACAGAATTTTGGATGTTAACTGGAAACATTTCATTTCTATGGCAAAGTATGAGTGCTCCACATAAGACTTTTATGTTCTATACAGGTTCTAAAAAACAGTGAGCAAGCTTTAGAGGCTCAGCAACTAAGTACATAAAAGTATACCTCTGCTGGGTTCCTTCTGCATGGTAGACATTGCTAGTTAACTGCTCCATTAGTTCCCGCTAGTTCCCTGAGGCAGATAGTGGGTGTACTTACATTCCTGGGACCCAGTACGTAAATGTTCAGTGAGTGTAATTAATTTGTCAAAATGAGCTCTCGCCACATTCGTTTACTTGTTACTGTTGCCCAGGAAGTAGGGAGCATTAGAAGTTATCCCCAATAGGTGGATTATCCTGGGTTACTTAATATCACTGTATCACAGCTGTATTCTTAATATTTTTTCTTTTGTAATGTTTTGGTTGGGTAAATACTTCTCAAATGTTTCCTTGTTTGTTTTTCTGGGAAAAAAAAAAATGAGATCTGTCTCTAGCAGATTAGTTTAAGACTACAGCTTTTACTGGTGTTTTTCCAAAAGAAAATGGAGAGATCGTATTTGTTCCATGTTCAGGAATAGAGATAATTACTTGACATGGTTTAAGATTAGAATGCTTATTGCTGTGTGCCAATCACTTCTAGGTACTTTGTCTCATTGGGAAAATCCTAAATAAAATACTCTTCCTATCTTTCTGGATTTGTAAACTATGGTCGAATGTTGCGATGGGAAAGTTTGCATAGGTTGGTTTATATGTACTTTTGGTATTTGCCTGAACTGGTGGGCTCTGGAGGTAATGCGTCATCACTGTTTACCTTTTTGTTTTTTTTTGTTTAGCCATGAACTGGACATTGAAGAAAACCCAGATTCAGACTTTGATGACAATGGTTCCCTTCTAGGATTCAAGCATGGCTCAGGACAAAAGTAATTAATTATACACAGATGCTGTTGTCTTTAAACCTTACTTTAAGCTTTTGCTATCCTAAAGCTCTCTATCTGATATCTATCTGATATTCAGATAGCTAATAACAATTAGATATTTTATAGCACTTGAGATTTTACAATTAAAACACTAACCTCTCTTGTTACTAAGAATTTTGAATATATCACCCTACATTTGATGTATTCACATATATTAACTCAGTTGTGCTTCATAGCAATCCAGTGTTGCTATTCCAATTTCAGAGATAAAGCAGCCGCAGCTCACAGAGGTTTTTACTTGGTCACGATCACATCATTTCCTGGAGAAGGGGTTCAAGCTCAGTTCTCGAGAATTTTAAACACGGTTCTCTCCTCACCTAGGGTCTAACATACCTCTGTATATCTAAAGTATATCATGAACAAGCCTGAAAAGTTCATATATGAAGTAACCTTTTTTCTTTTTTATTATGAAAGTAGTAAAACTCAAACAAAACAGAAGTAACAAAGAGTGAAAATTCTTCAAATCATTCTCCAGAGATAGGCATATATCCTTCCTAACTTATTCATGTGTGTTTTTATGATTGTATACATATACATACATCTTATTCCCTTTTTATAAAAATACAAAAATGGAATCATACTGTACATAGTCTGCAGCTTGTTTTTTTCCCTCAACAGTATACCATGAACGCCATGCCTTATCAGTACATTTACCTGATCCTTTTAGCGGAGCTGTATGTTTAATTGACCATTTCGTATGTACAGCTAGATTGATTGCTTCCTAAGACCTAAGAATATGCCTTTGAGGTACCCCAGGTTATTGCATGTACCAATAGCTCTTCCTTCTTATTGCTAAATAGTATTCCATTGTATGGGTGTACCTTAATTTCTCCAATCATTTACCTATCAAAGGACATTTGGACTATGTGTGGTATTTTGCTATTACAGATAAAGCTGCTATGAACTTTTCTGTAGAGATAGTATTAGAGTTCTCTGGGATTAAGTGCCCAAACATTAAATATAAGGAAACTGAAGAGCTTATGCATATGACATGAAGACAAGACTAAACTGCGTACTTAAGGCACACTGAAGACCTATCATTATGTCAGCTTGCACCTTGATTTAAATCAAGGTTAAGGTCTTTGATATTTCTAGGCGTTGAGACATGTTTTGTTAGTTGTGAAACTTTAATGGATATCTATACATTATGAGGTCAGCAAGCAAAGGACATAAGTTGATCTAATTTGAATCCAAGTTAGTTCAGAAATACATGCTCATAATTAAGGCTAAATATCTTAAAGATTAGTAATATAAAAGGTTTTCTTGATATTGCCACATTTAAATTCCTGGCAGAATTTATTTCTACCCACATGTAATTTTACTGAGAAATTACTTAAATAGCTCTTGTTAGAATACACTCATAGAGATTGGTTGTTTTACCTGGTATTTAACTTAACTATTCTCCCCCTATTTAGAGTACCCAGTTCTACTTAAAAGGGTAGGATAAGATACCCTTTATGAACAGGTTTTTAATATGGCTAGAAGATATCACCTGACATTTAAAACCAAACTGTTTAAGGGTTTATAAGTGCTAAATTGTATGTTACACTCTAAATGTCTAATAGTCTGTAGGAGAGGCAGTTAAAGAAAGCTTCATAGCAGATATATATCTTTTGGGACTGAAAAAGTGTAGATGGTTAGATTCAAAGACATACTCTAATTACTTTGATAATAGAGGTTTTCTTTTTTGGTGAGTTCAGATTGATTTAGGTAACGAATTTAGTGACCACTTTTAAAATAATGCGAACATATCCAGATATGTGTAAGGAGCAAGGAGCTTTGGCATCGCATCATCATGAGGAAAAATTATAATTCTCCAACTGCAGTAGGGTTAGATTTTCCTGATGTTTCTTTATTACATGTTTACTATGTCATTTCTACGTTCTGCTGTATATAAGGTATGTTGATATTCCCAACTTGGGTGTTTCGCATTTACTTGAGAATTAACGTACAGGCTAGACCTTACACTTCTGGATTTTGAATTATTCGATAATTTTCATAATTTAGAAAAATGAAAGTAAAATAACAGCTTCGAATAGAAAAATACTGAAAATCATTAGTTTTATTTTCTTTTTATATAAGGAAACAAACTCAGAACTTAAGATTTAAGTCAACTTCTTTTGATTTGGTCACAGATATGGTGGAATTTCAAATTTCAGTCATAGGCGGGTCGGGTATCTACAGAAGAATGTCAAGTATAAGTCAAAGTTCTTGGACATGAGAAGACAAATAAATATGAAAAACAAACACATTTTCTTTACTGAAGAGTCAGAAAAAACATGTTTCAAGAAAAGCAAAGCTTTGAGTAAGGTATGTATAAATTTTGTTTCAATTTACAGGTAGAATTTCATTTTGTGAGCTTGACGCCTTAAAATTATTGTTTTCAAATGAGAACCCTGTTTCTACCAGATTAAGGATACCTACAATTCTTTTCCACTTGATTCACAAAGGAAGTTTGTGTGAACTAAATTTGAAAACGATTTAAGTTGGGAGTAGTATGAAAAGAGGATGTTAGAAACTACAAAGTAGCAGTGTCTGGGCAGATACATAGCTAAATTACCTTGTGTGTGAAGTAACAGACAATGGAAATTTCTCATCTGTGTTAGGCTAAACAAGATCCTGGAATTCCAATGTCCAGAACAGCTTTTATTGTAGTCCTTAATTTTGAGGTTATCTAAAGGTGATCAGTTCTTCTTTGCACTAACAAGTTCATCCTGTTGACACAGACTCAAGGCTAGTTTAGTGATTCACACTGTTAACGAAAATATTCATATCCCCACTTCTGGACTTTGCTGTACCTGTCCTTCAACTACCTGGGAAACAGGAGGAATTAAAATTGCTTTTGCTTGGTTCGTTGAATGATCCTTCTCTCTTATAGAAAAGAGCACCTTCTACTGAGCAGAACTTTTGTATCAGTCACATCTCCAGCAGCTCTTTTAAGTCAACAGAACAAAATCCAGACTCCATGATGACTTTGTTTTTCCCCTTGTGTACAGTATCCTAACTTGACTATTCTTCCAAAATATGCTACACATTTATAGCTGGTTTTATTTTTATTATATTTCAGATCGTTTGGTCCTAGTGATATTTTAATATTTTATTGGCCCTAGTTGTATCTGGAACAGATTTCCCAGTATCAGTTCAGTCATCCTATAGGACTTTATATAATGGGCTGGATGTGATAGCATTCATGTTGCTTATGTGTCCTTAGATATCCGATTGATGTACAGTCACAGTCCCCTTAAAAGATTCTTGGTGGTTGCCCATCTCTGTCTACCACTCGAATTCTAACTTCCTAACTCTTCAGAAGGTCATGAAGACCTGTTACAAAGTCAGAGAAAGACAAATGCCATCTGGTTTCACTTACATGTAGAAGGTAAAGAAAAAAATGAACAAACAGAAACAAACTCATAGATACAAACTCATAGATAAATTGATGGCTGCCAGATGGGACAGGGATTGGGGGACTGAAAAAGGGAAGTGATTAAGAAGTACAAATCTATAGTTACTTCTAGTTGTCATGGGGATATAAAGTATAGCGTGAGGAATATATTTAGTGATATTGTAATAACTGTATGGTGTCAGATGGGTACTAGATTTGTTGGGGTGATCACTTTGTAAGTTATATAAATGTCTAATCACTGTTATACGTCTGAAAGTAAAATAATATGTATGCCAACTGAATTTGAAAAAAATTTTATTTAAAAAAATTTTTTTATAGAAGATTGCAAGGAAATATATATCATCTGACCCTGAGTCTTGTTAACGTTTCATAGAAGAAACCTAGTTTTTAGTAATCATTTTACTGGCTCTACTGCTTCATTAAAAGGCAGCTCACATTTTTTCCAAGATAGCCTTTATTCTTATGGACAGGTTGGCAATTCTCTTTAGAGTTCATCTTTGGTGCTGAGTACTATTTAACATAAATTATAATCTGGGCATTGCACAAAGCTCTGTATAATTGGGAAAGCTAAAATTAATGACTGAACAGTAGGTAGATTTGTAATGGTAATGTCACATAATACAGTTATATTGTTAGAAGCCTTCATGGAAAGCTACTAGAAAAGTTCAGCTTTATCCTCTTAGTGTCAATTGATAAAAGGGAGGTCATAGTCTTGTGTTTAATCTGATATTTTCTTCCTTTTAAAGAAATCTTTAATAAGGTCATGGGGTGTCCAGGTAATAAAGTACAATTAGTTTGGAATTACTTACATTAGCTTGTATGATACAGTGTACATATTTGAGCTAATAATTGTGACACAGCTTGTCAGTCAGGTCACAAATGGTAAAGCAGGTGGGAATGTTCTGTGTAATTGAAATTGATCCATGCTTGTAACATCTTTTAATTTCAGGTAGAAAAATTCCTAAAATGGGTTAATGAACCAGTGGATGAGGAAGCTTCGCAGGAGTCAGCTTCTCATAACAACATACAAGACACTTGCACAAGCAGTGATTCAGAGGAACAAGAAATGTCTGTTACGAAAGACGATGACCCACTGGTGACAAGCATTCCAGAACCTAAAAAGTGTTACACCGTAGCATCATCTGGTGAACTTGAAACAGAAAAAAATGGAGACAGCATAGTAGCACCTGTTACAGATAAGGAGAATTGTGCTGCTCAGGATAAGCCAGACTCTCTTCAGGTAGAAACTGAGGGTAAGACTAACTGCGTCAGCTTGCTAATGGATTTAGATAAATGCCTTTTTTAGAATATGTTTTTCCATTTTTCACTTTGTAGTCTTCCATACCTAAGAATTTACTGTTATTTATTTTTAAGTTGAGAGAAGGCATATTAACTGTGACTGTGCTAATGGCTATGATTTGGCATCCGGAGCATATTGATAATGGCTGAGCGAGCATGATAAAATCAAAGGTAAAGCATATGGCAAAACTGTTCAAGTACCTTTGTCTATACCATTAAAATTGGTCTCTGCCACCTCACTCTGTTCCATGGGCCAACAGTGGCCAGTCCATTTTATCCCTATTGAAATTTAGTATGTCCTTGGTTTTGTTTCAATCGTTCTTTTTTAAATTTTTTTGGTTTTTTGTAGTGGTTGTGGATAGTGGTAATTTGTGTTTTGGGTGGGACATTGGCATAAAAAAGTATTTATAGTAGTTAGCTATAATGAATGGAGAATAGAGTAACATTTTCACTTTATGCCCTTTTGTACTATTTGAATTTATTTTACAGCAAATTTTCTTTTATAACTTAAAAATAATATTCAATGGAACATTGAAGCTTTTATAAGGTAGAAAATTTTATTTGAAATAGTATTCATTTTTATTGATGATTTATTTCAGACCTGCCCTAATGGAACAGTTATATTATTTGTGATGATTTCTTAAGTTAGTGTTGAGGAAAATACCTTTTTTCTTTGTGCATATGAATATGTAGACCTGTGATATCTATGTCATGTACTTCTTTGCCTTTCTAAACAGCATATATATGGTAGTTAAATTTTTCATTGTGCAACAATTTTTTATTGTACAATTTTTTTATGTACAACTAATGTTCACATGACACTTGCAGATTTCTGAAATGCTTTCACGTGCCTTTTTCACATTTAACCTGTAAAATAGCCTAACGAGGTAGGTGGAATTAGCTCCATGCTGTAAATATAGAGATTAAATCTCAAAGAAATTAAGGGGTTTGCTTGAGGTCACAAAGCCAGAAAGTGACTTGGCTAGGACACAGTACCAGATTGTTTGATTCCTAAATTCCATTCTTCCACCTTTGTTACAATGTTTGTAGTTCTCACCTGGGGTAATAACACCATCTCAGAGACATTCGAAAGATGTTAGTTGTCAGGATGACCTGAGGAATTCTGGCATTTAGTACTTTGGATTACTTAACATTAAGTTGTGTACAGGATGGTCTTACACAGTTAGGGTTGTTCACACAGAACATCAGTGTCCCCTCTTCTGAGAAACTCTCATTGCATTTTGCTATTGAAGACACCTATAACTCTTTGCAGTAATCAGATGACCATATTAAGACATGGTCCTATCCTTGAGGATCATTTAAATGCAATAGAGTTTTATTTGTCATCATCACTTTTTGTCATTATTTAGCTATGACAGCACTCTCATCTTCTAATCTGCTTGAAACTGAAACTAAATAACCAAATAACCAAACTAATAAAAATCATTTGTCTAAGAAAAAGTCAGTCTCTGAATGACATCCTTTTCTATTAAATGGAGCTAGTGACCCCTGTTTCAATTTCTCAGAGGCCCTGTAACTTCTAGGTCATGGCTGGTTCAGAGAATTAATATAGCTGGGAGTTAGAACTTAATTGGTCCTTGGAAAATTTTATTGTAAAAAAGAGAAGGGAAATGTTTGGATTTCTATAGTTCACCAACTATGACAGTGTCTTAAGAACTTTTATAAATGTACCTCCACAGATCTCCTAGCAATCCTATGCAGTAGGTAAGTAAAATATATGCATTCATTCATTCCTTTCGAGAAATCGAAAATTGGAGCTTAGATAGCCTCGGTTACTTTTCCAAGCCCAGGGAGCCAATAAGTAGCAAACTAGAGGCTGTAATCTGAAGTCAGTGCTATTTCCATTATGCCCTGCTCCTCCTCTAGGTGTGTCATTGCACACATGTTCTGGTGCCCAATCCCAAATCGTAATTATTTGATGTGGCAACACTTTAGATAAATTCACCTGTGTTGTCCTTTTTTCATAGTGAACATCTGTATATTCTTTTATTGTAGATGAAATTAAAAAGAAGAAGAAGAAGAAGAAGAGGGACAAAAAGGTAGTTGGTCTGCCTCCTGAGATAGCTGCTGTTCCTAAGCTGGCAAAATACTGGGCCCAGAGATACAGGCTCTTTTCTCGTTTTGATGATGGGATTAAATTGGACAGAGGTAAAGTATATATGTAATTTTTAACTTTATTTTGAAATATGTTCAAACTTATGGAAAAGGTGCAACAGTAGTAGAAAAATTTCATATCCCCTTTACCTAGATTCAGATATTCTTTAACATTTTTGCCACATTTGCTTTATCATTCTCTGTGTGTGTATGTGTGTTTCTGATCCAGTTACCAACTAATACCTACCCCTTAATACTTCTGTGTGTATTTTCTAAGAGCAAGGATACTTTTATGTAACAGTGGTAAAATTATAAATTTAACATTGTTACAATATTATAATCTACAGTCCCTACTCTGGTTTTATCAGTCATGACATGTCCCTCACCATGGCATTTTTTTTTTCTTCTAGCATAAGATCATGTATTGCATTTAGTTTTCATGTTTCTTTATTTCCCTTTAATCTGGAATTCTTCCTCAGCCTTTATTGTTGTTCATGACTCTGACATTTTCCAAAGAGTAACAGCCACTTGTTTTCTACAGTGTCTCAGTTAGGGTCTACATGTGTTTTTAAAACTTCAGACTTGGGTTTAATCTGTATTTAGAGCATCTTAGGATAGATAGCAAAAGGAATGGATAGTTTTTTGTTTTGTTTTTTTAGGAACTCATAGATGATTAAAAGACATTTGATAAAGAAACACTAATGCAGAAAGACATAATTTAATGAATTAATACTAGAAACTGAATTCTTTCTCAAGTTTTCCTGCTGTGCTTGAACAGCTTACTTAAGTCAGTTCTGCAAATTGATGCTTATTTTCATATTAGGGCTACTTAAATTATATGTTTATTAACTGCCAAAATCAGGAGGTCTTGATCACTGGTCAATGTCAGGGTCTGTGAACCTCTTATAATTATTTACAAAATGTTATATATTGAGAAAAGTGCCAACAAATTTGTTAGGAGAAATAAGACTGAGTACAAAAGTTTTTAATTCTGTAAAAGAACTTTATATTTTTATTCTTCGAGCAATGAGAAGTCATTTAATGTTTTGGTAAGGAAAAGAAACAGGAAAATTGGTACACCATTTTGTTCAGAGAAATATCTTTCTGGAAAAAAGTAAATTTCTTCTATTGGGAAAGAAGGAGGGCAGTACTTGCTTTTCCTACAGTTTTGCAGCCTTTTGCTATCAGTTCCTTGCTTTCCTAACCCTTTAGAAATGTTTGAATTTTTGCAAAGTGTCTAGTACAAATCTGATTCATCGCATCCCCATTAGGAATGACATAATTGGGAAACTCTGGAGTTTGGAGAATTGGCCAAGTAGAATAGCTAACTTTCCATTTTCCGTAGTGGATAATAGTTAATACTTCAAACATAAAAATCATAATTGCATTCAGTTATTGAAGATATACTACAGAAGAACCAGGCCAGAATTGAGGTGGTTACTTCCTTGGAAACTGGGAATGGGAATGGTACTACTTTTTCTTACGTGCTTTGTAGAACTTTTCTTTAAAACTAGGTTATTTGTAATTTTTTGAGAAGAGAAACTAAGTTTTTTAAGTGTATATCATATAGCAATATTTGCTATGTTTATGCTTGGCTTGGCTTCTTGAAATTGAACATCTTAATAGAAATACTCTTCTTCTGCAGAGGGCTGGTTTTCAGTTACACCTGAGAAAATCGCCGAACACATAGCTGGCCGGGTCAGTGAATCCTTCAAGTGTGACATTGTAGTAGACGCATTTTGTGGAGTCGGAGGAAATTGCATTCAGTTTGCCTTAACTGGAAAGAGAGGTAATTAGCCATCAATGGAAGAAAAGTAATTTATTTTCAGTTTATTCAGTAAATGTTCCATTTTGTTTCAGCTTATCTTTGCTGAAATTTAATATGTAATTAATAATTTAATGCAAATATTTAAAATAATAGCTAGCATATATTAAGCATATACTTTGTATCATTACAGGTATAAGTACTTAATATGTATTAATTTATTTAGTCAGCAGTCTTGTGAAATGTATCTTTTACTATCAGCATTTCACAGATAAACTAAGAAATAAAGAGATGAAGTAACTTGCCTAAGATTACACAGACCCTGCTTAAGGGAGCCATGATTACAATACTATATAAAACTAAAAGTATTAAAATGGGAAACTGTTCCTTAGAAGGAAACAGGAGTAAATTGGGAGTCCCAGCCTTGCAGTCATCTTCATGACGTTGGACATCGTTTAACCTTAATTTAAAGGAGACTTTAACTTGAGACACTAAAAATCTTTTACATATTAGATCGTCCTTGTGGTAGCTTGACTTTGGAATCAACAAAGAAGAAAACCTCTTACTGTATATCTGCCAGGAACTGTGTCAAGTAGGTAGTGCGTGTGCCGTTTCTCAGGGAAAAGAAGGCTTTAGGAAATGGAATAGTCGGCCCAAACTGACATAGCCGAGTCATGAACCCAGGGCTTTTATTTTACTCAGTGTCTTCTGAATCTGATATCCCTGTTCTTTCTCCATTCTTTTTGAAGTATAGTATAGTGTGATATGTTAGAGACGTCACTTGTTAAGTCGCACTCCGAAGACACCTTTTTTCCCCCAATTTTTATATTCTGTGTTTAGCTTATGTTTCAGTAAATTTCATTTGAGTCTCATTAACTTATATGAAGTTTTTTATGTTAAATAGGAAAGCATATGATTCTGAAAAGGATAACATAAGAGCTAAAAAATGATGAAGTGAAACTTAACATTTATGCTAAGACCAGTGCTGATGCACTGTGGCCCTTATTTAATCCTTCCCGTGCTCCAGAACATGAGATTTGCTGACTTTATATGGCCTCCTAAAAGCCTGGATGAAAGATGTTTTCATATTTTCTGGAAGAGTAATTATTTTCTTGTCTTCCCTGAATTCACTATTTACCTTTATTTCCACTAGACTTATTTCTACTCAGTTGCCATCTACACATACACCCAACTTAATGATTAGAGAATCTACAAAGCTTTGCATTTTGCTGCTGTTAAAGATTTTTTTCCTCTTTTGTATTCCAATAGTTCTTTATCAGTGCTACTCAGTTTTCTGTGATGACAGTAATGTTCTGTATCCGCACTGTCAGTCGGGTAGCCACTGTCTACAAATGGCTGTTGAGCATTTGAAATGTGGCAGTGTGACCAAGGATCTAAATTTTTAATGTCATTTAATTTTAATCAATTTAAAGGTAATAGCTACATGTGGCCAGTGACTACCATTTTTGGACAGTGCAGTTCCATATAGTATCATCCAGCATTTGTCAGCATTTCATTTATCTGATAACATTGAATGCTTACATTCGGTCAAGCCTAAAAACAAAGTCTGCCTCTAAGGGAAGTGTACGTGAATACATGAGGATTAACTAAATATATTTTGATATTGAAAGTCATTTTTCCAGTGAATTTTTGGTATTGTCAGCATGTCTTTCCATCTGTCTCTGTACTATAAATGTAGCAGATTGAACAACTGAAAAGGACATTTTCATCTTTTCTCTTTTAAATATGAATGTTAGTTTATTTAGAACAGAAAAAATAGCATTGTAAATGCATGATTTTGCAACATGTAATTGGTGCTTGTATTCATTGTTCAAGCGATTTATTTCATGCATTATTTCTCAAAAGTGTTAACAAATTTTGAGCCAGCATTTTCTGGGAAACAGCTATGTTTCCTTGACATCTATGGTGTATGCATCAGAGTTTCAGATATAAAATATTGCCACTAACACACTTGCACACATACAGGTGCACTTACCACAAGACATGACTGAGCTAAATTTAACTTAGGTTCGCATTGCTAATTATGAAATTTCAATAAATTAAATGAATCCCATTTGGTGAAAACATAACATTGTCTATTCCATCTACCTAATATGTCTCATTAAACATCATCAGCAGATGTTTTTACATTTCATAAGTTGGCTATATTAGTTTGTCAAATTTGTTTTTATTTTGCTTTTCTGTAGAAGTTGTCAAATTTGTCTTCCTTTGGAGGTTGCCTCATTTTGAGGAAATTGGTCTCTTCCGAAATCTTAGTGTTTATAGGCTTTACTGGCAATCTTGGACCTTTCAAGTTTGCTGCTCCTGCTGCGCACTGCACAGAGCACAGTGCTGACCACCTACTCGGCTTTAGGTAGATGTGTGGCAGCCATTCCCGCTGTTTGCTTTGGTAAAGTGTCTGAGCAAAAGAACCCTGAAAGCCAGATCCTTTGGTCACATTTCCTTGGTACAACGTAAGTGAATCTTTGTAATATAGATTAAAAATTCTACTTAAATTCTCTATCTCTGGTATATGAGGCCAAATCTCACTTTGTCTTTCGAAAAGATTCTTGTACAGAAAATAGACCGATCAGAAGATGAACTGTTGTTCTATATAACTACTAATCAGTATCATTTGACTCATCTTTCCTATTCTCATTTTTAGTGATTGCCATTGATATTGATCCTGTTAAGATTGATCTTGCTCGGAACAATGCAGAAGTTTATGGGATAGCAGACAAGATAGAGTTCATCTGTGGAGATTTCCTGCTGCTGGCTCCTGATTTAAAGGCCGACGTCGTGTTCCTCAGCCCCCCATGGGGAGGGCCGGACTACGCTACCGCAGACATCTTTGACATTAGGACAATGATGTCTCCTGATGGATATCCTTTGGAAGTCCTAAAAGTTTGCACAAACAGTGGTTGTAGAGAAGAAGGGGGGGTGTGTGCGCACGCGCGCGTGTGTGTGTGTGTGTGTGTGTGTTTGAGAGAGAAAAATTAGTGAAGAGAGGAGCTAATAGCACTTAATAGATTCTGGTATGTTTTACATAAAAAGTGGGCATGTAAAAATTAACTGGCGATGGATCTCCAAAAGTTACAGCAAATGCGGAGTCAGATTTCATTTGGTTACTGTCCAGTTTTACCATTTATTACAAGAACTAGAAAGCATTAATTGTTTGAAATTACTGTCTGGAAATTGGGAATTTCTTCAAGAAATTCTGTCCCTAGAGTCTGGGCAACTATCTCTTAACTTTTCTTCAACTGACACTGACTTATGCTAATTCTCAATGTGTCTTCAAAATTTTCCTGTTACTCTTCCAGGATACTGAAGCAAGCTCTTATTTCATAAAGAATAGCATTTATGTTATTTGTCTCTTTCTTTATCTCTACTGGAAGAATCATCTGTTTGACTCTAGCAGAAAACATGTTTCTAAATTGCTAATTAAAATTTAGAGTGTAGACTACAATGGAGAGTTATTTGCCTTTATTCTTTACTGGAAAGAAGTGGTACTGTGCTTTCCTGTTATTTCTATTTTCACAATAACTGGGAAAAGGCAGAAAGAGAAAGAGTATTTCTGACTCTTGGTTGCCTACCACTAGGATAAATGAAAAATGGGCTTGTAATCTCATTTATTAGGGACAGTATGCTGCTGAATTACAAAATCTGCAACTTAATTTTCTTAAGTTCTATTAAATGATTTAAATGCATGCCTTATTATTACATATAAAAATACATTTGGGTTATGATATAATAAGAACTTAATCTCTGATCAGAAATTAACTGCTATTTTTGTAATTTTTCCTTAACTGCTGTCCACCTTTGAAATTTTCAGACTTTCCCAGAAGATTACTAATAATATTGTTTATTTTCTTCCAAGAAATGCTGATATTGACCAGGTAAGCCATTACTGAAGAACTTCTATGAGCCTCTTGCATAACTGTTAGATATAACGGGCAAAAAAGATCAAGATATTTCTGTAACTGAGAATGTGTTTATGAGAAGTCCCTGGCTTTTTGACTATTACTAGAAAACTGGGAGTGTTTGGCATTTAAATCCATGCCCGTTTCATCTTCTTCCTCTCCAAAATTCCTGGTAAACGTAAACAGAGCACTTTGGGCTTTTAGTTATATGTCCTGAAAGGGTGATTGAATGTGTTTTGTCAAATGCGCACTTAAACTTAGACAAGATCTGTTTTTACTGAAACCTACCTTGAGAATAGAGGTGTTAGGTATTCCTGAAAATAGTAGCCTAAATAGAAATGTACAGACAGATAAAAACCTTAATTTGGCCAGGATCAGTTTCAACTGATATATAGTCTTGGGATATATAGTCTTGACTAACATTAAAATGTCCGTATTCCTTTCTTACCATAAACATTTATTTTAATTGTGTTATTTTTCTCCTCAATAGAATTGGATCTAATATAATAACTGCCCCATACAGATTTGATAATGTCTTTATTTCAGTCTTTCTTTGATTTTTTTTAATAAACACTTATTATATACTGCTTTGTGCTAAGCATTCTGTTGAAAAATTTTTTGTATTTCATATTCTAAATTTTACTACAATGTTGCTAGGTTTGGGATTTTCCTCTCCTATTTGATACTCTGAGAACTGAACCTATTATTTCTGAGCTTTTTCATCTTATTCTGGAGAAATTATCTCCATTATTTGTTCACCTATGTTCTCCTTACCATCTTTTTTTCTGGAGCATTTATTGCATGGATGTTAGTCTTCCATAACTATTTTCTGGTATTTTGTCTACTTTTTCTTTCTGCAAGATTACCCCAGTCTAGTCGTCTAGCTAGTTCATTCTTTGGGTATAGACATTCTATTATCCCATCTGTTGTGTTTTTTTAGTTCAACTATTCTTTATACTTAGTATTTCTGCATATTTTTGCTTTCTTTTGCATTCTAATATTATAAGAAGTTTAAGTTCTTAATCCATTTTATCCTTTCTGCTTTTGGTACAATTTATAATCCACTTTCTTTTTCTTCGATGGAGTATTTGTAATTCTCAAATGTCTTGTGTTACTGGCTACTTGCTATTCTCAAGTAATGCAAAAGGATAAAGGACGTGTCAGAATCCAGTGAGTGTCAAACTGGCTGCACTTTAGAACCACTGGGGATAATTGTAAAAAACTGTGACTATTACAAGCCCCAGCTCAGAAATTGATCCAACCAGTTTTTTTTTAAGTTCTCTGGGTCATCGTAATGTGTAGCCTGCTGGGTTGAGAACCAGTCAAAGCCTGTTGTCAGCCTCAATGATAACTTCAGGGGATGAAGTTATCAGGTACCATAAGACTGCATTTATCACAAAACACCGTCTCAAGACGTAGCTGCCGCCCTTTGTGGAGGGGCTAGGCAAAAGCAGCATTTAAAGGCTGTACTGTTCAATCTTAGAGTGTAATTCTTTGGCTCGAGGGCTTTGGAGAGGAAAGAGTGAGAAAGCAGCCGTCAGGGTTCGTTCCTATCTGTTTCTCTCAGCTTCACAGCAGAACTTTTTTTTTTAACTGCCCTAACTTTAACGCCTGAACACAGAGCAGAGTTCTCAGTATCTGCAGCTGAGGCTGTACACACTGGTCAGACAAGGCAACAGCAGTGGATTGGAAGGAGCAAGAGCAGAATTTCAAATTTCTTGTTTTCCTTCTTCCTGTTTTATCTTCTCAGAGGCACCACCCTCCATCCTGCATACACACACACACACACCCTTAAACCATCCCAGGTCTCTCCATAATTTCTTTTTTTTTTTTGCAGGGGAGTGTTCCATCTAGTGTCTCCAAAGCTATCTTGCAGGCGTCAGCAGTCATGCTAGTTCAGCATCTTCCTAGGGATCACAAGATAGGTGCATAAGTAATAATAATGGTGATGCAACCTTCTCAAAAGAAAGGATTAAAGGCTCTGGCTTTCGGGTGGATGATATAGTGTATAAACTGGACTTTAAAGATTTCGTTGTAGGCGTTGAGGTGGAGATGACAAAGAATATCAGTGACATGGAACTAGGGTTATGTGGGTAACGTTCAGGCAATAGGCTAGAAAAAAGATACTAAAAAAAAAGAAAGATATTAAACTCCAGACAGACTGGAGTTTAGTCTCAGCCCTGCCACTTTTTAGCTTTCTAGTGGCGGTTTTGAGGAATAAATGCAATAAGTGGGTAAAGCATTTGTCACAGTACCTCTAGCCCATAAATCTTCAATAAAGTCGTGGCGTCTGTTATTTAGAAGATCCTGTTATATTATACAGTTATTGTGGAAAGAATGTAAATGTTACTAAGATTTTGAAGATCGATATGGAAAGATGACATGTTTTCTCTAAAGAACGGAGACAGCTTTAACATTTGTGAAATGAGAGAATTTAATTTATAAACATAATCCCAGATTATAGATTTTCTCTTCCTCTTACCAGAAACTAGATATACTTGCTTGTCCAGACATATTCTCATTTTAATATGGAACTCTGTGGCTGCAAATTAGAATCACTTGAGTGGTTTTGTTTTTTAATTATGGTAAAATGTATGTAAGAGAATTCACCATAAATCTTTTTTTAAGCATACAATTCAGTGGCGTTAAATACTTTTACATTGTTGTGCAATCATCACTACCATCTCTGAACTTTTTCTTCCCAAATTGAAACTCTGTACCCATTAAACACTAACTCCCCATTACCCACCTCACAACCTGCCCTTAGCAACCACCATTCTACTTTGTTTCTATAAAAATTTGATTCTAGTTACTTCATATAAGTGGAATCATACAATATTTGTCTTTTTGTGACTAGCTTATTTCACTTAGCATAATCTCCTGAAGTTTCATTCATGTTATATCATATATCAGAATTTCCTATTTAAGGCTGAATAATATCCCACTGCATGTATATACCACATCTTGTTTATATATTCATTTATCAGTGGACATTTTTGGTTGTTTCTACCTTTGTGCTATTAATAATGTTGCTGTAAATATGGCAAATAATCTGTTTGAGTCCCTGCTTTTAGCTCTTTGAGGTATATATTCAGAAGTAGAATTGCTGGATCACATGAAAATTCTATGTTTAGATTTTTGAGGACTCACCATACTGTTCTCTGTAGCAGCTGAACCATTTTACATTCCCACCAGCAACTCACAAGGGTTCCAGTTTCTCCACTTTCACACTAACATTTGTTATTTTCTGGTGATGGTGGTTTGATAATAGCCATCCTAATGATATGAAACGGTGCCTCACTATGATTCTAATTTGCATTTCCCTAATGACTAGTGATGTTGACCATCTTTTCACATGCATAATTCTAGATATTAATTCCTTATGAGATACATGCTTCGCCAGTATTTTCTGCCATTCCATGGGTTGTTTTTTTGTTCTTTCAGTAGTGTTCTTTGCTGCACAAATGTTTTTAATTTCGATGAAGTTCAACTTACCTACTTTTTCAGTGTATTACCTATGCTTTTGATGTCATACCCAAGAAGTCATTGGCAGATTCAGTATCATTTTCCCCTATGTTTTCTTCAAAGTGTTTTATAGTTTTAGTAGCTTCTTAAAACTACTGATACCCTAGTCCACTGGGAAAGATTCTGATTTATTTTCTGGGATGAGGCCCAAGGATAAAATTTTTTTAAAACTCCCCAAGTGATTGTAATGTGCCTCCAGAGTTGAGGTTCTCTGGGTTAAAAGAAGAGTAAATAAAAATTAACAAGCCTGAGCTCTTACTCTGTGATTTGGAAGGAGATGAAATTAGATCTGCTGCCTGTCATCTGTTTATGAGCCATTGTGTCTAAACATTCAGCCTCCCAAATACGATACACTGTATCAGTTAAAAGGAAACTCACTCTCCCCTTCACCCATTTTTATAATAAATTTGATGTTAAACCTAATACTGCTACTCTCATCTGTGACTCAGATCTGCATTTTAGACTCCCATGTAAGGTCGAGCCTATTTATTCCATAATTCTTATTTTTCTCGTATGTAAATAGCTTCATAACTAGTCTTATAAGAGGCTCTACAATCCTTATGTTAAATATGAGATGGGCTTATATGGGTACTTGAATGATAATAGGAAATTCACTATTTATTGTGAAAGTTACAGTGAATAAATTTTTTCTAGTTAAAGTAACACTGGCCCAAGGAGAAAGTTAACTTTTTTTCCTTTATCTTGTGTTTTTGATTTACTTCAAATACCTGCCAGAATTAAAGTTGGCAGTTCATTCACATATTATGCCTCTAGGGGGAGTGATGACACTAGAGAATAATAAAGTCAAAAAGGAAACTTGAGATTTCAAGTGCATTATATTGATTGGTATTGAATTTGGATCAGATTACAGTAAGAAATCAACTTGTCTTTTTAAAATTTCAACCATTGAAATGTATAAGATTTTTTAAATGAGAGAAGAGATAGTACTTCAGGATTGAAAGAGAGCAGAGTTACAGAGAAGTCTACTTTCGTTAAGAAATATTTAGAATTTCACAACAACCTGAGCTTATAAATAGGTTGGGTTCCCAAAGTGTATGAGCCTCCTATTTAAAATTCAAGCTTTATTTTTCTCATAGAAATGTCTATAAAGAACATTAATTTCCCATCCAAGGAAATTTACACTCTGAATGATGTTTATATTTAGGGTAGTTACACTGAGAATGGGCATTATATTATAATTTGTCTGTCAGTCTTTCCTTATAGGAGATGAGTTTAATTATCTCTCTAGCTAGTAAAATATTTTTCTACGTCCCCTATTACCTCAGTCTCTTAGTCCCTTTTTCTGTTTGGGGGTATTCCACAACATGTATTTTTTTTTTTTATCCAAACTTTCACTATAATAATTTAGAATAATTTAGAAAATCTTTTTGTTGTTGGCTCTTTGGAGGGAAGTTATACCTAACTCTCTGAAATCACTACAGAAACTTGGGAACTGATTAGATTCAATTCAGAGAGCCCAGGATAAATGTATTTCGTCTATTTGATGGCTGTATCTCGTTCGGTTTTTCTTCATTTCTTTCCTATTGCAACTGTAAAATTGTAGCCAATACATCTGTCATGCTTTCCAACCATTGAAAGCTCTTCCTTTAAGTAAGTGTATGTAATATCGGTAGAGGTCTCTGAGCGGAGTAGAATGGTTTAGTCTCCCTAAGGAACTCCACAGCAGTGATTGTCAGGCACCATCTTTGTAGACCCCTGGGGGTGGAACCTCTAGCAGCAGGCAGACACTGGGCAGGGCTGGTGAGAGGAGCGGCTCCTGGTTGGTTTGGTATAGCACCTCCTTATCCTTTTTTGGTTTCATGGCTAAACTGTCTGGCCTCAGAAAATTGATAGCTTTTATGCTCTTCAAGTCAAATTAATTTAAATTACTTTTTTGTATAATTTATTCATACCAGTACAGGGAGCAAGACAACATTGAGCACCATCTCCAAGAATCATATTGACAAATTAACTGGGAAGCCCTGCGCCATGTACTTTCCGGCACTTGTCTAGTAGACACACACCCCCTTCCACTACTCCCCCCAGGTAGACATCATGATAACAATTAGGCCAAACCTCACCTGTTTTATTTCCTGATAAAGTGGGAAAATATTTATAAATTGACCTAATGGCATAAGTAGAACTTATCCTGCGGTTAAGTTGTATCTTTAAGTACAGAAATTGATGTTAGATTTAATCAAGAGATCTCATCTTTCTACTTGGTAGAGTTCTTGAGACTCTATTATTGGAGCTAATATGTGGTGTCTAGGAAGGGAAAAGTTCCTAATTACAGCAATCATTATACTTCTAATAGTTTATTTTATCAGGGAAGGAGGGAGGGAGGGCTTATTTATAGATAACATTTCTTAAACTATGTATAAGAAATAATACAGTTTTATGCATTTGAATAATTAAAACTATTTTAAATATGGAAATTATTAGATAATGTTATTATTTGGAAATACATTTTAAATACAACTAAATTTGGTTCATTAGCATTTTGCATTTGTCTTTGGCTGAATGCAGTTAAAATTTACCAGTAATTTCTTTGTGAATATTAGTTCTGAGCTATTATAGTATTTGCTTATTTAATTAAAAAACAAGGCCTTATTGCTTTCTAAATATTAGGATTGATAAGAAATTTGTGTCAAATTGTTCCAGATAAAATGTCCATGGTGGAAATCTGGTGTAATGGCAGCACCATCATGTAGCCTAAACCATATCCATGTAATTGGTATGGTGAAGCCATCCCAGCAGGTGGAGGATTGTTAGTCCAGGTTTAGACACCAGAAGCAGAAGACAGTAGAAAGAGCTAAGAACTAGAGTCAACTTCTGGTACATGTACAAATAATAAATTCTAAAACTGCTTAACCTGAAAATACCCAACCTTTAAAACTGGTCAGCCATACATTGCAATTAAGGATGCAGTTGATCAGCTTCTAATGTGTATTAACCAAAAGAAAGTTTGCCACTGAACGATTACAACAGTATTCATGCCCATACTACATGTATCATTTTCCAGAGGGGCTGTGAGACTGGTGTGGGAAGGCACAAATGCTTCTGAACATAAGATTGTTTTCTTCACTTCTTTGAGTAAGTTTTTTCAGTAAATGACTTAGCTAAAAATAGAAGGATGCCACACATGAGGCCATGTACAAGACCTTTGCCAAAGCCAAAGGCGTCCTGACGCTCTGGTCTGTTGTGGTTTATATAACTTGTTGAATTTAAGAATAATCTTCATGTCTCCAGTATCTGTTTCTGAGAACAGGTAAGGGACAAAGCTTAGTGATCTGATTATTGATTGGTAGCTTTCTTTTAAGAGACTAATGTTGGTAAGCTTTTGATGCCCAGGAGAATTTTTGACTTGTCACCAGTGTGCCTCTGTTGACATGTTAGCTTTTTAAAATCATATTTGTTTTAATCAATAAGTAAATATTTAAGATTTATTCACTTAACCATAGAAATCTCATTTCTGTTTACCATGTACAGAGAAATGGAATGAATTTTAATAAATATTTGTAAGTTTGAGTGTTGCCTGATCTTCTACTGATAAAAAATATTATCTTCTTTTATCTCCCGGAGAACTGTTCATTAGAAATATTTTTACCCAACTTACTTTTATTTCTGTGTAGTTATTGGCTGTAAAAAAAGAAACATGGGAGCAAAGGGAATCATGGGTAAGGTACTTGCCAGAGTGACATTAGGTTTCTAATCACAGCCAATATTTCAGATGCTTGCTGCTCCTGTCACTATAATTGACTGACATCTGTAGGCCCCATCAAAAATACTCTTAATTTTCACCTGGTGTAATTTGCTTGTAATAAAAGGACATTTTTTCAATGCTCTAATTTTTCTGCCTCTTTCCTATAAAGTGTTCCTGTACTTCATATTTAATATGTATTTTTCCATTAGCATCTAGGTTGGAGGTTATTTTCTCGCACTTGTTCAGTTACTATACATTTTTACTTTAAATCAATTTGCTTTTGAAGAGTAATGCAGTTTTGAATGTTTGACTCTTCTGTGCCTTACCTGTTACTGAAGTTGTCACCTTCATCATGATCTTTACCTGTTTCTCTTTTCCCCATCCCCAAAGAACAACTTTATTGCCTGATATAATATCCAGTTAATGAGCATTCAGTCTTTAGTTCTAGTTCCAGTCCAAACTAATTGGGCTTTCTTTTAGTAAATCTAGTATATTTAGGGTAATATGCCTAAAACAGCATATATTCCAGAGCTGCTGATCTTTATGTTTACTTACCCACTCTTTTTCCCTCCTTGCCTCTTTCTCTCCTCTCCTCTCCTCCCCTCCCCTCCCCTCTCCTCTCCTCTCCTCCTCTCTTCTCCTCACCCTCAATGTATTAAACTTTAATAACTAAAAAAGGGGAAGGAACCAAATATCATTTTGTCAGTTAAATCTGCTAGTGAAAAAGACAGCTGGAAATTGATGGCATTAGGTTTGCTTAAAGCAAAGTATTACCGATTGGCTTGAACTACATAATCTACACTTTTTCCAATTCCAGAATTCTAACCTTTAAAATTTATATACATATTTATGAAAATAAAAAAGTACAAGGCTAAAGTTAGAAATTATTTTTTTCAATTATAGTTGGCATACAATATTATATTAGTTTCAGATGTACAACATAGTGATTAGACATCTATATAACTGAAGAAGTGATCACCCCGAAAAGTCTAGTACCCATCTGACACCATGCGTAGTAGTTACAGTGTTATTGACTATATTCTCTGTGCTGTACTTTATATCCCCATGACTTTTATATCTGGCAATTTGTACATCTTAATCCCTCCCCCTTTTTCACCTATTAGAAATTATTTTTAATTAGAACATTTGAATATAAAATGTTGCGTTTTTTATAAATTCTTTCTAAATACTGAACACATATGTTTTCTTTTCTTCCCTCCCCCGCCCCCTGCCCCATGCATGCTGTAACCAGAAGCCAAGTGTGCATATGGGACTTACCTTGCCATTATATTTTGACATAGGTTCACCTTTTCCTCCAGCTTCAGGAGCAATTCTTGTTTTATTTGTTCGTCGTCTGACTTTCCCAGCTAGAATGTAAGATTCATGAAGGCAGAGAGTTGGTTTTTTGTTTTGTTTTTTTGGTTTTCTGCTGCACTCCACAACCTAGAAAAAACACCTATAAGCGCTCACTAAATAGTTATTGAATAAGTAATTTATTGTCTTTTTTAACAGGCCTCAAAAAATTCCCATGTAACCACATCATTATTCCTTTTTCTATCCAAAGCATCTAAATTCAGGTAACCCTTTAAATAATAGAGAGAGAGAAAAGAAACTACCCTACCTTCTCAGAGATTTGTTTTAATGTAAATTTTTTATGGCTTACAAAATGCTCTTTTTGAAGAGATAGGCAGTATTTCCATTTTTCAGATTTGGAAAGCCAAAGCCTATCTTAATGTCTTTCCAAATTGATACAGCAAATTATTGATAGACTAGTATTAAAATTTCCCTCTGACTTTGCTTTTTTTTTCCTGCTAGACTCCTCCTAGCAGATGTTTTGCCATTGTCTCAGCTCTCCTTTGGTTTTCTTAACCCTTCTTGTTCTCTCCTTTCTCGTCCCCTCTTTCCCCACCCCACCCCACCCCCAAGAAAACTTCAGTTTGCCAGTCTCAGTTTCTTTAAATCAATCACCGTTTAAGTTATATCTTAACTTGTAGAAAAATTATTGTGAAACAATTTATCTTAGATATACTGGTCAAAATGCCTTTCATTAGTTAAAGACAAAATTCTTCATTTTGTCCTTCCTTGTGAAAAATCAGACTGACTGATAGATAAAAATCAGACTGCTAAAGATAGAAAAACAGAAAGCAAAACAATTATTTCTAATAATTGCCACTCCGAGACTACTTGGCTATTTTTAATTTCTAGTTTTACTTTAATTATTACATTTTTTAGCATAATAGATACTGTTTGACTTCTGTTGTCATCTATTGCTGTTGATAAAAGCACAGCCATCTCTTTTTTTGTCCCTTTTTGGGCGAGAGTGATGTTGACATTGTTATTGCCTTTTTTTTTTAAGGATGGACCATACAATGACCTGTTGTTTCTGACCTATTTCTGTATCTGTGACTTCTTTTCTAACAGGAAATTGAAATGCTTTAAAATACATACTCATTGGCAATGCACAATAAACCTTTCCTCTTGCCAGATGCTGGTGTAGCATGTGTGATACCACTGAGATTGGATCTCTCAGCCTCCAGACCAGACTAGATAAACACTTCTCTTTACAAAATACACAACTACAGTTTTTCTGATTACAGTGAGAGAATTCATTTCAGAAAATGCCTGTCTCCTCTTGTTGGTCCCTATCCCTGGCAGGGTGTCCCTTTCTCCAACATTCAGTGTCTCCAATCTGTGACTCCCAGGGCTCCCGCTACATTCCCCTCTCCCTGAGTCCTCACTAGTGTCTCAATAAACTGATCTCTGATGATATAATTCTGGGTGAGAAGGTAATATATTTGCTATTTAGTAGACCTGAGAGGTTGGATGAAAAAATGTTGGACTAAAACAAAACCTTGTCTGTATGAGAACTTGAGGTAAAGGTAAAGCGTTGCTAGGTGGACGCTTTTGATGTTAACTCTGTGGAGGTGGAAAGGGGGTGGCGCTTTTAAAGCTTCCTAATAAAGCGGTTGATCACTGTCTTCCAGCAGACCTCAAAAAGCAATGTATTTTACCACATTAAAAAAAAGGGGCGGGTTTAAAAATACACACATACACACACACGCGCGCGCGCGCGCACACACACACACACACACAGAGCAACAGGTGGAGGAGATGGTCCAGGTTGGGAGAGCAGCAGAAGAGATCAGAGAAGGAAAAAAGTCGGTAGTGGAGACTAGTACTCGCAGGAGTGGGATCCTTCCCGCCTCGCTCTCTGATGTTTGATTCCTAGTATCATGTTGCAGGTACTCAGTAAATGTTGTTGAAGGAATGAGAGGGTAAGATGCAGCAGATAAGATGAACAGGACAAAAGTATTCAGGAAAGTGAGTTATTCTTTACATTTTCATCTTAAGCCTAATTTGTAGGAAGGGCGTGTTCGTTTTCTTTTCCTCTGAGTTCTGTAGCTTCTGCATTGGAGCAATTAGGTCCTGTACCATAACATAGCACTATGGTCTTACCTATAATATCGAAAGTGTCTGAAACAACAGGCATTTCTGCCACTGAATAGTGCATTAATACCTACCTAGAGTGAACATTTGAGATGCCTCATTGTTTGAAGGACTTGAATAAAAAGCCAGAGTCATCTTACTATTTGGTGAAATGTTTTAATGAAATATTTATTTCGAAATCATATTTATGTATGTGTGACTTTCTTCTGTTCTTTTTTTTTTAGGTGGCGTCCTTAGCTGGGCCTGGAGGGCAAGTAGAAATAGAACAAAACTTTCTTAATAATAAATTGAAGACAATCACTGCTTATTTTGGGGACCTGATCCGAAGACCAGCCTCAGAATCATAATCGTGAGGTGATAAAAGGACAAAAAGATCCTGCAGTGGTCAGAACATTATTCCAGTGAGACACTTGGAATAACTATGTGTATTGAACATTAGGATAGTAAGTGTCTGACGTGGAAAGGGTGGGCTTTCTCCTGTGCTAATGTCAGTCAGCATGTGTGTGTATATATGTGCATATGTCTGTATCTTTTTAAATTTTATATATTTTGGTTTAACATCTGTGTGTGTATATTAAAAAAACAGTTACTGTGTTTTTATAATACAGAGAGATACAAAGAAAACAGTAAATGAATTCTAGTCTATCTACCCATTTAACCTGTTGAAATAAATGTTATACCTTTAAGGATAGAAACAAAGAGTACAGAAAGGTTCAAAAATAAAAAGTAAAATTCTCCCCTTCCCTTCCTCTACCCTTCATTCATCTATCTAAAGATAACCACAGCTAACATCTTATGATTCCTTTGGAGGACAGAAAGGAATTGCAGTAGACTCTCAACCACTTTTTCCCCCTCATTGATGCACTGTTCAGTACTTTTCCCTTCGACTTTTTTTTTATGAATATATCTTGGAGACCTTTCCATGTCAGTACATACAGATCTACTTGTTCCTTTTAGTGGCTGTCTTGTGTTCCACCTCAGTATGCCATAATTTAACCAGTTCCCTATTGACTGACATTTGAGCTGTTTGGGATATTTTTTTAAATAATATTTTTATTTTTCAGTTATAGTTGGCATACAATATTATATTAGTTTCAGGTGTACAACGTAGTGATTAGACGACTATATAACTCACAAAATGGTCACCCCGATAAATATAGTGCCCCTCTGACACTGTACATAGTTATTACAATATTATCGACTATTTTCCTTATATTTTTTATCTTCATGACTGTTTTGTAACAGATTTGTACATCTTAATCCCTTCCCCCTTTTTCAGTGATTCCCCCCAACCTCCCTCCCATGTGATAACTCTCAAAATGTTCTCTGTATTTATAAATTTGTTTGGTTTTTTTGTTTGTTTATTTTGTTCTTTAGATTCCACATATATGTGTAATCATGGCATTTGTCTTCCTCTATCTGACTGACTTCACTCAGCATACTACCTTGTAGGTCCATCGTGAAATATCCTCTTCCATCCCCTTACTTTTGGTCTGTGTGTGTCTTTTAATCCGAAGTGAGTCTCTGGTAGGCAGCATATGTGAGGGTCTTGTTTTCTTATCCATTCAGCCACCCTGTCTGTTGATTGGAACATTTAATTCTTTTTCATTTGAGGTACTTGTTGATAGATATGTAGTTATTGCCATTCTTGATTAAGATTTTTGATACATGTTTTTTTCTTAAAGAAGTCCCTCCAACATTTACTGTAATACTGGCTCAGTGGTGATGATCTTGTCTGAGAAGCTCTTCATCTGTCCTTCGATTCTAAATGATAACTTTGCTGGGTAATGTCTTGGGTTTTCATTACTTTGAATATTTTGTGTCAAGCCCTTCTGACCTGCAAAGTTTCTGTTGAGAAATCGGCTGACAGTCTTATGGGAGCTCCCTTGTATATCAACTAATTGCTTTTCTTTTGCTGCTTTTAAGATTCTCTCTTTGAATTTAACCATTGGCATTTTAATTATTATGTGTCTTGGTGTGGTCATCTTTTGGTTCCTCGTGTTTGGGACTCTGAACTTCTTGGGCTTGTATGTCTGTTTCCCTCACCAAGTTAGGGAAGTTTTCTGTCATTATTTCTTCAAACAGGTTCAGTTCCTTGCTCTTTCACTTCTTCTAGTATCCCTATCAAGTGTCGTTATGCTTGACGTTGTCTTAGAGGCTTCTTAAACTGTCTTCGTTTTTTTTTGGATTCTTTTTTCTTGTTGCTGTTCTGATTGGATGTCTTCTGCTACACCATTCTCTATGTCACTGTTTTGATCCTTCGTTTTATCCATTCTGTTGATTCCCTCTAATGTACTCTTCATCCCAGATATAAAATTGTTCATTTCTGACTGACTCCCTATTATGTTTTACATCTCCATTTTTTGTTTTTTATTTCTTTGTTAAAGTTCTCACTGAGTTCATCTGCCATTCCCCTAATTTCCTTGACTATTGTTATAACCAGTGTTTTCAACTCTGTATCTGGTATATTTCTTGTCTCCATTTTGGTGAATTCTTTTTCTGGAGCTTGGTTCTATTATTTTATGTGGGACATGCTTCTTTGTTTCCACATTTTAGCTGCCTCTCTGTGTCTGTTTCTATGTATTAGGTAGGGCTCCTAAGTCTCCTGGTCTTAGTATAGCGGCTTTATTTTGTAGGTGTGCTGTGGGCCCTTTGCCACAGTCCTGGGAGGGATCCAGCTGCAGGCCAAGTTCAGCCACAGCCTGTGCACCTCCAGGGCCACCTGGTAAGAGTCACTAAGAAATCCACATATGGCTGCCACTGATGCTGGACTCATAGGTGCCTCAAGGGGCCAAGTCTGAAACTGAGGCCAGCTGCCACTAGTGTGGGGCTTGGGGCTACTTAGCAAGAGGGAACACTGAGGCCAGATGCTGCTGCTTTGGGCTTTCTGAGTCTTTGAGAGATTTTAGGAAAGTTTGCAGCAGCAACCAAGATAGCTTGTTTTTATGGAATAAATCACTGGAAGTGGTTGGGTGGGCCCACAAGCTGGGAGAGGTAGAGTCTTGGAATCCCCTGGGCAGAGGGACCTGTGTTATCCCAGTTGATGGCACCTGTGTCTGTAGGCTGAGAGCGGGGAGGGCTCAACAAAGGAACAGTGGCCTCTGCCTGCACCTCTGTTTGGGAGCAAGCTGCCCCTCCAGCCCTTGTCCTGAAGCCCAGTACCTCAGCGCCTCCCTGTACATCCCTGGAACCCCTTGAGCCACTGCCCCAGCACTGGAGTTCAGAGGGAGCGAGACCATTGGCAAGTAAGGCTGGGCGTGGGCCCTTAAGAGGAAAGTATGCGAACCCACAGCCCTCTGTCTCACTCAGCCTCAGAGGTTGTGGGGACTTCTCTTCCCAGCACTGGACCCCTGGGCTGAGGAGCTCATGTGCAGCCGGGACTTCTCGCTCCTCAGGTGGGGGAGGTGGCTCTGCCGCCAAAATAACCCTCCCAATGGCCACATGCGGTTGTGGAACCAGGCCATTTCATGTCTCTGCCCCTCCGTCCATTTTGAAGTGACCTATTATTTGAGGTGACCTAGTTGTAGGGCTTCTTTTCTGCCAGACCTCTGGTGACTCTGCGTCCTGCTTGCTCTGTAGTTTTGTTTTAATTTTGGTGTGGTCGCTGGAGGAGGCGTGTACATCCTCTGCCTTCTACACCATCTTGAATCTCCTCTGTCCCTGCTTGGGTTTTTTGCAGTTACCCACTCTTCTCTACTGCGATTCGCGTACATGTTTCCCTCCGCCCTCTTCAGCCCTGGGCGTCATCAGCCATTTTAATTTTTGCTATCTCATGTATGAGAAAAATGGCATCTTATTGTTTATGTGTGTTTCTGTAATTATGAATGAGATTTGAGCATATTTCTGTACATTTTTATCTTTCTAAAATAGTTTTACTCCTTTAAACTGACTATTCTATCTTTTATCAATTTTTCTTTTGGATTTTTTTATTAATATATATGAATTTCTTCTAAATTAAGGACCCCTTTGTTTTCAGTAGGTATTGCAAATATGTTTTTTCAGTTTGTTGTTGGCTTTTAGACTTATTTAGTGATTTGGGGTTTGCGGAACATGCATAAGTTTTTAAATTTTATGTACTCAAACTTACTAGTCTTTTCTTTGTTGCTTCTGGGCTATGTCCTTTGGAAAAATCTTTTCCACTCCCAGAATATAAATACATTTATTCAAGCCTTTTTCTGGAACTTTCTCGTTTTCATGTCTTTGTTCCACTTGGAATTTGCTTTTTACCATCCTTCTATTTTATGAAGTTAATGTTTTTGAAATTTCCATTGCAAAAACAATGTGAAATATATTTTGTAATACGGTTTATATTCTTTTTTCTATTAAAATGGAAATGAAAGGAGGAAGAATATGTGTTGCTTCATTATTCATCTAAAAATTGTGTTGTCATTTTTACAAATAAGTGAAAAAGACAGAGACATAGAACTCTGCCTGTTGAGAATCTGGGACCTTTATCTTTTAATAATATGAGGATTTTAAACATTAAACAAATGAGCTGGGAGGTAGCTGGAAGAACTGGAATAAACTGGAGGAATTTCCAGCAAGTACTGGAAAAAATAACTATTAAATAAAAACACCTTTGTTGGAGAATGGAGAAGCAATGTGAATTTTAGTCTCTCGAAACTTTACAACATATGCCTGGTTGCCGTACAACATAGTGGCAATCGCACTGGGCATTAATGATTAAATTAATTTTTTTATTAGTTTGCAGCATTAAAATCTGTCAGTGTTTCAATTTTTATACCTTGTCATGTAACATTAATGAATATGTCATAAACTCGTCACTATTTTAAAAATAATGGCAGCATCGATCATGACTTAGTCACTTGGGTGGAGGGGTAAAAGTAAATTTCCAAAGTCAATTATATTTAGTTTTTGTCACTTAATCTGTCATGCATATGCTTTTTCCACAATACAATTTCTTACTTGTATATTCTTAATAATAAAACTAATTTGTCTTCTTAAAAATGCATGACTTTATATGAGTAGAACAGAAAGCCTGACCAAGATTTAAATATTCCTGCCCACGAATCACACAGATATTACTAACTTACAGACTCTTTATAGATTATTAATGCTCAAGAGAACTTCAGTCTATTATGTGACCCCTATGTTCAAATGAAATCTTACAGAGAAGCCAGATATGCAAAACAGTTAAAAATTAAACGCTTGGAGCTGCTTATGATAAAACAAGTGAGGAAGCTAGCAGTCCTTGTTCTAGTCCAACTCTGTCTTGTTTTCTTGTTACATTGCAAAACTTTTTAAAGCCATTTTTACAAAATGAATATTTTAACAATTTACAAAGTGAACAATTCAAACAATGAACACCCCTTACTCCACCCCCGGCCGTGAGCCCTTGTTCTCCACCCCCACCTCCCACATTTCCAGTCCCCTTCCCAAAGGCAAGGACAGCTAACACTCTGGTGTCTATCCTTAAGTTTTTCCCTATGCAAAAAGAGCTTGTGAGCCCACAGCGCAGTGGGGTGGGATTTATATTACCTTGACATTTAATTTGTTTTTAATTCAATATGTCTTAACAAAACTTTCTACTTCGATACATATATATCTGCACTATCATTTTTAACAGTCGTATAGTACAAGTCTATAAGAATTTTCTAACCACTACCCAACTATGAACATATAAATTCTTCCCAGATTTTGCAATTGCAGATAGTAATGCAGTGTATATTTCTAAGTGGGGTGGGTTCCTAAAAGTAACATTTTTAGGTCAAAAGTCATCATTTACTTTTTTATTTGGTATATCATGTTGCCCTCCAAAAATATTCTCACCAACTTGAAAGGGGCCACATATTGTTACTAATCTGATCAGCAATAATTTCAATTTGAATGTCCTGATTACTACTAAGATATGAGTAAGTTTTTATGTATTTATTATCCAAATGCATGTGTTAGTCATCTAATATTTTCAAGAAATGAATAGCTAATTGCTACATTGTTTTTTATTAAATGAACTAAATTTTCTGCATTAATTTGAAATCTAACTCCGAGTGTGTGTGTGTGTGTGCGTGCGCGTGCGTGTGTGCGTGTGTGTGCGTGAGAGAGAGAGAGAGACTGTTTCTGGAATTCTTTTTCCATTGATCACTTGTCCATTCTGTACCATGTATTTTTGACAACGGCAGTTTTCATTCTATGTGTGGATACTTGTGAATTCCCCCATCATTAGTCTCTCAGATTTTCTTGGCTCCTCTTCTGCATTTTTACTTTTTCAGATGAGCTTGAATTTATCAAGTTCTATTTTAAAAATCCTTTGGGATTTAAATTTTTCAGTTTAGGAAGAGTAATAATATCTTCACAGCATTGACTCTATCCAAAGACTTGTATGTCCCTTCATTATTCTGACATTTTATGTCTTTCAGTAAAGCTTCACATTTTAGTTGCACAGTAGTTCTCCTTTATTCATGGTTTCAGTAGTATGAAAATGTTAAATGGAAGATTCCAGAAATAGTTGATAAGTTTTAAGTCGCTCACCGTTCTGAGCTTGCTCCATCCCCCTAACCTCACTTGATACATGAATCATCCCTTTGTCCAGGGTCTCCACGCTGTGTACGCCATCTACCTGTCAGTCACTTAGTAGCCATCTCAGTAACGAGGTCATTTCTTGTGGTATTGCAGTGCTTGCCACCCATATTTTACTCACCAATGGCCCTAAAGCACAAGAGTGGTGATGCTGGCAATTCAGATATACCAGAGAAGCCATAAAGTGCTTCTTTTACATAAAAAGGTGAAAATTCTCAACTTAATAAGGAAAAAAAAATGTATGCTGAAGTTGCTAAGGTCTACAAAGTTTCTATTCACAAAATTGTGAAAAAAGAAAAAGAAATTCACACTAATTTTGCTGTTGCACCTCAAACTGCAAAAGTTACGGCACTGCGTGGTAAGTGCTTAGTTAAGATGGAAAAGGCATTAAATTTGTGGGTATAAGACATCAACAGGATGTCTACATTGTGTGTATATCTGTGTCTATGTCTATGTGTCTCTGTGTCTGTATGTATGTGTGACTGTGTATACAATCCAAGGTTTTAGGAATCCACTGGGAGTCTTGGAATATATCCCTCGTGGATAAGGGGAGACTACAGTATAAATCTTGCATATATTTTTGCCAAGTTCATTGCTTATTTCACACTTTTTGTTTGATTTTGAATGGAATCTCTTTTGTTGTTACATTTTCTAATACGTATATTGTTTGTATGTAACAAAGCTTTTAGTTTCTTATATCCTATCACCTTACTGAAAATTTTAATAGTTCTAATAGGTTTTCAATAGATGCACTTCGATTTTCCAAATAGGCAGTCATGACATCCACATATGAGTTTTTCTCTCTGCTAATATATACATGGCTCTTAATTCTTAATTTTTTCCTATTGCATTGGTTAGGACTGCCAAGAATGTTATGATAATGGCACTTGTTCCTTGCTTTTTATTTTGCAATGAAAGGTTAGAAGATTTCTATTAAATGTTAATGTAGCTTGCATTAAAGTTAAAGATATTTTCTTTCCTAGATTTTTTTGTTATTTAATAAATTGTACAAAATTGTTTTTAAAATTTCAAATTATTCAACCGTATCTGCATTTTATCATTAAATTCTGCTTTATCATAATGTATTATTTTAGTTTGCTACTGAATTCTTGATAAGTTTATTTTGTTTATTTGTTTATGTCTGTTTTCTGTGCACCTTGCCTGGTGCTGGTATCAAAGTTAGACTATTCTGGTAGATGCTTTGGAAAGTCTTCCATTTTTTTGTGTGACCTATCTGTTCATTGAACCCTTGGTAGAACTCCAGGAAAATTAAACATGATAACTTTTAAGCAAGACATTTTGATTGTAGCATTTTTTTAAATTACCTTTTTATTTTTTTTAACGCCTTCATAAGTTTTTTAATAATTTATAATTTCTTGGAAAATATCCATTCTCTTAGATTTTGGTTAATTGATATAAAGTTAGTACATTATCTTGTAACATTTGCTTTCGTTTTTTAATTTTTTTAAATAATTTCTGTCATAAAAAGGTTGAAAAACTAGCACAAAAAAATTCATATACAGTTCACTCATCTTCCCACAACTGACATCTTATCTCAGACTACTCAGAAGTGCAGTCAGATCAATTCTGGAGGAATCTGACGCCCGCTTGTTGCCCAGCCGTGATGCTCTCCCTCTACCCCGCTCATCCCACCACCAGCCCTGACCCTACTGGTCTCAGTTCCCAGCTTCTGCATAGGCTGCATCCTCCGCTGGACTGTTCCCCCAACACTGAACTTCTCCTGACTAAAACCAACTCAGCCTTCGGGTCTCTGTTCACACACCACTTCTTCAGAAGTTCTTCCTTGCTTTTCAGCCTCCCTTCCAGTTCTCCATGGGCTCAGTTCCTCGCTCCCCCAAGCTGTGTGACTTCCTGTACTACTCACCTGCAGACCCTTCAGACAGCCCTATGACAGGTTATGGACCACTTCTTTGAGTTGAAACATTGAGCAGAAAACCTCTGCTAAAATATAAAATAACCTTTATTAACCACAGGCTTTCATATCTTCAGCTAGAATAATTACGTTGTCATTGTCCTTTGTATTTTCCTGGAAAGATGGCAAAAAAATTTTCTTACAGGTTACTCCAGTCAGTGCATGGTATTTGTATTGTCATCTAATTTTTCAGTTTAGAGAAATTGACCCACAATCACATAATCAGTTATTTTCAAAATCAGCACATACGAGATTCTTGAATCTCTTCTGAGTCCTTGTATCTCTTATCTTCTGCCCTGAGCACTTAGGAACTTCCTCCCTCTGCTCATGCTCACTTATCCAGTGATTTCCCCTTGCTGCCTGTGAAAAAGCAACACTCACCCTGCGTTACAAAACACTCCATGTGCCCCAAGTACCCTTTGACCAGGAAAGTCTTTACATGAACATTTTCACCATATTGGAAAAATTCATATCCAACAGGACTCTTAAAGGTGAATTCACTTTTCCTAGTCTATTGATGAAAACAATGATAAATTAATGAGATTTGTATCTCCATGTGATTGATAAAAGTGCCAATTTCGAGCTCACTTTCTAGCCTTGCTCTGTCTGATTTTTTTACTGCTTATGTGTGAAAGGCAAATCTTAAAGATCAAATTGTACTATTTACTAATTTTCAAGTGATTATAAAATTTACATTAAACTTATTTTAATTTCTTTTTTAAATAATTTTTTGCTTTTGAGTTGTGGACACTTGCAATATGACAAATTTTAAAAATTGCTTCTCTTATCCCTCACTCATCCTAGAGGAAAATAACCTACTCCAGTTGAAAGGAGCCATAAATCATTGCAAAATCTATAATCAAAACTCAATATTTGGCACTTAGAAAAAGGCAAAACCTATAGAGCAGTCTATATCCTTCCAGAGAACATTTATAGCAGCAAGTGTGTGGTGTAGCAATCTGTGTGTGTGGTGCTTTTTGGCTTAGCCGTGAACCCTCACATAGCTAACTATCTCAGCTGGTCAGCCAGGCAGTCCCAGGAGGATGTTTGGCAGCTATGGTCATCTTGTACACATGAGCAGAGATTGGGAGCGTTTCAGTGACTCTATAGTCAGACCTGCCCATACCATTTACAAGGTCACACCAAGAGTGCCAGTGAAGGCCCACATACTGTGTGCCTTTCATTATATCGCTATTGGTGGTATGTGCACCCTCTAAAGCATGGGGCGTGGGGTCCAGCTCTAAGAGCAGATTTGTTATTAAGAGCTAGAACCACAACTTCAATCTGGGTCTTTTAAACCCAGTTCCAGCACTCAGTCCCTGAAGCAGAGTCACATCGTAGGCAGGGGGCAAGGTTCTCAAGTCAACACTTGAATTAAATATCCTAAGTCAATCGATGATAATAGCAAGTTTGACTTGTGGTGTTTTCATTTAAGCTCTGACTTGATAGTCCCTAAATTGCCATATCAAATATACACATGGTTTTGTGTTAATAACCCAAGGATATTATTAGTGGTTGCCAACTTACCAGTCATTCCTAAAGGATCCTGAATCTCCCTGCCATGTGATTTGAGTAGATCGACCCTAACTTCTTTCTTCAAAGGGTGAGCCCTGAGTAGTCAAAGCCGATCAGTATAGTTCCCTCTTCCCTATCACGACTGGATCAGAAGTAGACCCTTAATCTAAGTCACTTCGATATGCAGGAAGGTAAGACTTGTTATATATGGTTGAGAAGATGTAAACTAGAAGCTATAGCTCCTGAGGTAGAGCAGCCATCTTAGTGCCATAAGGAGACCGCAGCAACAAATCTCTGGGTCCAGTCGTACCTGAAACCACAATACCGATGAACTCTACATTAGTAATTAGTTCCCTTCGTTATCAAAGTCGATTGGGTCAGAATTTTTGTTTCTTCGAACTGAAGGCATCCCAATTAAAACAACAAATACATTCATCAAGTCTCTATCTATAAGACTGTGCCCATCAATAGTAAAGAACTAAAAACAGCTTTTAGGGATCACTTTAATTACTTCCACCAATATAGAAAGAGTCCAGAAAAACATGGATAAAATATAAAATGTGTGAGAAAATAGGCCCACTAAGAGGGAAGGGATTTCTGCCTCTTTCACCTTACTACGCTCTTACAAAAATGATTTTTATGTCTTAATGACTTCCCATTCTTCCTCTCTATGAGGCTTATTCTTCTTTGCCACTATTTCTCTGCCCCAAGGTCTATGTACCTAACCTCCCCAGATTTTGGGGGCCTTTCTTTCTCCACATGAAATGAATGACATGAGCACAAGTCATCATCAGGGTTGGGAAATAGCTCCAAGGGGCTGACTCTAACTATGGTAAAACAAAATAACACAGTGCTCATGATGGGCGGAGACTGCTCTATATGCTCTGTAACTCATTTAACATAAGGGATAAATAGTGTTTTGCTCATTTTTGCAGATCAAGAAACTGAAGTACTGGGAGACTAAGTAATTTGTCCAAGTTCAAAGAGCTAGTAAGTGAAGTAGCCAGGATTCAAACCCAGGTACTCTGGCTCCAGAATCACCGCACTCTTCTGCCTAAATGAGACTTCACAAACTGGGGACTATGCCTTAGACCTGTGAGGATACAGAGATGAGTCTAAAAATGGAACCCCTCCCTCTGTGCCTTGGTTGCTCTATCTGAAAAACTAAGATACTAATGACACCTATTTCATACTGTGATCATGAGAATTACGTGAGTTAGTGTTTGTAAAGTGCTCTGTGTGTCTGGCATGTGGTAAGGACTAGCTAGTATTAGTCATTATGAAGGAAAAATGAGAGATCAAAGAAAGTTGTCATGATAAAACCTCAACAAATTGAGAATAGAAGGAATGCATCTTGACATGATAAGGGCTATGTATGACAAGCCCACCACTAACGTCATACCCAACAACGAAAAGCTGAAAGTTTTTCTTCTAAGACCAAGAACAAGACCAGGATGCCCACTCTCACTATTTTTATTCAACATAGTACTGGAAGTGCTAGCCAGAGCAATTAGGTAAGAAGAAGAAATAACAGGCATTCAAATCAGAAACGGGGGAAGTGAAACTGTCTCTATTTGCAGGTGTCATGATATTATATATAGAAAATCCTAAAGACTCCACCAAAAAAAAAAAAAAAAAACTGTTAGAATTAATTTAGTAAAGTCGCAGGATACAAAATCAATATGCAAAAAAATCAATTGCATTTCTATACACTAATAATATACTATCAGAAAGGAAAATCGAGAAAACAATCCCATTTATAACTGTATCAAAAAGAATAAAATACCTAGGAATAAATTTAACCAAAGTGGAAAAGACCTCTCTACACTAAAAACTAGAAGACATTGATAAAAGAAATTGAAGACACAAATTGAAAGATATTCCATGTTCATGGACTGGAATTAGTATTGTCAAAATGCCTATACTACACAAAGCAATCTATAGATTCAACACAATCCCTATCATAGTTCCAATGGCATTCTTCACAGAAATAGAACAAACAATCCTAAAATTTGTATGTAAACACTAAAGACCCCAAAAAGCCAAAGCAATCTTGAGAAATAAAAACAAAACTGGAGACATCACATTTCCTGATTTCAAACTATTACAAAGTTATAGTAATCAAAACAGTATGGTATTGGCACAAATGCAGACTCGCAAATTAATGAACAGAAAAAGAGCCCAGAAATAAACCCACACATATATAGTCAATTTATCTATGGTGAAGAAGCCAAGAATATTTCATGGGGAAAGGATAGTCTCTTCGATAAATGCTGTTGGAAAAACTGGACAGCCACATGCAAATGAATGAAACTGGACCTCTATATTATACCGTAACGCACAAAAAAATAACTCAAAATGGATTAAAGAGCTAAACATAAGACCTGAATCCATAAAACTCCTGGAATAAAACTAGAATATCAAGCTCCTTGACCTTTGTCTTGGTAATGATTTTATTTTTTTGGATTTGATACCAAAAGCAAAAATAAACAAGTGGGGCTACATCAAACTAAAAAGCTGTACAACGAAGGAAACGCTCAACAAAATGAAAAGCCAGCCTACTGAATGGGAGAACACATTTACAAATCATATATCTGATAAGGGGTTAATATTCAAATATATGAAGAACTTATACAATTCAAAAGAAAAAATCTATTAACTGGTCAGAGGATCTGAATAAACATTTTTCCAAAGAAGACATCTGAATGGCCAACAGGATCATGAGAAGGCGCTCAACGTCACGAATCATCAGGGAACTACAAATCAAAACCACAATGAGATATCACCTCACACCTGTTAGAATGGCCCTTATCAAAAAGGCAAGAAATAATCATTGGCAAGGATGTGGAGAAAAGACAATACTCGTGCACTGTTGGTGGGAATGTAAATTGGTGTAGTCACTATGAAAACAGTATGAAGGTTTCTCAAAAAATTGAAAACCGATTTACTATATGATCCAAAGGAAATTAAATCACTATCTCAGAAAGATATCTGTACCTCCATGCTTCTCACAGCGTTATTTACAATAGCCAAAGCATGGAAGCAACCTAAGTATCCATTGACATGATTGGATGAATGGATAAAGAAAATTTGAGATACATGCATGTGTGTGCACGTGCGCACACACGCAAATATTAATCGGCTGTGAAAAATAAGAAAATCCTGCCCATTTGAGACAACATGGATAGCTCTTGAGTGTATTATGCTAAGTGAAATAAGTCAGACAGAGAAAGACCAGTACTGTATAGTCTCACTTATATGTGAAATCTGAAAAAAACCTAACCATAGATAGAACAGATTGGTGGCTGCCAGAGGTGAGGGGTGGGGGGTAGGTGAAATGCCTGAAGGTGGTCAAAAGGTAAAAACTGCTAATTATTAGTCCTAGGGATATAATGTAGAGCTGTAGTTAACAATACAGTATTGTATATTTGAAAGTTTCTAAAAGAGTAGATCTTAAAATTCCCATAGAAAGAAAAAAATTTTGTAACTATGGTGACAGATTAACTGAACTTATGGTGGTGATCATTTCATAATATATACAAATATTGAATCATTATTCTGTCACCTGAAACTAATACAATGTTTAAGTCATTATATCTCAATTTTTAAAAATTAAAAAAAAAGTTGCTAAGAGAATAGATCTTAAAAATTCTCATCACAATGAAAAAAGAATTTGTGTCTATGTGTGGTGATGGAACTTATTGTGTAATCATTTTGGAATATATACATATATCAAATCATGTCATCTACCTAAAACTAACAAATGTTATGTGTCGATTATATCTCAATTAAAAAAAATGGTTCTTAGCGTTAATGAGAAATCTTTCAAAAATTGTTTTCTGTGCATTTACTGTATGCCAGGCACTATTCAGTTATATATATATATATTTAGTTCTACAATAGCCTTATGCAGATGGTGTTATTATTGTCTATACTTTACAGGTGAGCTAGCTGAAGCATAGAATTCAAGTTAATCGCCCAAGATCACATAGCTAATAAGGAGTGCAATTTAATATAGGCAGTCTGTATAAGTTATCTATTGCTGTATAATGAATTACCCCAAAACTTAATAACAACACAATATTTATTATCTCATAGCTTCTATGGGCCAGCAATCCGAGTGCAGCTTGGCTGGGTCTTCTGACTCAGGGTCTCTCACTAGCTGCATTCAAAGTGTCAGCAGGGCTGATCACATCAAGGTCTGCCTGGTCCAGAAGTGTCTGCTTCCAACAACTCTCGTGTGTTTACTGACGAGACTCGGTTCTTCATAGGTTGTTGGACTGAAGGCTTCAGCTCCTTCCTAACGATTGGCCAAAGACAGCCTTCAATTCCTCGGCACTTGGGCCTCTCCATGGGGAAGCTTACAACATGACGGCTAGTTCATTTTTGTTGGATAAAAACTCTCTTCTTAAGAATTTTGTGAATTTTCTTCTTTTTACAAATGAATAAAGTTAGAAGTATAAATATTGGAGTTATTATGTCCTTGTTCTAAACCAAAACCCTCACTTTCCTGATCACGTTGTTATAATCATAAAAAAGTGTCAGTATAGGGCTTGAGATCATAAGATGGTAATTTGATCCTCTTTGGGCAAGTCATTCAGTATCTCTGACACTTTGCTCATTAAAGTGGAAATAACAATTCTGGCTTCACAAAATAATTAGGAGGATACATTAACAGACAGTGTAGTACAGTGATTAAAGCTCTTAGTGTCATTCGCACTTGTGTTTATAGCCCAATGTCTCCCTGAACCTCCTTTGTTTTAACTGTAAAATGGACATGAGTGGGTCTCAGAGTTGCTGTAGGGCTTAAGGCACTCAGCATCCTTCCAGACCCTCTTTACCTCACAATGGTTGCATCAGAACGATTACGAGGATGTTGATGATAACGATGCTGCAGGTGTTGTGAAAGTCCTAAGAAAATACAGGTTATTTTTTGTTACTTCCTAAACAACTCTTAAAAATGGGACTTAAAATCCATTTAAATAACTACGATTCAACATGAAAGGTAGCGATGGTCCCACTGCATGAAACATTCATGAGACAGCTTTCTCACTTGAGAGGTCTGCTGGTTTCCACTGTTTAGAAACGGAGTGGAAGGGCTCCCAGGTCTGGTCACCATGTCATGCCCTTAAGTATAAATGTGAAAGCAGATTCATCAGTATGTGCTGCTGCTTTTTCAGTTTCACTACCGGAAAAGCCTACTTGAATGGAAAGATTTTATTTGCTATGCTTTCTGCCTTTAAGTCTGGTTAGCATTGTAAGCAGGTGTTTTTTCACTCAAAACATGTTGTGGGCATTGATGAAAGCCATCATGCAATAAGCACTCAGTGCAACCAAGGATGGTAACAACAATTCTAGACTTACTATGGACATTGTCAGTTCCCAGAAATCATTAAGGCCAGAAAGATTCACTGTCTGGTATACTTCATCTTAGTTACTGCACACCAATCGTCCTTCAATTTCCTATACCTAACCAAAGGAGAGTAGTGACTCTGAAATTTTTTAGTTCTGCAAGGTCAGGGGTTGGTCAGCAAACTATGGCCCATGGGCCATGTCTGGCCCACCACATTTTTTTGTAAGGCCTGTCAGATAAGAATGTTTACATTCATAAACAGTTTTTAAGAGGAAATATTTTATTTTGCGAAATGTGAAAATGAAATAAAATTTAAATTTCCTTGTCTATAAATAAAGTTTTATTGGAACACAGCACATTCATTTACATATTATTTATGGCAGCTTTTGAACTACATGGGCAGCTTCGCTATTAGTTGGGAAGTTTCCATTTCATTTAGTTTAACAACAATAAATGAAAAATAAAACAAGAAATCCTTCCATTTTAATATGGCAAATTCTGATTTTTCCAGTAGTGCTAAGAGTCAAAAATTAGTTTCCAAATTTAATCTGTAAATATTTATGAATTGGCTCAAACATAGAGGAAAACCATGATGAAAAGTATTATATTTAATCATTATTCTGTAGACCAAGTACCAAATATACACTCCCTATCCCATGATTGTCTCCGAAATACTTATTCAAAAAGGAAAGAAACGATTGTTCTAGAATAGGCGTTAAGCTGAGATTGATACTGTCCAAAATGAAATGAGAGGCTTCAGCTAAATTATTCGAGATTTTAGCAGAGGTGTTGAAATAATTTCCTTAATTTTCTATTTTACTTTGGTGGCAAGGCAGGCTACATTTCATTGACTAGTTTAAATCTTACCTAGAATTTCAAAGGCTTTCCTTTATAAAATCCATGCTTACTGAATTCCAAGCTCCAGGGTTTTCTTAGCCCTTGATTCTGCTGCTCTTTCCTTCTGCTTGTGTCCCCTGACAGTGGAAACCAGTCATTGAAGTATGTGTGTGTGTGTGTGTGTGTGTGTGTGAAGAGAGAGTGTGTAATAGCCACACCACTCACTAGCTCAGGATAACTTGATAACTAAGCATCAGAACAAACCATGAATGTTATAGGTCCAGAGAACATAAAACTTTATTTGTACCAAAAAAAAAAAAAAAAAGCCACCAGTGAGTAAGAATTTAAATGCAAACTTAAAACTCAAACTGTAGATGTTCATTTTATATAAAGAGCTGAAAACAGCCTCGGTATCCAGAAACAGTGAATCTTTAAATAAATTGTGGTACATACATGTAGAGAAATACTATTTAGAATTATGGAGAACTATTGTAGAAATATCTAACATTCAGTAGAGATGTTTTGTGCAGCCACTATGACAATCTGGTAGAACTGTATCCATCAATATGTTGATCCAACTCACATCCCCAGTTTAAAAGCCATCGCCTCTATGAAGAGGCTCCAAACCATCAAGTTTCCCACGATCTCTACTGCCCCACAATTCAGCGCTTATCGTCCACCTCCCTTGTGACCATGGCCCACTTATAGTCAAAAGTGTTCACAGCCTGTGGACCCTCCCTATTCCAGAGTAATACAGAAAGAAGAGAGTAGAAGATTAACATAATTAAATTGCAATGAGCTTATTTACTGTTTTTCACAAGCAAAATTACTCAAATGATTACTTGAACTTTTTCATTTCTTTTAAATATTTGCTATAATAACCTGTAGATTTAAAAGTAAAACAGGAATCATTGAACTTATTTAACTAGAAGATAGAAAATTATCTAAATAGCATTAATTTGTAGACAGCCTATCACCAAAAGAACCAAAGAAGGATTTGCATGTTTAAATCTGTCCAAGCCTTCTGTAAGAAGTCCCTTTATGGCTCGTCGAGGACTCCCTGGCAGCATCTGGACCCCTAGTTTACACTGTTTATTTGGTGAATGTTACGGACTGCATTATGTCCCCCAAAATTCATATGTTGGAAGTTCTAGTCCCAGGTACCTGAGAATGTGACTGTATTTGCAGATCCGGTCTTTAAAGAGGCAATTAAGGTAAAATGAAGCCCTTAGGGCGGGGCCCTAATCTAAGAGGACTACAGTCTTTACAAGAAAAGGTTAGAACACAGACACACACTGAGAAAAGAGCACGCGAAGACACAGGGAAAGCAAGGCCATCTACTAGCCAAGGAGAGAGGCCTCAGAAGAAGCTGCCGACCCCTTGATTTTTGGACTTCTAGCCTCCAGAACTGTGAGAAAATTAATTTCTGTTATTTAAAAGCCAGCCAGTGTGTGGAACCTTGTTATGATGGCCCTCGCAAACTAATACAGTAATTAATCGTGTACTAAGGAGAGAGCTCTTCCACTGTTCTGTCATAATTTGACACACGAGTACCATTTAAAAACTTTTAATGTGTTAACTAACATTTTTCCTTCCAATTAGATGGTAAAGTTCTTGAGGGCATTTCAACCCAAACCTATTTAGCTCAACGTCCTTGTAGAACTCATAAACGTTTATTGACCTACTCGAATAACAAAATGTGTGACTTGATTCTGTGAAAAAGAAGAAGTGAGAAAAGAGAGGGAGAAAGTTAGTTTGGGGTAGACACTGACATTTCTGAGTGATTCTTTTAACTGATAGTGAACCAAAGAATGAACTAGTACTTTCAGGCTTTACATAGTCATTTTCTTGGACCTAATCTCATATACACTTCGCAGCAGCCTGGGAGAGAAGTGCCATCGCCGGCTACACTTTGCAGATGAGGAAACAGCTAAGGGCCGCCCCACGATGTGGCAGGTCTCAGAACCAGAGGAGCCATCCGGAAACGCAGCAGGCTCTGGGGCGCCAGCTGAGGGAACTGAGGGACCCCAATCCTCTCCTCAGCTGGGCTGACCACACTCACCAAACTCACCAACGCCCTCCCTGAAAACCAAACGGCAGCAGACGTGCAACCTTGCCTTTCTCAGCTGAGCCCTTTGTAAGATTCAGAACCTTATTAGCAAGGGAGAGGGGCCTCTGCAATTAAAAAGGAGAGTGCGTGTTTGTTTGAATGCCGGTAAGGAAATCAAGCCCTGGTAGATACTGTGCACTTATTGCAAGTTCTCAAAGGTTTCTCAGGGCGGCTTTTTCTTTTTCCATTCGCGGTTTTCCGGCTACGGTCAGGGTGGCTGTGCACTTACTCACATTGCTGAAATATTTGGTCTCACTTCTCCATTCCCTAGGCTTCCTCCTGGGTGACCAGCTGGCTGACAGCTGGCCTGGTCTCTGTAGACCCAAAGAGGCACTCCAGCGGGGAGGTGCTGTAACACGACTTAACTCTGCTGTCTGCTGGAGGGCCCCGCCCTTCTGGGTCTGTCCATCCTTCCTCTGAGGCTGCAGGCCCTCTTTCCACCCTCATTACAAACTCAGTGCACACTGGCAATAGCTGCTAACCATGTGGAGCAACAAGGATTTCTATGCTGATGGAAGGGATTTTTTCCTCCAATAAATTACTTAAATATTTGGGGCAATGAATTAAAATTAGATCTCTGCCACAGGTCCTGGAATGAGACCTCAGGAGTCCCCCCAAGTCACTGAGAAGATCTAATACCACACACCCCTACCTGCTCTCGAGTGATTCAAAATAACAGCAACACAGAATAGTACGATCAGCGCAAGGAGGGCCGAGAATGCTAAGACTTTGAGGAGGATGACCTTGGTGCTTTTGAAGAATATCAGATTCATTGTCCCCTCCCCCAGTCTGGTTTGGTTTGGTTCCTAATTTGGATGAAGCCATTTAGGTTATCATTAAATTGCCTTTTAGGTGTGAAGGTTCCATCTCTAGGATCTGATCTTAACTACCTTGCAAGTTTCTTAAAAACAAAAATTCAAAACTGCTCTTTAATTTCAAACTAAAAGCTTCTACTCTCTTCCATAATTAGTGTTCTGCCTTTATTTCTCTAAACTAGTCACTCACCAAAACATGTTGCAGACCTACCTAGGTGTATCTGCAATGTGGCAGCACGCTGACCGTAACTTAATGGGCACATTTAACCAACCCTATAACTCATGGGGACCTTATTTTGATGAAGAGCTGGCTTTCCTCCAGGTAGAACTGGCAGGTGTCCTTGTTCCCAATGCCTAGCAAGGTATCTCCAACAAAGGCGGTTTCACGGAAGGTCACTGAAAGAATGAAGTCCTCTAAGCAAGATGTCTACGTGAAATGCAACTGGGGATTGTAAAAAAAAAAAAAAGATACCATACTCTTTCCCATTCAGCATCTGTCTCCAAGGTCTGCGTGGGTAGATTAAGAATAGTCTGCATGTAGAGAAGTGGACAATATTTTATATAGTTCAAGTAAACTCCATATGAACATATATCTGAAATGTGCAGGAACTTGCTTTAAGGAAAGGGTAATTGCACAGCCTGTGTTGTTAATCTCAGGGCCTCAGGCTGAGTCGAGAGGAGCCAAGGACAGGGTTGGAGAGACAGGTGGGTAGAAGCGGCTCCAACTGCCACTCCCACGGAGAAGCCTCGGACGGCCTCAAGGGAGGGCGGAGGCCAGCGAAGATAAGCGTAAGTCTGAACGCCCTTGGTGTGGCACCCACTGCCCCCAGCGATCTCGCCGATGCCCGCTTTTCAGTCTCAGACCCTAGAACGATTTCAAAGGAAAAACCCCAGTGAGGTGTCGCGGTCTCCCTCCAAGCTCCCCATTGTGACTCGCAGAACAAGGCTCTGTTTGTGCCGCGTGAACGTGAACTCGGGAGAATTCTGCGGGACCCAGAGGAGGAGGAAACTGCGCACCGCGGGGAGCTTCTCGGGGCCCAGGGCCGGGCCGCGGCGACCTTCGCTGGCTCTGCAGGGCCCACGCGCTCAGCCCGCACCCTCGTCGGCGGGTCCGAGCGCCGGGCGGCCGAGGGCTCCTTCGGGATTGGAGCGTCTCAGCAGATTGCCAGTTCTAAATTGCTGGTTTCCTAAACAGCGCTCTAATCCCGACGCTCGTTCCCCAGGCGCAGTTTCAATGACTGGCTGTACAGTTTAAAACTTTTTTCAAATTCCTGGTCTGCAATGAAGTTTGGGCGAAAAGGATTCTCTTTCTCAACAGGATTATATTTTATCATTGTTTTGCTTTTATACATTAAATTACCTATGATACTATTTTTGGTTACCAGAGGAGTATCAGAAGTTTTGCCCAAACCGTTTGATTATTGTAAATATTGCCTTTATCACTGGCGATGATCCTGAATCTTTTCATTTCAAGGCCACCCCGGATCCACTCGTGCCGTATGGCCCGTGAAAGGCGTGGCGGTTGCTCCTACCTGCGCTGGCCTGCGAGGGGCGTTCTTCTGTTGCACTTATTGATCTTCGTTTCTCTTTTTCTTCCAAAGGTTTGCAGCACACTCTGTATTATTTGTGCCACAAATAATGGAGGGGCAGTCCCAGCATATGGCTTCTGTGGGCTTCATGTGACAAACAACAGCTTGATGTTTCTGTATCTGTATCTTCCATCCATTACCACTGATTTCATTCCCTCTACATTTATTTCCAGGCCCCGCTTATCTGAGCCTCTGGAAGAGCACTGGTTCTGCTGCTCTCCTGGCCACAGCCATGGAAAGCCCTGGATGGAAAGCTCTGAGTGGACAGGGACCATGGGACCCTGTGAGCAGGCTCCCTTTACTTGTATATCTCTCTGATTCTCTCCGCCACGACCCTAGGGCCACTTCTCTTTACATTATTTTAAGTATTCCAAGGGGTCCAAACAAATGAACTTCCAGGATCCCAGCCTGGCATTTATAAAACTAAGGGAAGGGTGACCAAGGAAAAAACTTCTCAAAATAAGGATAGTTGATAGTCGCAGTCCAAAACAAAACAAAACAAAACAAAACAAAACAGGTTTCTGATAGCGCTAATGATATGGCTGTTTCTGGAAGACGAGCCCAGGGTCCCAGGATCACCCACTCAGCTCCTCGCAAGTCTGCAGAGCTTTACCATCCCGTCTGGCAGCTGCAGCCATACAGGGGTATGAACTGCACAGGGCCAGACTGAGGTGTGCTCTAAGTAGAAAACACACAGCCGATTTTATAGACTTAGTACCAAAAATGAATGCAAAACATATTAACGTTTCATATCAATTACATGTTTAATGATACTATTTTGGGTATTTGGAGGTAACCAAAATATATGATTAAAATCAATTTCACCTGCTTCTTTTCACTTTTTTTTTTTAACATGGCTATTAGAACATTAACAATGACATATGTAGCTGGCATATTTACATTGGACATTGCTGCTCAAACAATGGGCTTATCTCTTGCCTTACAGGGTTGCCTCCTCCAGGGACCTTGCCTACTTCCTTGCAACCTTCCAGAACAAAAGTTCTCTGATTAGATCCCCCGCTTTCCACAGCCCTCCCACTCAATTCTACTCTGCACTCCGAGATAGTCACCTCATCCACAGCTAACTAAACGGATCATCATGATCAACCCCCTTCAGAAAGAACAGTCTCTACACATTGGCCTTACAAGCTAACTTTATCATTCAATAATCCCCAGGCCCTGACATAAGAATTATAACCTTATGTTATAACCACCATAACCCCATATCCATCTCAGGTCTTTTCCAAAGAAAACGTAACAAGCTGGATGACTATTAATTGCTGAACAATTAAGAGCCCTTTCCTACTGAGACAATCAATGCATCTGGCTGTACATACACGGAAGAATCACAGGTCACATGGAACCACCTTCTCTTGCACAGCTAGAGGATGTGGCTTGCCCAACACCACAGAGCTGAGGGGGAAGCAATGCTGCCCCCAAGGACCAGGCATCTCGGCTCTAATCTTGTCTAGATTTCTACCCAATTTACATCTCTTTGGTGTCTATAAAGGAGGAGAATTAACTTTGCAGTCTCTCAGTGCTTATAAATATTAATCCTTTTACTATGACTTACACATAGGATGACTTTCCCTGCCTTTTAGGGGATACGATCCTGATAAATGACAAGAGACAGGGAGAGAAATAACAAGAGGATCGGAAGATTTGTCTACGTGACGCAGAACAGCTAGACCCTGGGAATATCCAAATGATCAGTTCCATCCACACCAAAAAAATCTGAAGAACAGATGAAATGTTTTAACATTTCATTCAAATGTCTGGACCTGGTATGAAAAGACAGCTGCAGATTTGTGAAAGTGGTGTAGTTATTGGAAAAGGCTGTAGGATACTAGATACAATTGTACCAACCACTGAGTGCAGCATAGTCTGGTGGAAGTTCCTGATGGTAGAAATGCAAGGAAATAGGCGGCAACATCCAAATACAGATGGCTCCTGCTAATTGACCATCTCTTTTTCCAAGTGGCCGAAAGCATTATTTCCAGAACACAGCACAGAGCAAACCATCTGCTAAGGTTCTGGGAGAGGCTTCAGTAGGTCATACATGGAGAGCACAGCAAAGTAGGCAGAACATAAGCATGGCTGTGGAACATGCCAGAGGTCACACAACACCTCATGCTAATTGCAAGGGACGTGAGGGACTGCTGCGGTGACAGATGTCTACTGGGCCTCTGCCAGGTCTTCATTGTCCCCATGCCTTGGGAACTTGGACATGTTGCCTTGCTGTCTGTTTCCTGTCACCAGAGGTCTATAGCTTTTCCCAAAAAAGTATTTCAAGGAATAGTCTCTCATATTAAGAGTGTACAAGCAGACACACCCCAGGGACAAGGATTACAATGCACAGTAAGCAACTATTTCATTTTCCAAAGGCTTGAAGAAAATGAAACTTTTCAGATCTTTTCAAACTTTTCTTTCAGGTGTGAAGTTTTGTTTTAAATGCTTGAAAGGCCTGAGTTTTCTTCATAAACATAAACCGTGCATCACTAGGTCAGACCAGTGGGACACCTGATCTCTTCCCTCACTGGCCATGCCACTAAGGGGTCTGGCAGTCACCTCCTCTTGTCTTCAATGTGTCTCTCAGAACTGAAAAGTTAGCTTGCACTTTACATCATGTAAAACAAGAATTACAGATGAGTAAGCCATACAATACAAAAATACATATAGCCAATTCCCAGAGATTTCAAATAACTTGCCAGCAAGGTGCTTTTCAATGCAAAACAATAATCCAGAGTCCACGCCCCCAACTCTCATACTCTGGGCCACCATTCACCTGCTCTGTTCACCCAGGTTTAATACCAGACAACCCAAGAGCCCCGCAGAATGACTCAAACTAGCAATCCTAAGTCTGCTCACCCTGCCTTGCTGTTTCCACCCATGGAAACCACAAAAAAAGGCTCTTATCCACATCTATCCCCTCACTCTGCCCCCTAACTTCTCCTGGTGATTTCCCTTGTGGCCTGCCCCCTCCTCTGGGAACTGTAACACTCTTTTCAATGGTGAGCATCTCCTGACCTATTGGCCTCACCGTACCTAACCTAAGTAATAACAACACCTATTAAACCACAGTCACCTCTGAACACTCCCCATTAATTCCTATATGACCACAAAACAACGATTAACATTTGGAAATTACATCTATCTGATCTTCAGACCCCGTTTGAGTTTCGCCAGTCGTCTCAATAATGTCCTTTAGAACAAAAAGATCCAGATGAGAACCAGACATCACATTTAGTTATTAGGTCTCTTAGCATCATTTAGACTGGCGCAGTTCCTCGGTTTTTCCTTAGCTTTCATGAAATTGACCTTTGGAAGATTACAAGTCATTATTTTGTAGAAAGTCTTTCAATTTGGGTCTGTCTGATGTTTTTTTCTAATGATTAGGCTCAGGGTCTGCATCTTTGCTAGAACATCTCTGCATATTTGCTAGAACAGAAGTTATGCTACATCCTTCTCAGTATATTCTAATAGGTCATGTCAATATCAGTTCAACTCATTATTTTGGTCACTTGATGAAGTTGGTATTTGCCAGGTTTTTCCACTGAACAGTTACTCTCCTTCTAATTATTAAGTATTTTGTGGGGAGAAATTTTTAAAAGATAAATTCAGTTTATTTAAACTAAACAAAAAAAACCACCAGTTCATCCATTTCTCTTGCCCATCCCCCATTCCCACCTCTGACAACCACCAATCCATTCTCTGTATCTATGAACTTGTTTTATTTATTTACTTATTTTTAGATTCCACATAGAAGAGAGATATGGAATTTGTCTTTCTCTGTCTTACTTATTTCATTTAGCATAATCCCCCTGACGTCCACCCATGTTGTCAAAAGTGGCAAGATTTTGTTCTTTTATGGCTAAAATTCCTTGTATATACATACCACAGTTTCTTTATCCATTCATCCATCAGTGGACACAGGTTGTTTTCATAGCTTAGCTATTGTAAACAATGCTTCAGTAAACATGGGGTGCGGATATCTTTTCAAGTTAGTGTTTTCATTTTCTTCAGATAAATGTCCAAAAATGGAATTGCTGGATCACATGGTAGTTCTATTTTTCATTTTCGAGGAACTTCCATACTGTTTTTCATAGTGGCTGCACCGGTTTATGTTCCCACCAATAGCGCACAAGTGTTCTCTTTTCTTCACATCCTGCACACACTTGTTATTCCTAGTTTTTTTTGATAATAGCCATTCTAACAGGTGTGAAGTGATATTTTATTATGGTTTTGATTTGCATTTCCCTGATGCTTAATAATTTTGAACATCTTTTCATGTACCTGTTGGTCATTTGTATGTCTTCTTTGGAAAAATATCTAATCAGATCTTCCTATTTTTTAATAGAATTTGTGTGTGTGTGTGTGTGTGTGTGTGTTTATTTATTTGCTAATGAGTTGTATGATTTCTTCATATTTTTTTAATATTAGCCCCTTATCAAATATGCGATTTGCAAATATTTTCTCCCAATCAGTAGATTACCTTTTCATTGTTTTGGATGTTTCCTTAGCTGTGCAGAAGCTTTTTGTTTTGATGTAATCACACTTGTTTATTTTTGCTTTTGTTGCTTTTGCTTTTGGTGTCAGATTCTTTGTATTCCTACGGTATCGATTGTAACTTCTCTTCTTTCATTTCTGATTTTATTTATTTGAGTCCTCTCTTTTTTTCTTGGAGAGTCTAGCTAAAGGTGTGTCAATTTTGTATATTTTGCCAAAGAACCAGCTTAGTTTTATTGATCTTTTCTATTGTTTTTCAGTCTCTATTTATTTCTGCTCTAATCTTTGCTATTTCCTTCTTTCTGTTACTGTGGTCTTCATTTGTTCTTTTTCTAGTTCTTGAGGTGTAAAGTTAGGCTGTTTATTTGAGACTTTTCCTGTTTCTTGAGGTAGGTGTTTATTGCTGTGAACTTCCCTCTTAGAACCACTTTTGCTGCATCCCTTAAATTTTGATATGTTACACTTCCATTTTTCTTTGTCTCTGGGTCTTTTTAAATTTTTCTTTTGATTGCTCCTTTGACCTATTGGTTGTTTAGTAGCACTTTGTTTAATCTCCATGTATTTGTGAATTTTCCAGTTTTCTTTGCATAATTAACTTCCAGTTTCATACCATTGTGGTCAGAAAAGATGCTTAATATGATTTCAGTCCTCTTAAATTGTTAAAATGTGTTTTGAGGCCTAATATATGATCTATCTTAGAAAATCTTCCATGTACACTTGAGAGGAATGTGTATTCTGTTGTTTTCTGATAGAATGTTCTGTAAATATCTAAGTCCATTTGGTCTAATGTGTCTCTTAAGGCTGATGTTTCATTATTGGTTTTCTGTCTGGTGATTTATCCATTGTTGTAAGTTGAGTATTAGTCTCCTACTAATCTTGTATTGCTGTCTATTTCTCCCTTTAGGTCTGTTAATATCTGCTTTATATATTTAGGTTCTCGTATGTTGGGTGCATAAATATTTACAAATGTTATATCTTCTTGTTCGATTGACCCTTTTATCATTATGTAATGCCTTTTTAAATCTCTTATTACAATCTTTGTTTTAAAGTTTATTTAGTCTGATATAAAACAAATTTGTCTTCCAGGAGAAATTTTATAACTATATAACTATCCTGTTTCTCAACTAACTTTCAATTTACATATTAGCATAAACTCATGGCGTCTATTTTATTCAATAGCTTATAATCTGTTACCTATAATTCATTCTAATGTTAGTCTTATTCTTTATTCTATACTCAAATTGACCCGGATTTGGCAAGTGGGAGTTCTTTAAAAGTGGCTTCAGTGCCTTTTGACAGGTCCCATCATTTTTTGAGCATTTCTTACTTTCTGTCTCAACAATTTCATCTTGTACTTTCTTTGCCCCAGCCTTGGAATTAGACATTTTCCCAAGGAATTCTGTGTATTTATTTTTTTTAAAAAAGGAGAATGGTATTTACAAGTTAAGATCTAGCAATGGATATGTTCGTTTTTATTGGGGTACTGCTGTTCTCAGGCCCTCTTGGTGAGCAGAACAAGGGAATGGAAGGATACACTTGCATGCACGCACGCACACACACACACAACATTTATATTTATTTCTGTCTATAGCTCCATTACATGTGATTTTATCATTGGAGAAGGAGATGATAAGGGAGATGCTGCCACTAGGTTTGGGATCGTGAGGATTTGAGTCTTTCTTGGCTTTTGTTTGTTTATTGGTTAGTTGGTATATTAATCTGCTAGGACTAATATAACAAAATACTCCAGGTCGGGTGGCTTAAGCAACATAAATTTATTTTCTCACAGCCATAGAGGCTAAGTCTGAAGTCAAAGTGTCAGCAGGGTTGGTTTCTCCTGAGACCTCTCTCCTTAGATAGTAGATGGGCAGTCTTCACCCTGTGTCCTCACATGGTCTTCTCTTGGTCTGTGTGTTATGTCCTAACCTCCACTTCTTATAAGGACACCAGTTACATCAGAACAGGGTCCATCCATATGACCTAACTTTAACTTAAATATCTCTTTAAAGGCCCTATCTCCAAATACAGTCACATTGTGAGGTACCGAAGATTAAAGCTCTAATATATGAGCTGGGGTGGGGTTTGGGATAAAACTCAATCAATGACAGTCAATTTACCAGAAAAATCATCATGCAATTTAGCATAGGTCTCTATGTTCTAAATCAATGACATTAGGCAAATGAATAATAATAAACATTTTTAGAAGAAACAAGCAAGATCATAATTCCCTCCCTGTAGTGGGGAATTCAGTGGGGAAGCCCAATCTAAATTGTGCCCTCGGTTCACAACCTCCTTCCCTTCTAGGCCATTCCCAAAGGCCTGCGGAGCTCCACCCCTCTTGATATCTATAACACGGTTATATTCAATTTATCATTTTAATTTTACTTTTAATATCCTAAAAATGTCCTTCTAGAATTTATTAACTTATTAATTCATTAACAATTTATTATTTAAGATTGACCTTCAAGGTAAGTAAAAGCAGTATTGGGAGATTTCCATTTCTCAAAAATTTTATTCTTCATCTCACAGTATTGTCATTTTTTAACATTTAAACTGGTTCGGAACAGAAACAAATTTTTTCTTCATTTATTTCCATCTCCCTTTTTTCCAAATTAGTATTCACTAGGCTGAAACTTTCCAGTAATCTCAAAGTCAACTAGAAAGTTATTTTTAGAAAAAAGTAATTTATAAAGAATATTAACCTTGATTTTATGGTTAACCAGATATTTTGTTTCTTTTCTTCCTAGTGTCTCTTTTCTCTTTCATGTGGCACAATGTTTGAAAAAGACCAGAGAATATTCTCTCCCACTTTGGTTTCAGTTTTCTGATAGAGCAGCATTTGGGATAAAGAATGTTTTATAAGGTCGATGAAGAGGCTTATTGACTTGAGATATCACCATGCTCACTTGCATTTTATTTTATTGAGGAAGTAAAACTCTCTCTATTTGCAGATGACATTTTTTTTTTTAATTCTCACTTAAATTTTATGCTGGATAACATGAGTGTGTTATTTGATCTTCCTCTGGCCAAGGGTAACTTCTGTTTGTCCTGAGGGCCTCCCACAAAGTTTCTCCACATAGGCTGGGGCGCACAAGCTCGGGCAGTGACAGTGCGCAGTTCAGGCACCCAGCCTTCCACTGGGCCTTTTGCGGTGAGACTCCTGATCTCACTGAGATTCAGTTTCCTCTGCTATAAAATGGGGATAATTGCCACTGTCAGAGCACCTGGCACACAGCAAATGTTTAACAATAACTTCATGTTGAATAAGTGTGAGAATAAAAAAAAAAATGTGTGCAAATACGTTAGCACATTGCTTAAAGGATGCAAAACCTTCTTCAACAATACTTATTAGCCCACGAGAAGAATTGAGAGAAAAGGCATTAGGAAAAGTGAATTAAATGGTGGTTTATTATTCCTACTTATAGATATATAGGCTGGAAAGATCAAGTAATTGGAGTAAGAACTTAGTTTAACAATCAGAGGAACTTCAACCTATGTTCTTTGAGTAAACCATCCCAAATCTTCATATTGATACGGGAGATTCCACAAACCATCATATTTGCCTTTTGTTTTATTTTGCCCACTGGAGTAACATCCAGCCTTCAAAGCCAGCCCTTATCCTGGAGATGTATTTGCCATTCCTCCTGCATCTCAGCGAGTCAGCCATCGTGGGAAGCAGCAGTTTGTGGGGCACACCACCCAGGACGACACGACCGCTGTGCACCTTCCCTCATGAGTGAAAATGCACCGCATTTTCTCCCCAGGTATTGTTCTCTTTCCCTTCACCAGCTTCTCAGTCTGAGTTATGTTGAAAGTTTTAGAAAGACTTTGAGAGGTCAAAAACAGAATGGTTCCCCTTTCTCTAGCAAAATGAGGCATTCCTTGCATTTCCTTGAATTTTCTTCTTCCCCTTCTACCTCTTCCTCTTCTCCTTTCATATTATCTACTGAGAATTTCCCATGACTTCAGTCCTTTTTGAGTAGTGTCTCATTTAATGCTCACACCAGTCCTATGAAGTCTCACTCTTTCCATTAAAAACCAGAAGCCGAGTTTAGTGAATTCAATAACTTTTCCAAACTTCAGCCCCTGCCAAGGGATAACCAGGCCCCTGTCCCTGCCAGACGTGCCTGCTTGGACACTGACCATAGGTCTCCACCCGTCCTTCACCTCACACTTCCCAGCCCCCACCATCAAATTCCAGCTCCTCAATCCACAAGACTCTGCACGACTGACCGCAGGAACTTCTTAAAGCATCTTTGTGTCGTTCCTCTCCCTGCCCCGCTGACATGGTCAGTGCCTCTTCACTGATCACTAGATGAAATCACAGTTCCTCGCCTGGATATTCAAGCCACACAATCTGGCCTCGACCAGCCCTGTCCTCTTTACTTCCTAGACTTTCCTTAACCTCTCTCCATGGCTGATGCATTTTCAAAACATCTTGCCCAGACATTATACTCTCTCTTACACACACACATGCACACCTCCCTACACAGACACATGTCTACATGCACACAGATAAACACACATGTAAAATACCACACACACGCATCCCTGCATAGCCACATTCCTGCATAAACACATGCAAACATCTGTACACATAACACACTCCTACATATACATCCTTACCCACACACTCCTGAGCACACACACACATTCTACACACACAAATGTCTTTACACATATACCCAGCACACACACATATGCATACATGCATATCCCTATACACATACTCCCCTACATACACACACCCCTACACACAAATATCATTCCTATACTCACACCCCTAAGTACATACACACACACCTACGCACGCACACACACCTTATACACACGTGCACCACCAGGCCAATATCAGAATAAGGATGAAAAGTGGGAGAAACTAAGGCTACATTTTATAATTTAATAATTACAATAATGAGACCAAGGGAAATTTTCTTTGTTAAATTTTTGTTTTTAAATAATGAGATTTGGAAATAAATGTATACTGAGAGGAGAAAAATCAATCGAGGAAAGGTAATCAAGAAGTTTTTGTGCAGAGGAGACATTTTAGACAACCTAAACAAGACAGTGTAAATAATCTCAATTTTAAAAAGCAGAAAAAGAAGACACCTTTGTGTCTTCATTTTGTATGTATTTGTTTTGCTTTTTAAAGGATTATGGAATTGAAAGGATTGAATTTGTTTTGCTTCATCACAGTGAGAAAGTTGCCATCTCATTTAATGTGAAGGTTTTTTTTTTTTAAATTATTCAATTACTTGTGAGTTTTTGGAATACATCACTTTTGTATAGCTCAAAGGCTAACGAGGCTTTTTTCAGTTGAGCAAGTATATCCTAGCTTCGAGAAAACAATGATAAAACAGAAATTCAATCAAGAGATATTTTCCTCATACCATTTATTATCAACAAGTTAAGAAGGAGGAACTACTAGAGTTTTGAGAATTCAGGTATCAGGTTTGACTTGATGCTTGCTTATACCATCTGGATTATCATCATCTACATGCCTAAGTTAAATTTCACTTCGAAAGGACTTATAGCAGATACCTATATATTAGGACAAAGACAGCTTGTTATCCTCAAATCTATGTGCTTAATATTTATGAGGAGAAAAGTACCATGCACAATAAAACCATTTCCGATGTGTCAAGTTTTACAGTGAGTCATGGGTCTGTCTAACCAGATAAATGTGACAGGACATCCTGTAGTCGCTGTGCAATTTTTCCAATGCTTCTCATTTTTTCTTTTTTCTCTTGAGTTTCGCATGAGAAACAAAAGCAACCAAATTTTAACCAAATACTAAAACATGCTGTAATTATAGTTGCAATTGTATACGAAAAGAAATTTTAAAGGTTTCGTTGGAAGAGTACTGTATCTGATAACATTCCTGCAAAATAGGTTTCTATTTTAGAAGAAAATCCCTTTCTATTGCTTTTTTCCGTTTGTTCTCTTCTCTCCCCCCACTCTTACTCTTGCCATATTCTTGGTTTTGGTGGTTACTTTTTGCTTCACTGGGAAATAAGGAACTTCTCTGAAAGGCTAAAGGACATACAGTTTGTTTTGGTGACATGCCATTTCATAATGAATTCCCACATCTACTTTAAAATGATTTTATATTTCTTCCCAATAGAATGATGAAAGAAGCATCAGATCAAGCAGATAGCAGCATCCTGGGCCACCAGTTAAATGGTTGAGGATTCACAAAAATACAACGAAAGTCAGTGAACATGTGTGTATAAAAAGGATAAACAATTAAGAAACTCACATATTATTTAGGTTTTACTGAAAGAATAGAATTCATGGTTTCTTTAGCTAATGATGACGACAATGATCCATAGTAAACATTAACTAATTAAGCTGTATGTGGTTTTTACAAATGTCCTCAAATCTCTTAAGCATTATATATCATACCAAGAGGTTATATCTAACTCAAGTTAAAACAGAACTCAAGATATAACCCAAAGGATAAACATGTAAGGAGTTGAACTTGATCAAACATTTAGCTGTAGTTGTTAATATATTTACACAAAGGTAATGCATGACTTTGATAATTATTCTTTCCTGCCATATACTGGCTGTGTGATATCGACAAGTTGGGTCAATCATAGTTATAGCTTTCGTTTTCATTTTATTATTAATCCTATCACTAGTTTATTAACCATTTCAACATCATTTGTTAGCTAGGCCACTGTTTCTTGATTAGAGCATTGCAAGGTGTGCGAGATGTATAAATTCATGGAAAAGTGGGAAACAGAATCCAGTTTTCAGAAAGCCCATCACATCTTTGAATTTTCCTCCTTCTCGACAGAGGAGTTCTGCCAGCGATGGTCTTGGACTTAAAACCTGCTGCTCTGGCAAATGCAGCCTGAATCCTGCAGCTGCTTTCAACAGAGCCTTGGGGAGTAGAGGTGGGGGCAGTGTTTTTCATTCCTGTTTCCAAACTTACGTCATACATATGTTATGACACAGGTCATACATACACATATATATACAAGTGTGGCCTCTTCAAGTGTATTTAAGAAATTGTCCTAAAATTGGAATTTTTTTTCCTCAAGCTGTCTTTAGCCTAAAGTGATTAGGTTACTATAGCTTTATTAATTCTCAATCATTTTCTGAACCTATTTCTTTGGGGCATCTTTTCTGTAGGGTTAAACTAGGTACTGCCAGAGGAATAAGTAAAAATTAACAAATTATCTATCAAGACTACTTGTACTCTCTCAGGAAGGTGCCTTTTTCAGCCATGTACTTTGGCAGTATTCTAAACTTTCAGGTTCAGATCACAAAATGTTCACATGTAAAGAACTTTAGAAGATTTGGTATTGGATTCTCATCACTGTAAGGCTTTCTTTCTTTCCATTAAACAGAAGCATCTTGTTCAGCTGGTTTATAAAAGTCCATAATAGTTGGTGAAGGTTTAAGCTCCTTTATACTAATAATCTTCTTACCAATTCTTTTGTATGCAAATGCTCCTCAACTAATTTTCCTTATTGAAACGAAAAGCTGCTTCTGATTGTCCTAAGCAAATTGTTGCCACATACTGCTCAATTAATTTCTCCGGGTCACAGTGAATTATTTTCTTAGATAAAATGCCCTCAACTGGTAATGAAAGTCTTCAGAGTAAGTCTTAATGTCAGAAGCAGAGAATCTGAAATCTGGAATTTGCTACAGATGCTATGATGATCAAGCTTTGAGTTTAAAAATGAGGAAACCAAGGTTTCATAGCTAATAAATGGTGGAGCTAGGGCTGAACTTGAGATCTTATAATTCCTATATAAAGTTCATTCTATCAGAGAAAGTCCATTTTTATTGCCAGCTGACATTCCAGAAAACTTAGGCTTTTTTTTTATACATAAAAACATAAAATTATTTTGTTTATAAGATTAATTTTTAATACATGGAAAAATTTGTGCCTCTGTGCTAGGCACAAAAATATAAAGGTGACTAAGACACTGTCCTCAACCTAAAGAAGCTCTGGGTCCTCCTTGACCTGCCAGTGGAATACTGATCTGGGATGTGGCCACATGCCATCTGCATTTGAAGCAGAGGATGGACAGATGAGGTGGGTCATCATTAAACAATGGCAGGGAGACCAAGGGATGCGCCCTGGTTCTGCCTCAGTAGACCTGAGTTGAATCTTAGCTCCCCTTTCACTAGTTATGTGACCTTGAGCAAGTCTCTTAATTTCTCTTTATCACACTTTTATCATTCGTAGAATGAGGGTTGTAGTTTGCCATGTCAGTGTGCTTTTCAGGGCTAAATGACATAAAATATATAATGTACCTTGAACAATGCCTAGCACTTGATAAATATTAGTTATCTTCCCCACTGTTGAAAAGTGGGAGTGGACGTCACACCTGCCCTCTCTACCTCAAAGACTTGGTATAAGACGGAATAAAACAATGTATTCTGAAATAACTTTTAAAATAGTATTTAAAATAGTATTATTATATTTCTTTTACTATAACATTATCACAAGTACCATCTTACTCCTTATTTCTTTCCAGCTCAAGCATTCCAACTGCTTAAAGAAAACCCATTTGTGTGACCCTAACCTTCCAAAAGATACAACGCCCAGAGTAACTAAGAGGTAGGATGTAATTACCATATATATACACACACACATATATATGTATGTATATATATACACACATATATATGTATGTGTATATATATGTGTGTGTGTGTGTATATATATATATATATATATACACACGTTACAGTATATATATATAATATATATATATTATATATATATATACTGTAACAACGTACTGAAATATTTGGCATTTCGGGCTTGTACATGTTATCACTCTGATCTCTGCCTTCATTTTTATACGGCATTCTCCCTGCGTGCAAGTCTGTGTTCGAATTATTCTTTTTTATAAGGACAGGGTCATATTGAACAGGGGACTCCCCCACATGACTTCTCTTAACTGGATTTATTTCTAAATAGGGTCCCATTCACAGGTACTGAAGATTAGGACGTCAGTGTATTTTGAGAGGCCACAATTCAAGCCACAATGGCTAACAGGTTCGCCCCATGAAGCAAAGCAAAGCATTGCTTCTCTGGGTTCCAACACAGCAGCAGTAGCCTCTTGTACCACGCTAACTCTTTGTGTGGCAGACTCAATTTGCCTACTCCCTGCCCGCTGCTTATGTGCGCTGTGCTTAGTGCTCAGAGTAAGAACAACAAATGAAAACAAAACAAAAGGAACAGGTGGATCCTTCTTCAGGAGTTTGCCATCTGGTGCAGGAGCTCCATGTAGATAAATAACAATATTAGAATAAAGATATATAGTGATGAGTTTCAACAGGAACTAGAGGTAACTTTCCATAGGATTGCAAGGGAGTAAGAGATGTAATGTATCTAAAAAGGCTTCCTTGATGAGGTGGAAGTTGAACTAGTCCTTGAAGGATGGTTAAGAATTTGCCATATGAAGATAAAGGGAAAGGGGGCATGTGCAAACAGACATAAAGTTACCTGGCACTGTGCCCTAAGTGGCATAAAAATATCCTCAATACCCTGTGTACTCAGACTATCAGTTGAGCTTTGGTTCTTGCTTCCATTTCTTCCTCCGCCACATGCCATCACCACTTTACGCATAGATTAGGAAAAGTGAGTGTCTTCACTGCTTTCACAATGTTTGGTGAGCTAGATGTCAAACTGAGTATAGTTAACCCAGTAACCACACAAGAGCCTCCTTGGATCACGTAAATGAGCAATTCAGTTTCAAATTCTTATCAGTTCAGTCAAAACTCTCCTGCTGGCTAGTAAGGTAAATAAATACACAGAGTCTTAAATTCTAACTTTATTATCGTGACTTTTTCCTCTTGTAATTTTGAATCCTACCTACAGTCAAATCTGAGGAATCCTTAAGTACGAACCAAATATTACATCCCACAAGACAGTTGTATTTTTAGAAGAGCAATATTCTCAGAGCTTAACAATAACTAATCAAAATAAACAGGACTTCTGAGGAACAGACACACATAAACTATTTAGATCAACAGAAAGACACACCCAGAATCAGAGAAAACCATAAACCTACCCTGGATGAACTCTATCTTTAAAGTATGGTTGAGATTTTACTGAGTGACCTATGAGAATACTCTGCATTTTCTGGACTTTTCTGGAGGCAGAGATGGAGTAAAAAATGACTACAGTGAAGCCGTGAAGGTCTCCTCTAACGCTTTGGCTGGGCACGAGACATCACTGGCTTGTGGGTCTGACATGCTCTGTGAAGACAAGGGAATGAGGTTCATATTAAAGCACACTGACACCTCTGCACATATAATCGGAACCTACAGATTCCTATGAAATACTCCTCATCTCACAGCAATGGTGGCATGTATGTACAAGAAGAGGTACATACATATCGGGCTGGCTCTACAGAGAACTAGAAGGATTCCATTGATGCCTCCTTCTAGGGCAAAAGACAGAAGTAGCATGTGAGGCAAAATTCATTCAAAGGCAGTATAGACTGAAAAACAACATTCAAGATGGTCACCAAACTAAATATAGACATACATACATAAAAATCACCCAACATTGGTCAATTCAGATAAAGAATGTTATCAGAATGTAAAATCATTATCAGCTTCACATAAGCATCCTCATCTGGCTGTGTCTTCACCCCACAGCTATTACCGAAGTGGTTTTTAGAACTGAATTCAGCACGCCCTCTTGCTTCTGGCCCATCGGAGATACTCGGTGAATGGAGACATGGGCTAACAGAAAGAGTCAATAGATAAACAAGAGATGACAGCACTAGCCAGAGCGGACAAGGCCCCTGACAGTTCACCGTAAAAGGTTATGATGGACAATTCTGTCCACATAGAATGACATAAAGCTCTGAGAAAAAGGCTGGGTTTGTTTTCACACTGGGAAAGCAATGTATCACTTTCACATTCACAATTTTAACTATTTTGCTGTCATGTCTGTGACAGTGGCCAAGGCAGCAGCACAGTGCCAGGGGCCTCAGACACGATGGCTGGCTGGCATCACGCAGCAGCAGGGGTCTCCCTTACATGAGTAGTGGTGTTTTCTCTTTGACAGCAGATCCTAAGAGCATCTATCTGCACACTTATCACCTGGACCCATGAGTTTGGACACACACATACTTCAATACCTTCCTGGACACCCACGGCGACACCGCTGTACTACACAGCGCCTGAGAGTCGCCAAACCAATTTGACCATGAACACTTTTTCCATGTAATAGCTATTAGTATTTGACACACATTTAGATAAATTTGTGCATAAACAATATTTTGTGAAAATTACTAACATTTTCCCATAGTCCGAAGGGGTTTTTATGATTTCCCTTTTTTACTTATTCATTCCCTGGTATCTATAACCATTTGTGCTAAAGTCACCCCTCTGGCTGAACAGAGGTTTGATTTTTTCAATCTTACCACTTTACCCACACACGCACATGTACAACCTTGGAGATGGAGGCGCCCACGGTGAGAGTAGAAATGAGCCTGAGCCCCAGGTGTGAGTGGTAGAGAAGAGATGGAGGGAGAAGGGATGGAAGGGGGACAGCGCTGTCTCTAAGAAGGGGGAGAACCTCTGCTGAGGTCAGATCCCAGGCCCTAAGAAGCAGGTGAGCCTGGCCACAGCTTTGGGACCAGAACCTAGTCCACTGGGCCAGCCCTCCTCCCAGACTCCTGGAACTCACGTTCTCACAGTACGTAACCACTTCAGGTGGCCTTTGCTTTCTAGAAGTTGAGGAGGAGGAGAGCGTAAGAGAAGACAAAGCACCGCAGCTGAGCATTCATTTATCCACACCGCATATACACCCACGGCCCAGCCCACCTGAGCAGGACGCCGGTCCAGCCTCTGAGACTGGGGTAGATGGCCTTTGTTCACTCTTGGATGTGATTAGTAGGGCAGCATCTTCCAGAATGAATTAAGTCATACAGACAGCTTTCAAGACCAATGTCTGCAGGAGGCACCCCTCCACTTCCAGAGCAACAGGGCAGGTTTGCCCCAGGGCGGGAAGAAGGGGGATGTCTCTTTCTGCAGCCCCTCCTGACCCAGCACCTCCCTCAGGCTCCAGCTCCTGCTTCCACGGTGCACTGACTTCCTTCCCCCAAAGTCACCTCCCTTCACGACGTCCTGGGTAGCACATGACCTCTTACCCCTCTGCCTTCATCCAAACTGCCACAGTCTTAACGCATTTCACTTTAGTGACACTCCGGCCAAAAATGCATAGCCTGAATCTAATTATGAGGAAATATCACATAAACCTCAATTTAGAGAATTCTACAGTCACTGGTGTGTACTTAAAAAAAAGTCAGCACTGTGAAGCTCAAAGAAGACTGGGTAACTTCTAAATTAAAGGGAGACCAAGGACACGGAAAAACAAAATGCAAAGCATGACCCGGGACTTTTTCTGTTACAAAGTATATATTTGAGACAATTGCCAACATTCAAATATGTTCTGTAGGTTAATTAATAGTGTTGTATCGATGTTAGTTTCCAGATAAGAGAAAGTTTCTGTTTTTAGAAAATATACACCGAAGTATTTAGGGGTAAAGGGACATCATACTTGGAACTTACTCTCAGACAAGGTTATAGATAGAACACAAATGTGGTCAAATGTTAACAGTGGGAGAAGCTGGCTGAGGGATACCTGGTGATTTTTTCTGCTATTTTTGGAACTTTTCTCTAAACCTGAAATTATATTAATATGAAAAGCTAAATACATGAGGTCCTAAATACCACAAAAGCAGCTAGAAAATAAATTTGGTACCTCAAGAATTAGAACCGGGACAGGGCAGGTACTCGGGTCCTGAGACCAGCTCGGTATGAGGGGCTGGGCGTCCTCACTGAAAAGTAGGAAAGCAGAAAGTAGGCAAGGAGGGAAATATGGCACCGGGGCCTCCTCCCTCGGGGAGAAAACAGAAACGAAGTCATAAGCAATTATTCCTCTGACCTTCTGGACACTCCCCAGGAGACCTCAGAATCCCCCAATGTGACTATGATTTATTTATTTTTTATGAATAGTTTAACATTTTGGTCTAACTACCATGTGGCACAATCTTGTATATCACTGAGTGACAAATTAACTTTGTTGTAATTTGATAAGATTTCAATTCTAATTATGTTATTGATGTTATTACCATTATTTGGCTCAGCTTTAACCATTTCTTGTTCAGGTGGCTCGGCTGTTCCTTTATAATGTAGAAGAATTGAGAAGAACGTGGCCTGCATGTACTCCTGTTTGCTTTCAGGCTCACTGAGCTGTTTCTGTGGTATGTCAGGCTGAGAAGCCCCAACTTTGTAGAAGGCATCACAAACTCAGGGTACAACCTCAGGCTTTGCTGTCAGTCAGACGGACAGAAAGGGGTTCAAATCCAGCGGGGACCATTTCGGCAAGGTGAATTTGGGCAAGTCACCTATCCCTCCAGAGACCCCTTCCATATCTATAGAATATAGAAAATAAAACCTGGTTGGTGTGAGGATTGACTGGAGGCTTTAACTAACATGACCTGCCCAGTTCCTGAGCGGTAGTTGTGACAGAAAGCCTCAGAAACCACTCTCTTCTCAATGAACTCTGCATGAACCAACTCTCTCGTTTTTCTCCGTGAAATGCTACATCCCTCCAGTAAAGAGAACCTTCACTTTCTACAACACTTACTTTTCCAAAAGCCAGTGGTTTTTATGTCAGTTTGTGCCTGCTACTACAAATAGGCAATTTAATTAAATAAAAACTTTAAAAATATGAGTGAAAACATTGCTTCTATGTAAAACATGTTGAATATTTGAAAAGTCATAGGTAAATGGTAAAAGCAAATAATTCTGGTGAATTAGGTGTGGGTGAAGCAGCTAGAAGATAAGAGATTGTGGGTGACACGGCTTTGGGGCCTTCTTCTGCTTCCACAAAGGTGTAACCGGAAATCAGATATGAAGTTTCATGAGTGTCATTTAGGTAAGAAAGATGACACAGAACACCAAGCAGGGGACTCGTGCTATGAAGAAACACCATGGCATTACATCAGATACTGACAGTGATTGAATATACTTTAGGTTGAAGTTCAAGTAAAATGTTTAAGGTACATTTACATCATTTTTATGATTCCCTGATTTTAAACAACTTTTCGATTCATCAGTCCCAAATGTGTCAGATGAGAGGCCTTCTAGTGTATTTTACTGAAACACCGGTGATGGGCAGAAACCCATTTGCTTGGCACACATACCCCACATCCCCCCAGGCTGTTTGGCTGGGGCTTTCACAGCGGCTCCCAATCTTGGCTGCTCATTGGAACCACCAGAGAGCTTTAAACTTCTGATGACTCGGCCCCCTTTCTCCACTCCCCTCAACTTTAATTACATTATCTGGGTAGGGCCCGGGCAGGTAAGTGCCACTGCTCTGTATTACTTGCTACTTGGGCCTCAGAAATCAGATCTGCAGCCAAGTTTGTAAGAGTCAGATGGAGAGTCTCAGCCTCCACTGTATCCCTTCAGGCAAGACCAACCAAGAGGCTTGTGAAGACAATACCTAAGGGTTCCTGAGTGGGGCTGAGGAGTCTGAACCCCTAGAAGGCAGCTCCCAGACAAATGGAAGGGGCACCAGGGACAGTCCATACCATGGTAGTGGGAAGGGCTGCAGGTCAGATGGCGAGGTGGGTAGGCCAAGGTGAGAGCGTGTGCAGAGAGGGACCAAATTCGGCTGCAAGTTCATGGTCAGGCATGTGATGATGAAGGTCTGTACTGAAACACAATTTCCTTGAGGTCAGAGATTTCATTTTCCTCCCAATGGGTGATAGACAGTGTGTTCTTATGCACAGTTGATTCTCATTATTGGCAGTAGTTACGGCCTAATAAGTCACCACAATGAATTAGCTGATACTGAACCACTGTTCCTAGGACGAATACAGGGTTAGGTTGCTGTGAGTCTCTGGCTACCATATTTTCATCAATTGCTTTATAGATAACCTTGTTTTATGTGTACCTCTGCTTAAAGACACCTTATTTAATAGATAATAGATATTGTTGACTCAGCAAGACTGAACTCACAGCCAACAGCACCATAATGCATGCCTGCACGAAGCTCTCTAACACATATTTCCTCCGTAAGACATCTTGCAGCCTTCTTGTGCTTAGCATGACACTCAGGGGTAGAAAACAGTGAAATCACCAACAAAATGCACAAAAATGCAAAAATCATGGCATTACACAGATCACAAAAAGGACACACGCTTATAGTACAAGAACTAAAAGAAGAAGGTAGAGCATTGCCTTGTTTGCCTTAGCCGGGAATGTGAGCATAGAGAAACTCGAATTTTCACCACTGTGCTCATGTCCATGAATGACTGTGAGGTGCTGTGAGTACTGATTTGGGGGTTACAAATATATTTTAGTGAGTAGGTGGATTTGCAAATGTGAAATCTGAAAAAAATGAGGATGGACTGTACATAGTTGATGCCATTTCCATTCTTTCCTCCTGTGCTCCTCACTCATGTCTCTCACCTGCAAAGCCTGCTTACCCTGTCAAGGGCTCTTTGCTGATTGGCAGCCTGCCTCTGATCACTCCATTCTGTACTCAGTTCTCAACAGAGAAGACTGTTGAGACAACTCAGCCCATCAATCAAGGAATCAATCCATCAATACTAATGAGGTATTTTAAAGCACTTAAAAAGACTTTTGGGAGGTACAGTGGGAAAGAGTAAATATAAGAAGCAATGTCTTCCAAAGAGAGCTTTACTATATACTACTGAGAGAAAATTAACATGTGAAACAAAGGCAGACATGCTAAAAGTACCTAAGTCTACTTAAAAATGAATGTTGCCCACTCGAAGTGCTCTACATGAATGAAGTGATGAACTTGGCTAGGATACCTGTGTGTGAGGAGTTAGATGTGGTGCAGCTGGCTGTAAGGCCAGCTCTGATGCTGCTTTCTCAGAAACATTTTACGAAAAACATAGGACATTCCAGATGTATTAACCACCACCAAACATTCGTGCCCCATTTTTTATTGCCACATGCCTTTAGCCAGGATCTCAAGGACTTACTGGTAATAGTAAATATTTAATTTAGTCCAATGTATTTGAGAGATCATCCTGAAGAAAAGTCCAGGAATGGGACCTCAGGTAGTGAAATACTCCACGGAATCTGTTACATTTCACTCACAGGTTCAACACCTTCCAAGAGACAACCCGTCCCTTCCTCTTCCACGGGAAACCAACCACTGCATACCAATGAACATCACAGGTATAAACCATCTTGCTTTTTTTTTTTTTAATTAGGGCACTAGTTTGCAAACCTTTCTATTCTCTCACCAAGGACAAATGACTGATGTATAAGATTTTGTTACAAAGTGGCTGACCTGGACCCCGGACTGTGGCTGAAGCCTCCTCAGGTGGGGCCAGCTTCTTAAAACGTTGTTAACAAAAGATAATCAGTCTGAAGTGCTTAGATCTGCCTGGCACCCAATAGTCCCTACGTGTTTGCTATTATTAACACATAGACCAAGTCTTCTACAGGGTGCTGTGTATTTCCTTGTAAATTCTGCAGTGTAGGGAAATGCTACAATTCCAGTGTGCAGAATTTGCTTAAAACAAGTGGGCATCCACAGGGACTGAGACCAATGTTGTACATTGGGTTTCTAAGTGGCATTCACTGACACGGAACATGAGCTTGAATATGCAGTCCTCCTTTCAACAAACACTGGGGTGGCGCGTGCCATGTGCCAGTGTTACACGCAGAGATAGTAGGAACGGAAGACTAACGACCATTAATGTGTGCCAGGCACGGTGTGAGCCCTTTACAGAAGGCATTTCATCCTCCCAGTAATCCTGCGAGGTAGGCATCCCCATCTCCATTTCCCGCGAGGAAATCGAAGTTTTGATGATGTGACATGTCATTTAACTCCTGAGCCCCTCGCCCCCCAACGATACCCCGAACACCCAGCGTACACCCTTAAAGGGCTTACTCTGTTCTGATTAAGAACTCAGAGACCCCGAGCATCAAATAGGCACATCTCATCCTCTCTCTAAAGAACTCCGAACGTCGGGGGATCAGAGCACGCCCCCTTTGCTGCCAGGGACACCCCACTTTTTAACACCGTGGGGAGGAGGCTGGAAGAGAAGGAAAAGACACGGGATGTTTCATCGACGCCGGAGGTTCTCTCCGAAACATCCTTCTGTCGTCGCCACAGGAGAATGTTGGGCCCGAGACGGTTCCACTCTCCCAAACTGCACCCTGGGACGCCAGGTTTCTTCGCTGTCAAAGCTCTGTGCGACGGCCACACCGAAGATCCAAACCTTGGGCAGGGGCCAAACGGTCACTTCCCCGCCCCCCGGGCTCCGTATGCAAATCCGAGCACCAGGAAGTAGCTGGGACCTCTCGGCCGAGCCCAGCGACAGCCAGTTCCTCTCCCGCCGCGCCCGGCCGCCCGCCGCTCGCTCCGGGTCGTGGAGTCTCCGGGCCCGACGCGCTGCAGCCTCCAGCCCGCGGCAGGCGGGGCGGCCGCGCCAGCTCGGCCCCGAGCCCGCAGCCCCTCGCCGCGCGTCCGCGCCCCCCGGCCCGCAGCCGCCCTCCGAGGGTCCCGCTGGGCCGCCCCGTCGCGCCCCCCGCTCTGAACTCAAGTCACCGTGGAGCGCCGCCGCCGCCGCCCCCGCCGCCCCGCAACTTTCACCGCGAGCTGGTGAGTCCCAGGCGCGAGCCGGGGGAGTGGGCGCGGGCGTCAGGGCGGACCCGGCGGGGACAGCGGCTGTGCCACTAGCCGCTGTCCCTGGCGCCGGGCAGGCCCTGGGCCGGGGGCCGGGGGCCGGGGTCGGCGCGCACCGCGGGAGGAGGGGACGCGCACCGCTTCCTGGCTGCCCCGGCGCCCGGCCCGGCGGTGAGGACACCCAGATGTCTTCAGCCTTAGGTGACCCGGCCCCGAGGGGCGAGGACGCGGGGGCGTGCAGCTCTGCAGGTGTCTCCTCCCCGGAGCTGCGCAGGGGCGTGGTGGGAGGGGAAGGCGCGGGGGGCGGGGAAGCACCGCGGAGTCCTCCGGGCGCGGACCGGAGGGCCGGATGCTCTCTCCGCCCTGGCCAGTCCTGGAGCGCCGCGGGGAAGCCCCCTCCACGCGGAGCGGGCGCCGCGGGGCTCCTGGCCGGTTCCCTGGCGGGGACTCCTCGGGTTACACAATCTGGGCTCTTGCCGGGCCCTGGGTCCCCAGAAGGGAGGGGTGGGGCCCTCTCCCAGACTCGCGGGCAGCTGCCCTCTTTGGGAGCAGGGGCAGCAGCGTGACGTCGAGGGGGTGCGGCGGGGGCTGGTGCGCACTGTCCTGCTGAGCCCGGCGCCTCTTGGCCTGCAGCGCAGCAGTCCCGTGCCTCCGCCAGCCGAGAGGAAGCGAGAGTTATTTTAAGAATTCAGGGGTTGCCTTCGGGGAGGGTGTAAGCGTCAGTTCCCACTGTCCTGCGTTATCTTGGCCAACTGTGGTGTGTTCTGGATGCTGTGCATTTGTACTGTGCTTTCTAACAGCCGACGTGGTCCTGTGGTCATGTCGTGTGTGTGTGTGTGTGTGTGTGTGTCTCTAATCCCAAACCCACTTAACTTTGCTATCTTTGCCATCTCAGAAACCTGAGTTGAACGGGTGGTGGTGGTGACGGGGGTTGGGGGGTAGGGAGGGGGGTGCAACTTCTTACCTGAGTGTGAACTTGAGCCAGGATGGACATTCCCTGTTTGAGCTTCCTCATCTTTGGGAGAACCTATCTACCTCCTGAGCTTTTTATTGCATGTAAATTCTCAAGCACGTCCTAGGTATTCCGTGAATGGTACCGTATATTATTTATTGAAAATAATTCTGTCCATAAAAAGTGAGGCTCCTGGGTGCTTTGCAATTTGATAATTTTAAACCTAAGACTACCTGTCCCATTTAGCCACCTGGCCTTACTAGTAAATCTGCTTAATACAGTAAACCAGAGTTTTGCTGTCCCACAGCAGGGCCCAGGAGTCTGGCTCACACTAAGAACTAGCCAGTATGGATGTTTGACTTACTTTTGATTTGTTGGCTGTCCCCAGCCAGCAGTAGGGTTCAGGAGGGGAGGCACCGAAAGAGTACAGTGGCTTCCTAAATAAGTGCTCAAAGTCCTTCCTGAAATGTAAGCTCTACTGGCAAAGGGTGGGATTCAGGTAGTCCCTGGTTTTCACTTGAAGGCGGAGGTGAACGTCATGAGGCTTGAAGAACTTTAATTTGATCTCAAGAGACTTTCTGTGACAGGGCCTCTTTGGATGCAGAGTAGGGCAACACTGTTGGTGAGTGAAGGGTAGAGGGCTCCGGTGTAAGGGAAACGAACGTGGGAGCCCAGAAACCTGAGTTTGGGTCTCTTCCACCATTTACCAGAGCTGTGATTTGGGATATGTTACTTGCTAACATTTCCTGCATAGCAGTAACCTGAGTTATATTATGACTTGTCTGCATTGTATGTAGTCTGTCTTCACTACTATAATGAAAGCTCCATGACAACAGTTGCATCTGTCTTGTTCAGAACACTAGCCTCTTGCCTGTCACATAGTTGAGATTACTTGGAAGAAGGAATGAAAGTCTGTCCCTATGCAAAGCAGAAGAAACATGGCTGGTTCCTAAGGCATTTGAAACTACTGGCCCTTCTGTCCTGGTTTCTGAAATGGGGATGTGAGGGATTTTGGGACTGTCACGTTATCCCAGAGCTAGTGCTCTAAGTGGAAAGCTCCACTCAGAACTGGTTACTATGCTGTATTACCCGGAGAGGGGGCTTGATTTGGAGTATAAGATGTAGCCTGCAAAAGTAGTTTGCCCTATCCGAAAGACCCGCTTTATCTTAGTCATAGGTGAAGCAGAGGTATGTGGAGAATTTGTGATGTCCTCTCTACATTCTTTTAGTCCAGCAATTTTGCAGATCAATGATTTTCAAAGCCTTTTAGTTCCATTATATTTGTATTCAGAAATAAATCACCAAAACATCTGAGATGCCAATTGGTTCAAATGAATATATAGAGTTGTGATTTAACACTATACTATCCATAAACCATACTATCCATAAACAAGCCCATACTAATTTTAAATCTGTATAATAAGAGTACAGTGTGTACACATCTATAACGCGGAACATTGTTACAACTCACTCACGCTGCTCAATGACCTCTGTGTCTTCAGGCATAGGTAGTATTAACCTTAAAGGATCACCACAATCATCATTTGGGACTTTGATCAATGGGACACATCAGACATCTTCCGGGCTCTTCTTGGCAATGATGGTGCTAATACCTTTTGCTTAGCCAGGGCCTTCCTAAGCTCTGATTTCATTTGAAACTCTCATGGCCCCCCAGAGTAGGCAGGGACAGACACAGAAAAAGAGGTTTGGTGGCATGTCCAAGGTCACAGACCTGGTTAAGTGGCACTGTTGGGCGGAGTAGGTATATCTTCTGGCTCCAACTTTATAATTTCTCCCACTTTTCAGCCTTTGGACCTGTAGTAGGTACTCAATTACTTAAAAGCAAAGAAATTAATTTATCATTTAATACACATTTTTAAAAACAGAATCACAAGGCAATTTTCTTCCATCACTTGATAATTGTCTGAACTAAGTGACTAACTACTCAGAAGAAATGAGTAGATGCACCATCAACTAGGGCACTGTACTGGGGAGATGAGCTTCTTCGCCTTTCTATACTGCTTCCTCCTTGGGGAGGAGGGAACTCTGATAACTGACACATGTACGGGCTGCTGTCAGAGCAGCTCTGCTGACTTGGGGGCTGTCAGGTGCTTATTGGTTAATACAGAAGTGTTCACTTAATACTTTGCAAAGGGATTTCCTCCAGTCTCTGCTAGAAGTGTTTACCTATGAACTCGGTGAGTAGTTGTTATATCAGTGACAGCATTGGCCAAGGTGAAAATAGAAAGTAAGGAGACAGGGCCCATAGGATGCACATTAAAACATGCACCCCATTTACTGAGCATCTGTCATGAGCACCTCCCATTTACTGAGCACCTGCACTAGACATTGCCTCCATCTTTTAAGATTGGTAATGAAGAGGAAGACATAGAAGAGGAAGTTGGTTCTGTTTTTTTTCTTTTCTTCAGTTAGAAATAGTAAAAGATTTCTTACAGCTGTCTAGTTTCCCGATACTTGAAATGTGAAATGTTGAGATCACTCCATCATCATTTCTAAAATTTATTTTGAGTAAGTTTCCATTTGGGGGAGAAGCCCAAGTGTAGAAAATAATATGGAAATCTGCCAGTTGAAGAATTAGAAATTTTGGAACAATCTATTTGAAAGACTGGGACCTTCTTCTAGATATCTTTGGCTTAAGTTAGCCGGAAGTGCTCTCTTATAATTTAGAATAGCAAGTTTAAATAATTGCTTGGGATGATGTGTTAAAAAGGTTCATCTGTGCCGAGATGTTGCCGGCGGGGTGGGGGGCCTGTAGTGGCCTTTGTTCCACATCCTCGGACTTTTTCTTCAGTCTTATCCTGTATTTCACTTTCCCTTAGTACTGAATAAGCTCCCCACGTTCCTTATTTGCCACAAGGCTATTTCTAGAAAGTTATATTTACAATCAAGTTATAGTTTTCATTTGTATAGATTTCTTTCAAAGTGTTGATTATTTAACGGTGTTTTACAACCTTCAGCATATTTCCAATCTCCCTTCTCTAGATCCCCTCTTCGACTCTTTCCCCAACATCTTACAAAGGCTTCGAACCACAAATTGTCATGATAGGAGTTGACCATTTAAGGGAAGAGATTTTTTTTGGTTCGTCTCATTGTAACACTGTTCGGTTTTCATAATGCTGAGAATGTATAAATGATATTCCATAAAATTATACAAAAGGGGAGCATTTACAAAATCCATTTGAGTGGGTGTTTTTTAAAGCTCTAGGCTCTGCTCTTTGGAGCTGTAGAACCCTGGGAAGAAGGCTTCATTCATGTAGCTCAGAGGGTCTTCTAGTTTGTCTCATTTCCTTTTTATAGTTCATGTTTCAGACAAAATCAAATGTTGCTGGGCCTGCCGGCACTCCCACCTTCCTGTGAGCATCTAAAATCCTTCTCACTACTCTTTATTGACCCTAATCCATGCTGAAAGAAAGCTCCTTCCCAACTCTCCCTCCCCTGTCTGTCCGTACAACATCTGGTTGGAAGCTAATGACTTTTCTGGGCCCACTTTTTGGCTCAGAAAAGTCATGTGACGATGATGTCTTCTTGGTGTCTGGGCCTTCTGGGTGTCTGCACTCTTCCCGTAAATGTTAACTCCCACGAGGGCAAGTGGAATGGAGAAGCTTGTTTCAGAGAGACGTAGGGAGAGGGAGGACCACTTCTGCTTTCCACGGGGAAGCTGTGTCACGGAGAGCAGAACCGTAGCGGCAGGCCCTGAAAGAGGGGGGTGGCGAGCAGGCGAGGAAGTGATACTTCCTCCTGCTTCGAAGGCCGTAGGCCGTAGGCCTGGTCATTTGCCTGCAGCCCCACCTTCCTTGCTACCCGACACTGCTTTTTCCTCAGAGTTCTTTCTGCCACCTTCTGTTCTGTTCATTTTCGGTTTGCCTTTGAGAAAGGGTTGGGGCAGGAGGAAGATAGAAAAAGGATGAATCTACTCATCGGCACAGAGCCTTCTCAGCGGCCATCGTTGAGTTTTCAGCAATAGAAGGATGTACATTTTGAAATTCTCCATGGAAACCATTACGAAACTCTAAGTAGATGTTTTGAAATCTTTTAATGTTTAGGCAACATAATAATTTCTTAATCCTAACTACAGTGGTTCAGTGCTATTTTAAGAAGTATTTAAGGTATAACCTCTGGTTAAATTTTAGGGATAGAGTAGTGGCTTTCAAACTTCTTTGACCATGGCCTATGTCAAGAAACATATGACTCTGTGCGCACCTGAGTGCACACCTTTCTATTTTCTAAAAAAA